>NC_084723.1:321557-643115 GCF_033807575.1 Cydia pomonella | reverse complement strand
TACCGGGTACATTTTGCGGGGCGGGCTTTATTTAAGCTGTTCACTGTCTCTTTCTATTACATATACTGCATTGCTCAGGGTGCACATATGAAACTAGACGCCGATATAAAATTATAACTACGACATATGCGTTCTCATCATCAATTTTAAAATCTGATATTTAGTATTTTATTACCACTTCATCGACAATTTTACATCACACTCACCACGTGATCTGGGTTCCGACAGAACACCAGTGCTTTGCTCGAAAGAGTGAAGCGTATAGCTGAGTCGGCACCCTTTTGTTGTTGCTGCAATGCACACATTGTAACTACTACTATTCCACTATTCCTGTTTGTTTATAATATTTATAAGATTCTGTATTTTGTTTTAATTGATTGTGTACTTTTTAGGGTTCCGTAGCCAAATGGCATAAAACGGAACCCTTATAGTTTCGCCATGTCCGTCTGTCTGTCTGTCTGTCTGTCCGAGGCTTTGCTCCGTGGTCGTTAGTGCTAGGAAGCTGAAATTTGGTATGGATATATAAATCAATAAAGCCGACAAAGTCATACAATAAAATCTAAAAATTTAATTTTTTTTATGGTACCTCCCCTACACGTAAAGTGGGGGTCAACTTTTTTTTTGCTTCAACCCTACAGTGTGGGGTATCGTAGGAAAGGTCTTTCAAAACTAATAGGGGTCTTTAACAAACATTTTTTTATAAAGTGAATATTTTCGGAGATAATCGCTCCGAAAGAAAAAAAATTATGTGTCCCCCCACCCCTCTAACTTTTGAACCATAGGTCCAAAAAATATGGAAAAAATCGTGGAAGTAGAGCTTAAGAAAGACATTAAATGAAAACTATAGCGGATATTATCAGTTTAGCTGTTTTTGAGTTATCGCAAAAAGGTTCCCCTTCATAGTAAAAAGACGTACACGCACAGTTCATCCCTTGGCTAACAATCTACCATACTTTAAGCTCCAGTTTAGCTTATTGTGACGGAAGAGTAACTACGGAACCCTACTCTGAGCATAGCCCGACATGCTCTTGGCCGGTTTTATTAATTTTGTATTTCTCTGTTTGCCTGTGTTTTTAAATTGTGTGTATTTGCAGCAAACAAATAAACGCTTTATCTATCTATCTATCATACTTAGGGTACGACATCAATGCTGACTGCATAGCTGCCGCAATTGTCGCAAATGCCGCCAAGAAAAGACCGTACTCCCATCTTTAAAAAAAAATGTCGCGCCGCATTACTTGCAGCTGTTATACTGGTGTAGTCTGAATTTCACAAGTAGTTTGAATTTCACAAGCCTTTGTTTCAGGACCTGATTTTATAACGCCCAAAGTTACATATGAGAAACCTCCCGGTTCATCGGATTCTTTTTTTTTATACTACGTTGGTGGCAAACAAGTATACGGCTCGCCTGATGGTAAGCAGTATCCGTAGCCTATGTACACCTGCAACTCCAGAGGAGTTTCATGCGCGTTGCCGACCCTAACCCCCTCCCGCCAGCTCTAGCAACTTTACTCACCGGCAGGAACACAACACTATGAGTAGGGTCTAGTGTTATTTGGCTGTGATTTTCTGTAAGGTGGAGGTACTTATTAAATCGAAAAATGTTTCTACTAATAAAAGACTTCCTAGAGGCTCCTTAATGATGTTAGGTTAGCTATTATTTGATTTAAACTAATTATTTGACTACCTCAATTATTAATCATTTGTATAGGTATATTTATGAAATGATATTTTGTTACTTACAATTTATGTTTTTACACTGTTCACTTAAATTTAATTGTATCCGCAAGAAAGTGGCCTCCCTACTCAGTCGCGTTCGAAGCAGCAGCAACAGCATCCTGGGACTGTTTGCGTATAGGTTTGACTCCCCATTTATGACAAATGAAGGCAAATAATGCTCGGCCTTGTATAAAAATTATGTATTGTATTTTGAATTATTAATTTCATTATTTTTATTTATTGTGGAATATTATTGTTATGTATTATTTAGTCTAATTTTTAATTATAAATAATTTCATTGTAATTACTTTTTGTATACGAGTAGGTGCTAATATAGTCTAAGGAATTGTAACTAACATGGGCCCCCGGCCCGAAATAAATGAATATTTTGTTTAATTATTATCAGCATGCAGTTTTAGGTAATACTTTGTAACACTTTGGGGTATCCACCCAGTGTTATAAACAGCTGAGTAGCATATTATATAGGTACTTTATAGGTTAGAAAATGGTATGTTTGTTTTGGTAAGATTTGGTAGTTGAAATGTCTTCGACACGGATGTCATAGTGGGTCAGTCAAGGACTGAGACCTGTAGTGATATTTTCAACTTTACAGATACGCTTTTAGCTATATTGAGTGGACAAAACTTACCGGAGCGTTAGGTCAGTCTGTGCGTTCACTCCGTTGCATTTTGCACATCCATGTCGTGTTCCTGCGTTGTGCTAGGACACAGGCACTTTGTTTTCGTTGTGGTATATACATTTCACAATTGAAACACATTTTAAAACATAGAAATACCACGTATTAACAGTATGATTTCGATAAAACCGAGCAGTTGTTTATTTCAGCGGTAGACACTGACGGCTGTCAATGTCATTTGGTTTTTTTGTCCATGGTTCCGTAACAGATGGTCGGTCACACTTGTTGTACGACAATAAACATATACTTGTGGTTCTTTTATCTTTTTATAATTTCCAATTATTAATATAGTCCGTATTATTTGCTTCCTAAAATGAGTAACTCTTTTTATTGTTGATATTTCGAATTATTCCGAGAGTCAAACCGGTCAGTTGTGGTATCCATTGAATGAGAAGGTTTTCATTCATCAGTTTGTCTGTGGTTTCTCGGATTGGAATTTTGATAAATCATTGTTCGATCGATCTTCAAGATGTGAAGGATATTAGAAAATCTTTCGGCAATCAATCTTAGGGGTATGTAACCTACTTGAAGGTTTTATTTCCTAAAACTGTGGTAAATTCAAGTTAGTAATCGTTAATGTAATTTTGTTACAGCTCGTCCCAAAATGTGCATAATTTAGCGTCTTAGAGCCTACCTAAAATGGCGGCTGCTAATCTTTTCTCTTCAATTTAACATAACTTGGTGAGTTTCCACACTTTTTAAATATATAAAGAAGGAAAGGCGGAGGTAGTGTGTCCTTTCGCAAATGGGTTAATATAGTGTTTTATGTGGATTTTCCAGCAAAACCTAATGTAACGTCAACCACCTCTTCGTCTTGCCACGCGGTCTGCAGGCGCCGTCGTTGGTATAGGAAATAATGGACCCGGCATAAACCCCGGTAAGTCATTTAATCGCTTCATTGCCGTAATTTAAATCGCGCTGTGCCGCAGTTTAAAATATAATTTTTCTATAAAACTAAACGTGTTAAAACATAATTTTTTAACATAGAACATTTTCTTTGTTCTTAGGGTTTTTTTCCTGGACCCTGGTTTTTTCTGGACCCTGGTTTTTCCTGGACCCTGGTTCTCTAAGGCTGTGCCATCCGGTGGCAGCGTTCTTCTTGGCAGTGTCCGTGAAGTTAAGACTTTTATGAGATACCTTTAGTTAAATATGGACCCTTTACGCTGAACAGGTAACCTGTAATCCCTGTGAGCAATTGCTTACTGCTAAACATCCCCGGAGGTTGGGGCATAACTTTTACTTTAGACAGTGTTATGTTAGGAAGACAAATTTTGATATTGTTGTCCGTAGACACAGAGATGTCTATGATGTATTTAGTGTAAATTTCAAGAAATAGTGGTGTCACTAAGAAGTATTTAGTATTACTTATTTACTAATAAATAACTCGTGTTGACCGTAGCGGGTCATATATATTTAAGGAATAAACTGTGTATTAAATAAATTTGGGATTTTCATTTGGATATGTCATGCGCTTGATGAGGATAGTATCCTGGCGTCCTACCTTAAATTTTTGGATACCTATTCTCACTCCATAGTGGCCTGAACCGCGACCCTATCTATGATTGTAGTTAGCCGAAGGTATTTGTGAACTTTTCAGTAGTGAAGTTTGGTGAGTTCTGGATCACTCCATAGAAACACGTTTCCTTCTATGGAAACGGTCTTTAACAATAATAGAATCAGATCTTCTCCATATCCAGAGCTCATCCACAACTATTACAGTGGCATGCCCAACGTATGGCCTATGGAGTATGACATGTCCAAGTGAAACATTTTTGCATTATTTTAGTATTAAGGTTATTTTATGTAAAAGGGATTGCAAGTTATTGTTTTAAATTGTTGCTTGAGTTGGAGGTTAAACTTATAAATTTAACCAACTTATAAATAAAACTATACTACGCTAAATAATTAGCCTTACATAAGAGAAATTTTCTCACTATTTTAAAATACTTTAAAAGGGTTAAAATCTAATAAAGTTTTAACTTACTTTAAAATATTACAATTCAAAACTTGACACTGACTTACTTCTGATATTAAATATCAATCTTAAAAAATGGATTTCCTAAATGCGGGATGTAAAATCATACATTTACATAAAGACGAAATGGCACATGAACTGGCGATTCGCAGACTTCCGGTTAATCCTGTATCGCGTCGGTCCAGCTTATGTCATGCGTTAAAACAGACTGCAGATTTAGCCAAAAAGGGTAGTTTGAAGTGCCAGGACTTGTTAATAAGTAACGAAGTTGCCGAATTGGAGCTCTGCCAACGTAAGGTAGAGGAATTAGATTTAGAAGCGAAAGGAGACTTGACGGCGTCGGCGATTGATAGACTATCCTCGCGATGCAAATATCTTTTGTGTCGTGTTTCACGGTTACCTCAGGAGACCGAAGCGGTACTTCTGTTGAAAACATTAATTACTTCTTTATTAGATCGGTTGAATGAGCAAGGCTCTTCTGCGTCGTCTGGGTCAGATGATGATTTTCAATCTCCTAACGAATCTCGTATTGTTAGGGAAATTATTTATAAAACGGACAAGACTTTCAACATAAATTCCTTGAATTTGAAATTCAAAGGTGACACCTGCGTTCGTACGTTTCTGTCTCGCCTCGAGGAGTTGCGAGATGCCAGAGGAATCTCAGAGAGTCGTATATATAAGGGATTTCCTGAAGTTCTTGAGGGTCCGGCGTTGTCGTGGTTCCGGTCGCAACGTACGAAACTTACTACATATAAGGAGGTCACCGCGGCTCTACAAGAGGAGTTTGACATACCTGATTTGGATCACCAATTGTTGCAGGAAATACGGGCTAGGACTCAAGCCAAGTCCGAAACAATTGTCTTTTTCGTTTCAACCGTGTTAGGGATGTATGAGCGTCTGACGAAGGAGGTTCCTGAGCAAGAGAAGCTGGATACTATGATGCGGAATATTCGCCCAGAGTATTCCAAGGATTTAGCCTTACACGACATAGAATCGATAGAGCAATTGAAGTCTTTGTGTAAGCGCATTGAATTGGCGCAAGTCAAGGCGAAGCAGTTTCGCGAACCGAGTCTCTCAAACAAGACTAATGATTCTTCCTCTGACAATCCGTCGAAGAATGTAGAACCTCGTAATAAGTCGTTTCAGTCTCGTTTCCCTAATTCTTCCAGAAACTTTGTTGCTTCTGTGGCACAAAGCTCTTCTCACACGAAATGTTTTCGATGTGGTAGGTCCAATCATAACACTAAAGAGTGTAAGAGCTCTCGAGAGATCGTTTGCTTTAAATGCGGAGAAAAAGGGGTGAAAACTCCAGAATGTGTTAAATGTAACTCCAAGACAAAAAACTAAATAGGGTCTTTTCTGCTAATAACAATTCTAGATCTTCTGCTCCCTGTCGTGCAGAAAAGACAATCTTCTTTAATCCTCCGAAGGGAGATGACAGGGTATATGCTCTCTTAAATATACTTAACTTGAATTTCAAGGCGTTATTAGATTGTGGAGCCAGTGTTAGTTTCCTGGGCCACAACAGCCATTTAGTATTCGCCACCGGTGGGATACCTATTCAAAAACATACTAAACCGGTTATGGTGAGTGTAGCTGACGATCATCGAATCGTAGCCACTGAATATATGATTATACCAGTAAATTATAAAGGTCAAGTTAAACTTATACATTTTAATATTCAACCGGAGATTGCTACTCCAATGGTACTTGGTTTAAACTTTTGGAGAGCCTATGGATTAGCTCCTGGCCTCATTACTGATATAGAAAAGACTGATTCTCATTATATTGCTAGTCTTGACGTTTTACCGTCAGAGACAGGACTTACTACATATGATTCCTTATCTTCTGAACAAAAATCTCAACTTGAGACTACTAAATCTCTTTATGATCAAATTGATACGGATAAGGTTGGTCTGGGAAAGACTCACTTAATTGAACATGTTATAAATACTGGGGATACTCCTCCGATAAAACAAAAATATTATCGACTTAGTCCTTTTAAACAAGCTGCTTTAGCGAAAGAAGTTGATCGTATGCTGAGGGAAGGAATTGTCGAACCTTCGCATTCTCCATGGAATTCTCCTGTCGTTATGGTGGAAAAACCTAACGGAGATTTAAGACTTTGTTTAGATAGTAGAAAAGTAAATGCAGTTTCAAAATCTGATGCGTATCCCGTACCACACGTTCAATATATACTGGACAACTTACGCGATGCGAAATTCCTTACATCTCTTGATTTAAGTGCGGCATATCATCAGATCCCTCTTAGTGAAGACTCCAAGGAGAAAACTAGTTTTACTGTACCAGGGAAGGGATTATTCCATTATAAGAGAATGTGTTTTGGTTTAGTAGGTGCCTCTGCTACTATGCAACGTCTCATGGACAATCTCTTTACTTCTCATTTTGATCACAAGGTTTTCTGTTATATTGATGACATAATTATTTGTACTTCCGATTTTGATGAACATATAAGGTTGCTCAATGCCGTTTTTGAAAAACTAAAATCGGCAAACTTAACTATTAATATGAAAAAATCATCCTTCTGTAGGAGTGAACTTAAATATCTTGGGTATTTAGTTGATCGATACGGTCTGCGAACCGATCCGTCTAAAATTGATGTAATTTTAAATTTTCCTACTCCCAAAGATGCTAAGGATATTAAACGTTTTCTGGGAATGTGCGGTTGGTACCGACGTTTCATTAATAATTTCGCAAAAATAGCTCGTCCCTTATCTCGCTTAACGAGTAAGAAAGTAAAATTTGAATGGACAGATGAAGTCAACGATTCTTTTAACATACTTAAATCTGCCTTAGTGTCTTCTCCTATTCTTAAATGTCCCGACTTTAATGAATGCTTCTATATCCATACGGATGCATCTTCCTACGCCGTAGGCGCTGTTCTGATTCAACCTTTTAATGGAGTCGATCATCCTATTGCCTACTGCAGCCGTACACTTAACCAACCAGAGACGAACTATTCAGCTACTGAGCGCGAACTCTTAGCTGTGATTTATGGTCTTGAGCAATTTCGTGCATATGTAGAAGGGAGAAAATGTTATATTGTAACAGATCATGCATCTTTAAAATGGTTTCAAAACTTAAAAAATCCTACAGGACGATTAAATAGATGGGCGTGTAGATTGAGTCAATTTAATTTTGAAATAATTCACCGGAAGGGCAAAGAACATGTCATACCTGACTGTCTTTCTCGTATTCACGTTAGTTCTTTAAATTCTGCTACTATTCAAGATCCTTGGTATCTTGATCTATATAGAAAGGTGTCTGAAAAACCTACTCTCTTTCCCAACTTTAAAATTGAAAATGATAAACTCTTCCGTTACTCTAAGAATAAGTATCGTCTGACAGCTCAATTTGACTGGAAGCTGGTACTTCCTTATGAGCATCGTAATGAAGTCCTAAATAAGTGTCATGATGATCCTACAGCAGGTCATTTTGGCGTGGGTAAAACTCATTCCAAAATAGCCGACATATATTATTGGCCTACTTTATTTCAGGACGTGAAGGAATACGTCGACTCTTGTGAAATTTGTAAAACTTATAAACCTGTTAACTTAGCTCGTCCTGGTTTGATGGGTAATCCACGACGTATATCGTCGCCAGGCGAAGCAATATCTTGTGATATTCTTGGTCCCTTTCCTCCATCTTATCTGAGAAATCAGTATCTCTTCGTATGTGCTGATTATTTCAGTAAGTATGTGACTTTGTTTCCACTACGCAACATAACTGCTAAAGCTATCGTTAAGTGTATGGAAAAAGGGATATTCCTTATACATGGGGTTCCTAAATATATATTCTGCGACAATGGTGTTCAATTTACTTCCAAAGACTTTCGAGAATTAATGTCCAAATATGATGTCCCTCATATTTTCTATAACCCTAGGTATCATCCTCAGACGAATCAAACGGAACGAGTGAACCGTGAACTAGTAAGAACCATTGCCTCATACGTGCGTTCTGATCACCGTAACTGGGATAAGAACGTATCGGAAATACAATGTGCATTGAATACAGCTCGTCACGAAGTAACTAAAAATACACCGTATTTCTTAACACATGGTCGTCAAATGATTCTAGATGGTTCCCTTTATAATAGCGAAGGTCCCATAGATCAAAACGCGCTCGAATTAGATACCAGTGGTGCTTTTTCTGAAAGACTTAAAGAGCTCAAAACTGTATTTCAAAAAGTGCGTAACTCGTTGATTGCCTCCCATGAACGTAATGCTAGGTATTATAACATGAGGAAGCGTCACGTAGAACTGGAAGAAGGACAAATCGTTTATAAAAGATGTTTCCCATTGTCAAATGCAGCAAAACATTTTTCTGCTAAATTAGCGCCCCGTTATGACAAATGTGTCATTCATAAAAAATTGAGTCCTCTTGTATACTCTTTAAAATCCTTAGAAGGAAAACTTCTAGGTAACTTCCATATAAAAGACATTGTACGTCCTGGTGAAGCCGAGCCGTCTTCCTAGCGGTACTCGTCTTAACACCAATTGGATACTTACACTTGAAAATATCCTATGTGATACTAAATATTGAACGTACCTACTAAACTGAATGCGACCTGGCACAAACTGGTTTTCATCAGACTAGGTATTTGTTCCATGTTTTTGTTTTTATTGGTACCGGGTGCACACGGACCAACATTAATCTTTCATGTGTCCTTATAAAGACATAAAACTTTAAATAATCTGAATAAACTGCAGAAACTTACTTTACTTATAAACCCTAAACGGGCCTATTACATGAAATATTATTAATTACTGAAAAAGGGACTACGTTCTCGCTAAACTGTACTGTAACTGAACTTTTGTTTGTAATTTTAGGAATTGTGTAATAGCTAGAGCATGCAGCTTGTTACATATTTCCACTACTGTCGATGATAGGCAATTTCTTTAATAAAGGGAAAGTTTGTTAACGTTGCCGTCTTTGACGTTTTCTTTTAGGTTTAGGAAAGCGCGCACTAGGAATAAGAAGGTTCGAACCAAAATTAGTCAGTAGATTTCCTTGGTCGAACTGATCATTCACCAAGTCATAGGTATAACTTTGGTTGTAAGACTTGTTTTTCTTTATAGATTATCTATGGTTTCTTATTTACGTTTCGTAGGTTAAGGTGTTCACTTCCTATTGGGCGTATAGCATTAAAAAAAAATTTTTTTTTGAAAAAAAATTTTTTTTTTTAACCCAACTAAAGATGAACTGTAACACTTTGGGGTATCCACCCAGTGTTATAAACAGCTGAGTAGCATATTATATAGGTACTTTATAGGTTAGAAAATGGTATGTTTGTTTTGGTAAGATTTGGTAGTTGAAATGTCTTCGACACGGATGTCATAGTGGGTCAGTCAAGGACTGAGACCTGTAGTGATATTTTCAACTTTACAGATACGCTTTTAGCTATATTGAGTGGACAAAACTTACCGGAGCGTTAGGTCAGTCTGTGCGTTCACTCCGTTGCATTTTGCACATCCATGTCGTGTTCCTGCGTTGTGCTAGGACACAGGCACTTTGTTTTCGTTGTGGTATATACATTTCACAATTGAAACACATTTTAAAACATAGAAATACCACGTATTAACAGTATGATTTCGATAAAACCGAGCAGTTGTTTATTTCAGCGGTAGACACTGACGGCTGTCAATGTCATTTGGTTTTTTTGTCCATGGTTCCGTAACAGATGGTCGGTCACACTTGTTGTACGACAATAAACATATACTTGTGGTTCTTTTATCTTTTTATAATTTCCAATTATTAATATAGTCCGTATTATTTGCTTCCTAAAATGAGTAACTCTTTTTATTGTTGATATTTCGAATTATTCCGAGAGTCAAACCGGTCAGTTGTGGTATCCATTGAATGAGAAGGTTTTCATTCATCAGTTTGTCTGTGGTTTCTCGGATTGGAATTTTGATAAATCATTGTTCGATCGATCTTCAAGATGTGAAGGATATTAGAAAATCTTTCGGCAATCAATCTTAGGGGTATGTAACCTACTTGAAGGTTTTATTTCCTAAAACTGTGGTAAATTCAAGTTAGTAATCGTTAATGTAATTTTGTTACAGCTCGTCCCAAAATGTGCATAATTTAGCGTCTTAGAGCCTACCTAAAATGGCGGCTGCTAATCTTTTCTCTTCAATTTAACATAACTTGGTGAGTTTCCACACTTTTTAAATATATAAAGAAGGAAAGGCGGAGGTAGTGTGTCCTTTCGCAAATGGGTTAATATAGTGTTTTATGTGGATTTTCCAGCAAAACCTAATGTAACGTCAACCACCTCTTCGTCTTGCCACGCGGTCTGCAGGCGCCGTCGTTGGTATAGGAAATAATGGACCCGGCATAAACCCCGGTAAGTCATTTAATCGCTTCATTGCCGTAATTTAAATCGCGCTGTGCCGCAGTTTAAAATATAATTTTTCTATAAAACTAAACGTGTTAAAACATAATTTTTTAACATAGAACATTTTCTTTGTTCTTAGGGTTTTTTTCCTGGACCCTGGTTTTTTCTGGACCCTGGTTTTTCCTGGACCCTGGTTCTCTAAGGCTGTGCCATCCGGTGGCAGCGTTCTTCTTGGCAGTGTCCGTGAAGTTAAGACTTTTATGAGATACCTTTAGTTAAATATGGACCCTTTACGCTGAACAGGTAACCTGTAATCCCTGTGAGCAATTGCTTACTGCTAAACATCCCCGGAGGTTGGGGCATAACTTTTACTTTAGACAGTGTTATGTTAGGAAGACAAATTTTGATATTGTTGTCCGTAGACACAGAGATGTCTATGATGTATTTAGTGTAAATTTCAAGAAATAGTGGTGTCACTAAGAAGTATTTAGTATTACTTATTTACTAATAAATAACTCGTGTTGACCGTAGCGGGTCATATATATTTAAGGAATAAACTGTGTATTAAATAAATTTGGGATTTTCATTTGGATATGTCATGCGCTTGATGAGGATAGTATCCTGGCGTCCTACCTTAAATTTTTGGATACCTATTCTCACTCCATAGTGGCCTGAACCGCGACCCTATCTATGATTGTAGTTAGCCGAAGGTATTTGTGAACTTTTCAGTAGTGAAGTTTGGTGAGTTCTGGATCACTCCATAGAAACACGTTTCCTTCTATGGAAACGGTCTTTAACAATAATAGAATCAGATCTTCTCCATATCCAGAGCTCATCCACAACTATTACAACTTATTATTTCTATGCCTATTTAGGCAGGATGTGCTGAACTAAAATTGTTTTATTACTTATATCATACTATTTTGCCGCATTAAAGGAAATAAATAAAAGATTGATTAATGGATTGATTTAAAAATTTACAAGTGTAAATAAAAAAATAAAAAAATATTATCTGTCCAGAAATACCACAGACGACGGCGACGGTTCATTCAACAATTTCTTCCTTGCACCTCAACCCAATGGTTGATTGTAGGGTTTGCACGACGGATCTGAAATGTATGGGAAGATCCTTGATTCGGATAATTTCATACATTTCGTATCCGGATTGCAAACCGTAGTTGATTAGTAAATAATAAGTTTTGGCATTAAGTAAATTCGCCATTGGTATCCTTTTCTTTGTTTGTGCAATAAAAAATAAATAGGCTAAAGGTAAAGGTAGTTTTATTACTGATGCCCCAAAATTTCCTGCTGTGCACAGATTCCTATATTGCAAGCCGAACCGATATTGAGCATTGCCGCCATATTGGATGCAATATGTACGAAATTGCATCTGGTTCGATTTTAAAACAACGGACTTTGTGATATGTATTATGATTTGAACACTGAAATATTTACAGTTAGACCAATATAAGTCTGCAACTTCATATTCTGATAGCACCCGCAGTGCAAGTGTTATTTATACGTCATAATTTCATTGAAGTTTGAGAATGATGCGAAAGTAATTCTGTTCGTCCTTTACTTGCATCTTCACGCTTGAACCGACTTAGATGATGTATGTATAACTATAAGTACGTATGTAAATACTTTACTGTACTTAAGATAGGTTAAGATGCAATAAAACAGAATGTTTGCAATGTATGTATGTAGAGGTAAAACAGTTTTGAGAATTTATCAGAAAAGTGTGTGTGTGTGTGTCCACTCCGACGATTATAAAATACATTATAAAATATCAGATCAAAACTCAGCAAATTGACAGTAAAATTGTTATTTGTTGGCATTTAATAAATAAAGGGGATGTGCAAGATAGACGCACGAAACATAATGTAACGTTTGATTTAACTTCCCATCAATCTTCATACCCCGGGCTTATATGTATATGATTAATCGATTCTTAAGGAGTTAACTCCAATAAACCACAAAAAACGTTTATAAACACCATGTTTTATTTATTACTAGTTTCTGCTCGCGACTTTGTCTGTAGACAACTCGGCACTCGAGCGTATCTCCGCTGCATCGAATTTATCCGACCCCGAGGGCGTCATTGATCAAGCCATTCAAGCCCTATTTTAAATTTGATGACGCCGCAAGGTGCTTAGAGAGGATGAAAGATTAAAGGAATATTTTTCAAGGATAAATATTTTAATTCAGGTAGCGGCTTCATAAATCCAACAAGTGCTTCAGCTATTTTTCTTACGGTGAAGTAAAAAGGATATAAATTTAGTCGCCTGCAATAATTTATGGGGTGAATAAATAAGTCATAATGAGCAGTGTTGGTCGAACGTTAATTAGAATTAAAAATATTGAAAATTAACCATTACAAGTTGAACCGTAAACCGTAACGGACGGTAACAGTTAAAAAAATTACGCTCCCATACAAAATATCACCATCAGACATCATTTCAATCCAATTGTAAAAGTTGCTTATACACCTTGGCTAGTTGACATTTTAATTTAGATAATGTCGAAATCCTTTTCGTTGTCTTGTTTTGTCACTCTGTCACGCTTGTATTTCTGTATTTTATCAAATAAAAAAAAACGAATGTATTGCATGTCTTTTTAGCTGTAGATTACATTAAAGGTCACAGCTCATTAGAGCCACCCCGCACCCGACCCTCACCGCCTCGCCTCGAGCGGTTAGTATTCTTCGTATGGATTTCTATGGGCATGCGCTCACTACATCAACTTATCCGGTGGTGGTACGAAGTTGATGTAGTGAGCGCATGCCCATAGAAATCCATACGAAGAATACTAACCGCTCGAGGCGAGGCGGTGAGGGTCGGGTACGGGGTGGCTCTAATGAGCTGTGACCTTTACAAGCGACACCCCGTCACAATTTTTGGGGAAAAAAACAATACAACGAAAATAATTTTGATCCAGGCGATGTTAATTGAAATCAAACTGTGGATGTATTTGCATTTATTTATTTGCCTATATTTCCTGGGGCAAACATGTAAGCAGAGAAAAAGATAACCACTGCAATAGATAAAGAAGTCAAGGTGCTTGGCTAGACTAAACTATTACTTGGACAAAACTAAAGGCAGTATGTCTGTAGAGCCTGGTTCAGAGACACGACCCTTTGGATTGTACAGCAGTAATGTAGGGCAAGCATGAGCTATTATTAAAGATATTGGTAATATAACATAAGTATGAAAAGTAATATAAAACCCTAAACATGAATAGGTAAATAAATCAATATTATAGGACATTATTACACAAATTGACTACTTAAGTCCCGCAAAACGCTCAATAAGGCTTATGTTGTGGGACTTGTGGGTACTTAGACAGCGATATTTATAGAATTTACCTAATATACATATCTATAAATATCTATAAATACATGCTCATCAGACAAATAAATGCGGTTACCAGGATGTAAACCCGGGACCATCGGCTTCAACGAAGTTTTCAAAAATACTTTTTTTATAATTTTTAAATAATTTTGAATTAAGTCTATTACCATTACTAGTAAAGTACCATTAATATACTTACATTTTCTCGAATAAAAAAAAAAGGAAAAAAATTAGGAAAACAAAGAAAAAAAGGAAAGATTACAATTAAATTGACGATTACATCCATTAACAATATATTTCACCGTCAAACAGCAATTTTCTTGTTTTCCATACTTTAAGATGGCTGCTACCTCAACGTGATGTCCGATTTCTAAGATCAAGTTCGCCATACATTTACTATGGCATGGCGTACTTGATCTTGGAAAAACAGACTATACCTTTTAATAAAATACGTTTCTCGCGTGTACTATGAAACCTACGAATTTCAAACTTTGACTATGCAGGCTTCCGTGATCAGCATTGTATTGTATTGTAGTTCGGGCGATTTTCCGCAACTCGACGACTGGCGCCTATTTTGCGTGACAAGGGGGGGTGGAGGGTTGGCTACTCTTGCCAGCCCAACTCCTCGAGGAATCCTATCAAACCTTTGATGTTGAGTAGGACCTCAGGGAGGTCTCTCGGGGATCCGAGATGTTTTTCCCTGTATGGGGCCACTCCGCTGCATTCCAGCACCACGTGAGAGGCTGTTTCTTCTGTCTCCATGCATCCTCGGCATAAGGGACTGTCTGTGACACCTGTTATGAAAAGATGTTTGTTAAATAGTCCATGACCTGTTATGACACTGGTTACCATACTCAGTCGGACCTTCCCTAGTTGAAGGAGCGCCCTTGTGAGCTTTCCGTTGATGCCAGGCATGGCTTCTTTTGCCTGTCTGCATCCAGTCTGATTCAGCCAGTGTTCTGTGTGTAGTTTCCCTGTACGTGCCAGCAGCATTGAGCGTACCTTGCTAAACGGTATCGGAAGAATCGGTTCCGGACCAATCGCCCCCGCACCCGATCCTTGCCTGGCAAGCTCGTCCGCAGCATCGTTACCCCGGGATCCACTGTGTCCCTTGATCCATTGTAAAGTGATCTTATTATTATTATGACATACCTCCATAAGTCGTTCGTGGCATTCGTGTATAAGTTTGGATGTAATTATATGGCTATTTAGAGCCATTAAGACTGCTCTACTGTCGGAGAGTATGCGGATGGAGGATCCTACTACCTTCCTTGCAATGATGGCAGCCGCCGCGTTTAAGATGCCCATGCACTCAGCTTGGAATACCGAGTTATGGGCTCCTAGCGGTGTGGTGATTGACATGTTCAGGTCTTCTGAGAAGGTTCCGGAGCCCGACCCGCTGTCTGTTTTGGACCCATCAGTGAAGATTCTCAGCTCCCGGAGATTGAGTCCTTCGTGGTTGTCGTCCTCATATAACTGTATTTTGTACCTTTTGTCAAAGATAGCTTGTTTGTGAATCCGATCCGTGCCCGACCTAAGCACTGGAAATTCGTCATATACCTTTTCCAGGCATGTTGTGTGGAGAGCTCCTATGCTGTTAGACCATATATTAAGGGTTCGCAACCTTACCGCTGAGAGACTGGCCTCTTGCTGTATGTGTAGGTGCAGCGGTGGAAGGTTTAACATGACCTCCATGGCTGCAGTTGGAGTGGACCTCGTGCAGCCAGTGGTGGCCGCGCATGCGAGCCTTTGGAGTCTTTGTAGCTTGTCTCGTACGTTGCCTATGTTTGTTCTTGGCCACCAAACCAGGGCACCGTAACAGAGTAGGGGGCGGATTATCGTCTTATAGAGCCAAAGGGTGATTTTCGGGTTCAGTCCCCACCTCTTACCAATCATCCTTCTGCACTGCCAAAAGACAACTCCCGCCTTGTCTATACGTTTGTTGATGTGATTGTTCCAATTGAGTTTACTGTCGAGAGTTAGTCCTAAGTACTTAACTTCATCGGTCAGCTGCAGCTCGGTTTGGAAAAGTGTTGGTCTGGTAAAGTTGCCAAGTGCCCTTTTATTGGTGAACATTACCATTTCTGTTTTGGTGGGGTTAACTGATAGGTCAAATTCTCTGCACCAGCGTTCTACGATCCGGAGAGCTGACTGGGTGAGGTCGCATACTGTACTGGCAAATTTACCTGATATCAGTATTGCCAGATCGTCAGCGTAGCCTATTGTGTAGAAGTGTTCCTCGTTCAGTTTGGTTATAAGGTTGTTAGCTACAAGGTTCCACAGCAGAGGCGACAGGACTCCCCCTTGAGGACATCCTCTCACCGCTGCTACGGCCTGCGGTTGACCTGCATACCTTATAATCCTCTTGTTTAACATGTTCATGATCCACTTTGTTAGTCCGGGTTCCGCGCCATGGCTTTCCAAGGCATTCCCTATACTGGTAAAGTGGGTCTTGTCAAAAGCGCCCTCGATGTCAATGAAAGTGCCGAGGCACAGTTCTTTGTCGTGGATGGCTCTCTCAATGCGGCTTACAACCATGTGTAGGGCTGACTCTGTGGATTTACCTGAGCTGTACGCGTGCTGGTTGTTGTGCATCGGTATGTTCTTTAGCGTTCGATCCCTCAGATCCCTGTCGCACAGTTTTTCCAGAGTTTTCAGCAGGAATGATGTGAGACTGATGGGCCTGAAGGATTTAGCAGCCGTGTAGTCATTCTTACCTGGTTTTGGTATGAAAATCACGTTGACATCCCTCCATCTCCTGGGCACGTACCCCCAGGCTAGGCAGGCTACCATGATATCGGTTAGAGTTTCCTGGATGAGTCCTAGACTCCACTGTAGGAGAGCAGGGAAGATCCCATCCGGACCAGCCGCCTTGAAGGGATGGAAGCTGTCTATGGCCCACCTGAGTTTCTCAGCGGTGACGATTCTATGCGCCATTTGCCAGTTGTTGTCTGTTGTGCTGTATTCCTCGTCCTGCTGATTTACATCAGCGAGGCTTACGCATCCCGGAAAGTGGGTTACCAGGAGAAGGCGTTGAGTCTCTGCAGGGGAAGATGTGTATGTGCCATCGGGCTTCCGCAGTGAGCCCAGTTGTGATGTGGGCTTGTGCGCTAGAGTTTTCCTTACCCGGTTGGCCTGGTCTAATGTTTCGATGCTGCTGCAGAAGTTCCTCCACGATAAGGATCTCCAGTACCGCAGTCTTTTTTTGTACCTGGCCTTGGCTTCATAGTAGTTGTCCCAGTCCACTTCGGCCATTGTGTTCATGGCCCTGTTGAAGAGTCTCCTGGTTTTCCGCCGGAGTCTCTCCAGTTCTGGGCCCCACCACTGGTGACCCGTTATGGCAGTCCTTGCCGGTGGGTTTAAGGGGCACGCCTTGTGGTAGCTGTCTACGAGGGCATCAGTTAAGATGTTTACCTGCTGTTCTATTTGAGTAGGTTCCCGAAGGTCATCCCTCGGAGGAAGCAGATCGAGGCTTTCGCCTAGGATCTTCCTAAAAGCGGCTCGATCAGTTTTCCTGGGATTTCTACGGGCGATTGGTGTGTCACTAGATGCTAGTAGATTGAAGCGAATCCATCTATGGTCTGAACAGGAGGCCTCCTGAGAGACGTGCCATCCCATAACTAGTTCGCTGACCTCCTCCGAAGCCAGAGTCAGGTCAATAATCGTTTTGCATCGTTTGTTTACAAATGTTGGTTCAGCGCCCACATTTAGAATGTTTAGATTTGTAGTCACGTGATCAGCATTGTAATCAATGCCATCCTTCTGGGCATCATACCAAGCGATCGTGACTTAGACCACATGTTAAAAGTGTTTAATTTAAGTGTATTAATTACTATGTTTTTAGCCGTTGCACCAAATAAATTACATTAAGTGCAGGTGCATGCTAAAGACAATCCTAATCACGTCTCACCCTGACGGCGCCTCGTGAACATGAATGGCGGATAGTAAGGTCGCGGGTCACGCATCACACCACTGCGCTTTCCCAATAACAGCTTTATTCACTTTATTCACTTAACTATACTCCATTGTGAGTTCCAGTATAATTTGATCTTCCATAAGTTGATTGGATAATCATCATTTTAATGTTTTTACAAGCTTTTATTTAACTTGCCCTGTTAGTATGTATGTATGTTACTGTGGGTCAAATCTTGGAAGCTAATTTTGACCCACTTCCCGATTTAAGATTGAGCTGAAAATTTGCCATTGCATTGCATTGTCACCCGAATTACATATATACATATATAATCAGGGTCACTCGTATTTTTTTAAATATACTAGTTGGTATTTTACCAAGCGTGCCCTGATCCTGGCGAACCCTAGCGCTAGGCCGGGAAAACGCTAGGTTGAAGTAGAAGAAGAAGACTAGTTGTATTTTCAAGTCTACAGAAAACAGCAGTGTATTTTCACGTCTCAAAGACAAAGATGTCCAGTTCCAAATGATACTGGGATGTAGTTAGCAGCGATCACGAACGTTTGTGAATGCCTACAGGTCACAATTAATAGATCGTAAGTCCTTATCTTACATTACGTTTAGTTACTTGTAAATGTGTCTTCGCTTCGTGTTACAGAGATAACTCTGTTAATAACTCTGGCTAGGTCGGGAACTGTTTGTAGACCCATTTATCTTTTCTAGGGCATTTGAGCCCTTCCTTCCTTCGGTTTTCGGCGTTGTGAAGAAACCGGACTTATCCCACTAAGTTTACTATACATTAAGCACGTTCATATCATACTTACATCATAAGTATGTTAATAAAATGTCAATATGTACTTGTTATTAAGCTTCCAAAATTTGATTCACACATAGGTACTAACATGGCAAGTTAAATTAAACCTTTTAAAAAGTTGTGTCCTTTTTATGCAATATACCGAGTTAAATGCCGTATCTCAGAACTTATTACACATAAAAAAAACAATTATTTTAATTATATCATTTATAACTATTACTTAGGTCATACTGAAAGTTCGTATAATATCAAAAACTGTAGTTCTTTAATATTTACAATTTTATTTTAAGCATAATTCCTTTTCTTTACTCTTTCTGACAATGTGTAGAAATTTTCTTTACGTCTTTCTAAAACGTACACGGCACATTTTCCCCCAGGCATTTTATGTATGAAAACTTGGGCCCTTAGCGATTTTGTATGGAGTTTGTGGTTCTATTTGGATTCATGTTGTCTAACGTTTACGTTTGCATAATTTGCATATAAGATCTTTTTTACTTGGCATTTGGATACCGAAGTTTCTCTGAAATTGAAACTGCTAATATGCTGTTTTTTGTAACTTAATATTATTGATCACATAATATATAGCTGCGATTTTAGTTTGGAGTGTTGCTGTTGAAAGACTTCCTTCTCGATTATCATCTGTAACACCGCGGCTTAAGTGGGCCAAGTTAAAAAACAGTTATTCTGGGATTTGACTCGGGAATGCGACGCGACGCGACGTGGCGCGGCGCGGCGCGGCGGCCCAACGGCATTCGGAGATCGCCCAACATAGGACACTTCCATAGGTATTTTCACCCGCGCCGCGCCGCGCCACGCCACGCTACTCCACGCCACTCCACGCCACTCCACGCCACGCCACGCCACGCCGCTTCGCATTCGTGAGTTATTCGCTCAGGTAAGACACTGCCTAAGCTTTATATGAAAGCACCTAAATTTATAAAAGCAGCCACACGAGAACCGGTTTTCATTATAAGATAAGAGAAAAAGATAATGAAAGCCGTATAAAATTCTAAGACCAAATAATTTTCGAGTTAAAATCATAAAAGTGGCTGTGACAGAATCGGACAGACAGACGGACATGACGAATCTATAAGGGTTCCGTTTTTTGCCATTTGGCTACGGAACCCTAAAAACGCTTGACATACTATTTTCAAAGTGCCAGCATTCCTAAAGAACGTACACAACACATTCAAAAAATTATACCACAAAAAAATTGTTAAATTTATTTATTTATTTATTTATTTAATCTTTATTGCACAAAAGAAAACCTTATAGTACAAAAGGCGGACTTAATGCCATGAGGCATTCTCTACCAGTCAACCTTTAGGCAAAGCAGAGAGATTGTGGGCGGTGCTACTTTAACAACAACAACCAAATATAATACAACAACATACCATACATACATAATACATACATACATAAATATACATACTTATATTTCTTATAATATATACATAAATAACGACAAAACATATAGAGCTTACCCATACATTATTATTTTTTCATTCTGCTAGCAAAGAAAGCACGTAAGGATTTTTTAAATGCAAACTTATTTTGAGCATTTTTGATGCCGTAGGGAAGTCCGTTCCAAAGACGGGCCGCCTGCACGGAAAACGAATTCGACATGAACCCAGTGCGGTGAAGAGGGATAGATAGAGACATATTGCCGGAAGAGCGAAGTTGACGGTCCCGGGTAACGCCGTAGTATTGAAATAGAGACTTAAGGTATTCAGGAGAATGAGGATCATTTAACACAGAAAAAAGAGTACACAACATGCGAACATTGCGTCGTTGACGAATGGGGAGCCAGCCGAGCTGGGAACGAAAAGATGAGACATGATCATATTTACGAAGGCAAAAAATGAAGCGAATGCAGTTATTGAGTAGCCGATCCAATTTGTCGAGAAGTTCTTCATTTAAGTCCGGATAACACACATCACCATAATCAATAATGGGCAGGATAAGGGAATTAATTAATAAAACTTTGGTTTTGATAGGCAGGAAGTGCTTAAATTTATTAAGAGCGTGAAGGGAACCCATGACCTTTCGACTGATCTCGGTAACCTGCGCTCTCCAACTCAGAGTACTATCTAAGAGAAATGGGATGAAGCACTCGCCTTCAATTGTCCGAATAGAATACTTAACTTTGTTAAAGAAAAAATACAAAATGCATACGATGAATGTAAAAAGACTATACGGTGTAAAAATATAAAAACAAAATGTAAATGGGTAAATAAAAAAATGTTAAGAATGTGTAAACAAAGAGATAAAATGTACAAAATTTGGAAAAAAGCTCCGGAAAAAATTGAAAACAGAATTTTATATAATAAGTATCGTAACAAAACAAATAAATATATTAACTTTATTAAAAATAGGTACATTAAACAAGAAATTAGTAAAAATTTTAAAAACTCAAAAAAAATATGGCGCACAATTAATGAACTGTGCGGCAAAATAAATTATTCTATTGATGATGTAATTATGAAACATTTTAAAATGAATGAAAGAGAAATATGTAGTAATTTTGCCCAAGAATTTCATAATAATGTAAATAAAATATCTGTTGCATGTAAGACACAAATTCTGGACCATACTGGGTTTGCCGGGGGCGCAGATGTTTCAATGAGGGTTAAAAAAGCGACATGTAATGATATTTTTAAAATAATTAAAAGTTTAAATGATAGAAAAAGCCCGGGTTATGACAAAATTCGAGTCATAGACATAAAAAAAAATTGTCGTAACATTACACCAATTCTTACTCATTTAATTAACACCTGCCTTGCCACATCTGTATACCCCGACGAACTCAAAACGGGTATAATACGCCCTATTTACAAAAAAGGAGCACATACAGACTATAACAACTATAGACCAATTACTATATTGCCGTGTATCGACAAGATAGTTGAGAGATACCTCGGTAACGAAATCAGTAACTTGTTGATTCACAACAATATAATTAACAGTAAGCAATACGGTTTTCAAAAAAACCGAAGTACCTCTCAGCTACTTTCTGACTTTAACAATGAAATTAACGAGCACATGCATGAAAAAAGGCATGTACTCGTTGTTTTCATTGATTTCAGCAAAGCATTTGAAATGTTAGATTATGAAACATTGTTTTACAAACTAGAGCAGAGCGGTATACAGGGCCCTTTGATTAAATTGTTAAAAAACTATCACAAAAATAGACATACATTAGTAAAGATAAACAACACATACAGTGACGAAATAAAAACCGAAAAAGGCACGGCTCAAGGATCTATAATCGGCCCAACTGAGTACTTGCTGTATGTTAACGATATGTGCAACATAATAACTAAAGGCTCTGTCTATCAGTTCGCGGACGACACATGCATTATCACAGCCGACCGCGACATAGCTGCCGCCGAGCGCACAATGCAATCTAATTTCAACACCATCTGCAAATGGGCGCACGACGTTGGTTTAGTAATTAACGCGCAAAAGACGAAAATAATGCATATTCGTTCGGCGCACAATAAAACTGCTCGTGATATTACTGTGGTGGCACACACACATAGCTGCCTGCACCAGCAGAATATCACAACGTGTAACTGTGAAAATATCGAAGTGGTCACAGAACACATGTATCTCGGGTTAATAATCGACCACAGATTCAACTGGGGGCCGCATATTAACTATGTGTGCGATAAGTTAAGAGCCATTCTAAGCAAAATGTCAATCCTAAGGTATAAATTACCGTACAAAATCCTACGTATGCTGTACCTAGCCCTCGCTGACTCTGTGATCGGTTACGCTTTGAGTACTTATGGTAAAACCTATAAAACATATATAGAAAAAATATATAACTTACAAATAAGATTATTGAAGACACTTGTACCTAAGCATATCAAAAAGAAATACGAAACAGAATATGCACAACTTTTCAAATACTGTAATGTACTTCCGGTTCAAAATAAGTGTAAACTAGCCATACTAACTGAAGAATATCACTATGTTACTAAACTAAAAGTAAACAAAAGATGTACAAAACTAAGAAGTCTACAGAGACAAAACAAATATTGTAAACCCAAATATAATAACATATATGGCACTAGGCTGTATACATATATATTACCTAAAATATTAAACGATTTGCCAGAAGATGTTCGTGTAAAGTACTTAAATGGTAAACATATAAAAAAAAGTAATTAAAATGCACTTATTGACATCAAACGACACAAGCTACTTATACTAAGAATCCTACAATGTTTTCTTTTTTTTTAATTTAGACATAAGACATTAATATATGTATTGTTCTCTGAACTCCCCATCGGCACACAAACCTCCTCAAGGTTTTGCCTACGATGGGTCTTGTATTAAATTATAGACTGTAAATTGTTTGTTTATTCAATAAATTAAAAAAAAAAAAAAAAACACCCAGATCTTTAACACTTTGACTTAACCTTATTGGAGTGCCGTCAAAACTTACTAGTGTTATCGCGTCCAAGTCTATTCTTGCAAGCTGTCTGGAACTACCGATAACAATGGCCTGGCACTTAAATGGTTAGATTTTAAAAATAAATGAATATTACAGGACATTATTACACACATTGACTAAGTCCCACAAACATATATATAATATATACATACACTTATAAGTAAGTAGATCTTAACTATAAGTTCTAAACTTATTAACGCTTCTCACAGCACCCACCTTGGCATTTTTCTTTTTGGACCTATGGTTGACTTGTAGAGAGAATACCATGAGACATTAAGTCCGCCTTCTGTACCTTTTCGATATGCAATAAAATTTTAAATAATTAAACATACAAATATATTTATAGGATTTAAGGCGACGCTTTGTAAATTTTGGCGTTAGATATCTTAATTTACTTATCTCACCAGGCCGCGTAGCTAACGTTACAATCGTTCACGCTCCGTAGCGTATCGTAGCTATCTCTCTCTATCACTCTGCCATATTAGTGCGACTGTGACAGTTGCGTTTCGTTCGCCACGGAGCGGGAACGATATGCACATCAAAGATGCCTCTTTTTAAACACACATTTTCATTGGGATTTTCACAGGCAAATGGGACCGATTGAACCGTCTAAGCTCTCTAGATTACCTAGTCTAAATAAACGCACACTTCAATGTTGTATTTGTGATTTTTCGATTAATTCTCGTTTTTTAGGGTTCCGTAGCCAAATGGCAAAAAACGGAACCCTTATAGATTCGTCATGTCCGTCTGTCTGTCCGATTATGTTTTACTTTAACCTTTTGACCGCCAAAGACGTCATATGACGCGCGCAGCTACAGCCCAATATCAACCTTCATGCGTACCGACAAGGTTCACGGTTACGCGCCGCGTACGATAGGCGTGGCATTCAAAAGGTCAAACTGTAAAACCCGTTTTGCCGCATACGACATCATAGAATAAAGTAAATTCACTATGCGCAAAGGCCGCAAAGTATCGGGAAGAGCGCGGGTTTCGGCAAGCAAGCAAGATGCGTCACCTTAACGCGAACTATTACATTGAATTTATATCTCCTTAGTTTCGCCGCTCGATCTCAGCTCCGTACAACCCAGTAACAATATTAGTATACACTTTAAAGGTTCAACTGAGCTAGGTCGTTGTTTATCCTTAGCTGTAATTAATTCTTTGACGGCGGAGTTTCCATTAAACTTCTTTTAATTAAACGCGATAATGTTATCAACTCGACTCTTTCGTCCTTGCTGCATCTTGGCGATAAGTAAATATCTTTGTGTAATTAATTTTAATCTTGGCTGGTTTTGGGTTGTAATACCTACTTTAGTTGCTAATTGAATTATCTTATATGCACCGAATGAAGGTTGTTATCGTTACAGCGTTTTCACATTGCCCGATCTGATATCGGATGTCGGATAGAAGTATAAGACATTATGTTATTTTAGTCACCTGCAATAATTTACGAGGTGAATACTTAGGTCATACTGAGCAACTTTTACTATGGGAACAATACCGAAATCGCGAAAAAATTTTACCGTCCCATACAAAGTATCAACATCAGACCAGCCAGTGTATGATACAGCTAATTTTTTTCGCGACTTCGAGGTTGAACCCATAATAAATGTTCCTCAGTATGACCTATGTATTCACCCCGTAAATTATTGCAGGTGATTAAAACAACAGCCTGCATACTTTGATAAGCTCGTATCTCGTAATGTAAAGCAACATGGCGGGCCGAAATGCCGAATTATTTTGTATGGTTAATATTTTCATTGTATGTCTATGCAAAAATTATCTCAATATACTTTTTAGCTATGCTAACCTAACCAAGGTTTAAATATTCGCCCGTATTTAATTTACCCACTGTATAGTTGCAGATATGTATTGTATAATATAATTGGCTTGTTGGATACATACGACGCGATTTTTTTTGTTAGCCTGCTATAGTGCCCACTGCTGGGCAAAGGCCTCCCGTCGTTGTCTCCACTCGACCCTGTCGTCGGCATTTCCCACGATTTTGGACAGAATGCGTCCAAGTCGTCCCGCCATCTCCTTTTCGGTCTGCCTGCACCCCGGCCTGCACCGTCTATGGTGTTCCGTGATGGGTCCCACTCAGTAACCATTTTGCGGCAGACATGTCCAGCCCAGTCCTACTTGAGCTTGGCGGTCTTGACGCCTACATCCACAACTTGAGTTCTGGAGCGTAGTTCCGTGTTTCTGATTCGATCAGTTCTACGAACACCTAATATACTACGCTCCATGCGCATATACTACGCGATTTATTTATTTAGTATAATTTCATTTTGACACTTGGAGAGACTTTACACCTCCAAATCTTATTATTAGTACTTGTACTACTATTAGTACTTGACATTGGGGACCGTTTACATCGCCAGATTTAATGTATTTATAACTATAATAATAATAAATAATAAAAATGTTTATTTATCAGCTCACAAAGGATTTGTAACAATTTCACAGTATGATAACAACATTTAAATTCGAGATGAGGTTGTGATCCTTTGTGAGAGACTGGAGTCTGAACTAGGTATAAACCTGTATTACAGTTCACCAGGCTCTCACCCCCGAGAAAACATTAAGTATACCTATATTAATATATAGGTTTTGGTACTAAATCTACAAGTGTACAACAGAACTGATAATAAAATAAAACTAAAAATATCGGAATAATACAAAATATGTATAAACAAAGAGTTAACACTATTTACGTATCACAATGTCTATTAGTGTTACACAGGAGTTGAAAGTGTGATTAATTTGTAAATATGCTCGTGTGTGTGTGTGTGTGTGTGTGTGTGTGTGTGTGTGTGTGTGTGTGTATGTGAGAGTTGCTCGAATTATATTTTAATAATGAGAGGCTAGGCAATCCTCAATCTCGTTATAAGTTAGCGTTTGTAGCCAATCAGTGACTTTCTGCTTACATTCTCTTAGTGTGAGAGCATATATATCGGTAAGGTTGTTAACCTTATTGTACAATTTAGAACTAAGGTAATCAACATGACGTCCTGAAACTGCCAAGCGAAATTTCTGTATACCACAGACACGAACTCGACGTTTATTTTTCGTGAGATTTTTATCAAAGGTTATGGTCTTATGTTTTTTTAAAATGACTTGGCGGAAAAATAGACTTCGTACCGACAGCACTTTACTCTCTCTATAAAGATCAATGGTAGGATACCTGAAGGGTTTCTTGAAAATTACCTTTAAGACTGCACGTTGCGCTCTTTCTAAGCGCAAGAGTAAGGTTTTCGCAGCACCACCCCATACACTAATGCAATAGGTTAGCAGTGATTGTGCCAAGGCAAAGTACACCATTTTTAATGTCATTTGGTCGACTACTGAGCGAAGGTTTTTAAAAATATAGATTAATTTCCTAATTTTCTTACTAAGTGTATCAATATGTATTTCCCACCGGAGGTTGCTATCAACTATTACACCCAGGTATTTAATGCTGTAAGTACGCGATAGTGAGGAACAAGTACACTCAGCTAATTGCCTAGGACATCTGTGAGCAATAATTTCCGAGAACTCCGCGCTCGGTTGCGAAACAGATGTTGGCGAAAAGGTTATAAACTTAGATTTATCTACATTTATCTAGATTAGATGACAGCCACTGCGACACATGATGTAGTGCATTCTCAGATGCCTCTTTAGCGCTAGACCAATCCTCCCCATGCACAATCAGAGCCGTGTCGTCGGCATACGTAATAATCTCGCAATTTTTTAGTTGGAGAGAGCACAGGTCGTTAATATATATCAGAAAAAGTGTTGGCCCCAAAACACTGCCCTGAGGTACCCCATAGTTTAGTTGAACTTCGTTACTTGTTGTTCTATTAATAATTACACTCTGAGATCGGTCAGTCAAATAACTTTTAAAGATATCTAAAGAGATTCCTCTAATACCAATGGTTTCCATTTTTTTTAGGAGAGTCGGTATAGACACTGTGTCAAACGCCTTAGAGAGGTCTAAAAATATACCAATCGTTTTATGTTTATCTTCCAGGTTCTTAATAATTAGAGACGTAAGTTTGACAACAGCATCTTCTGTAGATCGCCCCCTTCGAAAACCGTATTGATTGTCTGCCAAAATATTATGTTTATTAAGATAGTCAACTAGGCGTTTGTTGAGAATCTTTTCGAAAACCTTCGAGATACAGGTGAGGACCGAGATGGGACGATAGTTACTAACATTATTTTTGATGCCACTTTTATGTATTGGGTGTATAAGAGCCCTTTTAAAAACTTTCGGAAAGTTACCCGTCGAAATGCTCAAGTTGAATATAAAGGTAAGAATTGGTATAAGTTTCGTGCGATTAGACTTTAGAATACTTGTAGAGATGCCATCATAGCCAACTGAACAATCATTTTTTAAACTGAGAATAGTTTCCTCGACTTCTGAATCATGGACATATAGAATCACCATGGAGTTCGGGTCAGGGGGACGAGTCAATGTAGGGATATAACTTGCAGGCTGCTGATTATGTGTGTCACGAATTATATTTTGTGCTAGAACACTGCCGACATTCGCAAAATAATTATTTACAGAATCAACAGAAGATGTAGGATCCGAGGACAAGGTCAATAGCTCATTTGGTGTAGCTGTAGCTTGTTGAATGTTAG
Source organism: Cydia pomonella (assembly GCF_033807575.1). Taxonomy (NCBI): domain Eukaryota; kingdom Metazoa; phylum Arthropoda; class Insecta; order Lepidoptera; family Tortricidae; genus Cydia; species Cydia pomonella. The sequence continues at coordinate 615,198 of NC_084723.1, read as the reverse complement.
CTATTTGCTTAATTACTTTCCAAGTTTCCTTAGGCCTACCCTTGGCCTTCTCCATTTGTTGCTTATCGTAAGTGGTTTTGACATTTTTTAGGAGGTTGTTACAAAAGTTTCTATACCTAGTGTAGGTCGTTTTTAAGATAGCATTATCCGGATATTTTTTGGACTTTAAATGAAGTCTGTCACGTTGTTTGATGCAGCGGAGAAGACCAGGGGTAATCCAAGGTTTAAATATACGACTTCTTCTTGGTTTGAGTACATTAGTTGAATTTGATGTTATAATTGAAGAAAGTATGTTAATTAAAGTTTCAGCGGCTGCATCCGAATCTTTAAGTGATAGTATGTTTGAAAAATCCGTATTTGATATATCCTTAGATATTGCGCATTTGTCTACCCTAACTGATGAGTGATAGGTGCAAGGTTTAGATTTGAATTCCAGACAGAAGACCACCGGGGCGTGGTCAGTAATAAAAGATTTTAAGACAAAAACCTTGGCCTTATTATTAGTCTTTAACATTACGTGGTCTAAACAGTTTTCATTTCGAGTGGGATATGTATGCGCCGGAAGTAAAGCATGTGATGCTGTCAGGAGAAGATAGTCATCTGAACGAGGATCAACAGAGTTTGGAGATATATTGATATTTATGTCACCAATGACAGCGAGAGACCGAAAAGATGATAATGCAGATAAAGTTGTATCTAAGCTTTCTACAAAAGGATTAGTACAGTATGTCGATGGGGATCGATAGATTGCAACAATGGCCATATCATTTCTAATTTTTAAAATAAGACAGTTTGCGTCTTGTAAGGCGGGCTCTTCGACCGTTACACTATATATGTTTCTGACATATATTACAACACCATCGTTTTGATTTTGATGCTTAGATTTGAAAATGACATAACCCGGTAAAGTGGGGATTAAGCCAGCAGAACTTAGCCAGCATTCAGAGAGAATTACCACATCTAGTTGAAAACCAACTCGGTGCAGCAATACCTGTAATCCATTAAAGTTACATTTTATGCTCCTGATATTAAGATGGAGAACTTTTAGATACTCAGTGTGCGGTTCCAAGTAACTCTTGCAGTCTATATACATCTCTGTTGTATTGTAGTAACTATTTATTTTAAGATTATTATAATGTAATGTTTACCCAGGTATTGGCTGTTGTATTTATAAATGTTGTTTTCTATTTTTTGATGTTGAATGTTGTATTGATTAATTTGTAAAAGAGCCCTTGTGGAATACATTTTTGAATTTTGAATTAAGCCATAACAGTTTTCGTTATATTCGGTTTTGTAAAAAACTGTCCCTCAATGTTCGATGGTAACGTTTTACATAAAAAAGAAACCATGATCCGTCGGCCAGTGAAAATATTTGTTGAAATGCCACAAAACTCCTATTTATATTTATAAGGCGAAATGGAAAAGCAATGACGAGCCAGATTTGAGTAAATTCCTTTGTCAAAAGAATTTCGCTTTTCTATAGGATTACGATAATGAAAGAAAAATTGTGGAAGTTTTAGAAATAAGGAAATCTGAGTTAAGTACAAATGTTTTATGAATAAAACTAAGTGACAACCGTCGCAATGATATTATACCTATCGAGGTCCTTTTTTTAGTTTCTCGTAAATAACTCGTAAACGGTGGTCCATAGCAAACAATGTTCTTTTACGAAAATAATCCATATAAAATTGCCTACAAGAAAGATTTCGTACACTTTTTCGCTGGGATCAACATTTAAAAATATATTAAAGCGGGAAAGTTAATAAAAAATCAATTTTATGGTCCAATATTTTCGTAAATAGCTCGTAAACGGTTTTATCCCTAAAGAGCGATTTCTTCCAGAGAACCTTTGGGTAGGTAGCGGAAACAAAACAAATAATCAAAAAGAGTAGGTGTCGCAAAAAACTTTACTTTCATACACACAATTTAAGTACATAAACATACACATATAAGATAATACAAATAGACAGAAGTATATATTTTAATTATTGATCTATGATTTATCGATAACAGATTTATCGATGTTTCACTTTCTCAAACATTCGTTTTGGCTACAAAAACTTAACAGGAATTTAAAGTTTACATGTTAATTCATAAAGTGCAGTATTTATTTGATATTGAAAGACAAATAATAAATGCAATAATTAATAGACGGGCGCCAGTATTCGGAAATCATCGTAAGCAACCAATTGTCTTTCCAAAGAACAATGTGCGTATTTTTTAAATTTAAAAATTCTAAATTGTTTCTGAGATCCCGAGACATTGCTAAATTCGTGTACAAAGAAACAAGAATACCAGATTGTTAATGTTGTTTGTTTATCTCAACAGATCAGATACGGCCTTCGCATCCGCGCTAACGCTAAGGATCAAGAGGGTAGGGGAGGAATGGGGGAGCAAACTTCGCGATCTCGCTAATGCGCCCATTCAAGCCGCCAGGCCGAGATTTCTTGGTAAAGGTGGGCATGCAAGGGCGATTTTATTTATATAATTTGAATTTTATGAAATATTATTTCGGTGCAGGCCCTAATTTGATAAAAAAGGCCTTTGTTTCTTTTGTGCAGCGATTACTAATGCTACCGCTACTGACTGAACGGGAACAAACTCGTTTAAAAATAAATTTTACCTTCCTATTTATCCCGTCGGGCGGCAAAGCAATATTACATTTTCGCGCCGTGCGGCGGCCAGACGCGATCCAGCAAGTTTTCAATATTAGATATGGCGGCCGCCGCACGCGCGGTTGTCGAAGAGCGTCCATTTCGAGGCGTCTTGCCGCACGAGGGGTATGAGGGGGGCACGAGGGGATATATGGTTCAAATTCATGTAACAACTGTGTTATCTGACAGGCCACACACAGACGACCGATCGTCATACATTACCTAAACTCGTAATTTCAGAATGAGCTGTTACATAAATTTGAACCTTATTACTATCACGATAGTTGCTTTTTAACGACATGGTTGCTTTCGCACGCGCTTAAGGCGTCTCTCCATAAAAGAAACAAATACTTTTGTTTAACAGATTAGGTTCAAAGACGTAATAATCATTTGAGGAAATAATGCATACGTCGTGGTGGTAAAAAGCCGCAATAGAAACTTACCTCGCACAGCGAAAGTGTGGAATAAGGGACGTCTCAAAGTAGAACGATCTGGGTTTTCCATGATGAGTGACAGGGGTCACGTGATGAGTAACGGGGGTCACGTGATGAGTAACGGGGGTCACGTGATGAGTAACGGGGGGTCACGTGATGAGTGGCGGGGGTCACGTGATTAGTGACGGGGGTCACGTGATGACTGACGGGGGTCAAGTGATGATTTCTATAGAAAACGAAGTGTCGGACGCCTCGGCCTGGACCCGGACGGTTCTAGCGTGAGTCATCCTTTAACTGTCGCCCGCGGTATTTCCGCAAAAGCGTTAAACTTAAAAAATATATATTGTATGCAGATCTTTATTCAACACTCAAATCAACTAATTAGATAAATACATACCTTAAAAGTCTTAAAACTAGCATACATATGATAAAAAATAATTATTGTACAATAAACACTTAGTTGCAAGTTGCAATGAATTATGCGACCCCGTAGTGTCAGGGAGCCGTAGAGCGATTAATCTTTAGTTGATATCATGTTTATTAGAATAATACACATAAACCGAATGATTCGGCCCAATATTCGGTTCGGTAACATTTGAAGTATTTGAACCGAACATTCGGTCGAATATGCGTATTCAACTAACTCCATATTCGGCCCGTCTCTAATTTGATCTTCTTATACTGGACGTTGTCAACATGCACGTAGTAGCTGGGGAGCCAGCGATGCTAGATGTGTGTGTTACTCGAGCGTCATAGAGACCTATTGGAATCGAAAGATTAGATGATAGTAAATTATATAGAGTTTTCTTTTCCAGCGAGCACGAAACTTTCCTTTAATCGTCTACAAATTTATTAAATTCGGCTGCGTACATCCTATACTAACACCAATCGATTCACGAACAGCCAGTTTTAACCTCCACAGTTCTGAAAGATTCAACTTAAAGTTTACTGTTCCGATATCGTCCTTATTGCGCAAGAGATAAAGTCCACATAGTCGGCATACATAACAGCCGATTTGCGATTTATACGTATCGCTTCAAGTCGATTAGAGGCGGTTAGCGAGCGTTTTATCGATTTGAATCGATAAAAGTTTAATTGGTTGCAAGAACGATGTGTGTTTAGCGAGTTGAGTTCGGAAGCTGCATTTGTATTCGTAACTTGACACATTTTTGGCATAAAGATTATGTTATTATGCATTTTTGTCATATAGATTATGGTACTCGTTTATATAGTTATACTCGTAGTGTATTTATCAAACATATTATTTAATTTAGGTATAATATACTTTCGAATGTCAAAAACCTAACACAAGTTCACAAAGAAATACCCGCAAATACTTTCACGGCTACCAAGAGTTGACATTTGACATTTACTGCGTTAACTCAATAGCATTCTCTCTATCTCACAAATACATCAGTGCGAGCGAGATGGACTGCGATCGAGTTTACACAGTCTCTAATGTAAACTTCAAGTGTACTGATGGTACGGCTACTGGAGTAAGACACGACGAACCACTAATTTTCACAAAATATAACTATCTAGTAAAGTGTAAAAAGTTGATTATTACGTTTGCATTGAAATACCATTTACTAATTCAAAAATACAAGAAAGAGTTACTGGGTTTTCCTACACAAATATAATTAATCCAGCCCCCATCGGCCGCAGTTACCCACAGCCCACAATTAAAATAAAAAATGGCCGCTTTCCTCAATCATATCCCATTCAAACCCTGAAGGATTCTGCCGGTTAGATATACCACTTTAATAAAACTCTAGCCTAGCTAAAATAAACTTTATAACTTAGAAGTTACGGATGGTATTGATAGTATTGTTAATGTGGTTTTATGTATAATTGTTAGGTTGGAATACGATTAGCTTCCTTTAATTGCAGATGGCTTTAATGTTGGTTCTTAGAGGTTTTGTTGAAAGCTAATTCATTGTCAAAGGCTGTTGAAAAGCTATAGAATTATTTCATTTGGGAAATAACTCGACTAAGGAACGATCATCAAAAGTATACAAAAATGTAGATAATAATGTCCAAAATCGAAAAGTAAAATAAAAAAACCCCAAATAAGGCCAATGTGTGTAGCCAACATTCCAATCGTTAACGCTCCGTCGCATAGCGTAGTCATCTCTCTCTATCGCTATTCCCCATTAGTGCAAGTGACAGTGGCGTTTCATTCGCTACGGAGCGTAAACGATTGCCATGTTGGCTACGCACCTTGGCCTAATTTGAGGTTTTTTCAAGTGAGTTATTTCCTCATGGTGGCTGGTGGAATTGACTTTTAAGAGATGATTTAAGATATTAAATATTTAATAACGTTTATTTGATATTAATTTTTAATGTTTTACAGTAAATATTTTCCTCGCGTTGTTGTGATGAAAAAAATGTATTTCACTCAGGAGTAAAGTTTGTTTAATCCTCGTGCCTTGAAACCCTCGCATCGCTCAAGATTCGACTACGCGCGTGGGTCATTTTTTGGATTATTTGCTTCCTTATCAATATCACCACGAGATGCTGAACAAAAATGTTGCCCCTTAGTAATACCAAACAACAATTTACCAATATTTATGAATAACCATTTTTTTTCCTGTTGTAATGTAACAAGCACAAGTTTTAATTAAAATGCCAATTAATTAACTTCCTGGTTACTGAATTGCTATGGATAATACTTTTATATGTTTTTGTTTTTAATTAAATTCCCTTTGAGCATTTTTGTAATTCACTCGTGAAAACTGTTTTGGTTTGTGTTTTAATCATATTAATTCATATTTTGTATAATTGCATTCTGTTTGTTTCCCAATAAAATAAATAAATAACAATAACAAGATTACACAGAAAATTAGAATTAAGTAAAATATCAAGCTGTTAAAACAAAAATTCTATAGCAAACTTGCAGACATATTATTTGGGGTTTTGGTATAAAATTACTCGTTTTCACAAATCGATCACTTTTCGTGAGAAATTATGACACAAAACATGAGATTAGATACTGAAAGAGAGGTATAGGCACTGTGAATGTCATCTCGCTTTGTGTAGTAAGGCACAGCACAGCGGATGTCATTCCAGATCTAGAGCAGAGCCCAACTGGGGAAGTACCTCCACCTTACAGAAAACCGCAGCCAAATAACACTAGACGCTACTCATAGTGTTGTGTTCCTGCCGGCGAGTAAGGTTGCCAGAGCTCAACGAGGGTGTGGAGTGTTAGGGTCTGTTATGCGCATGTAGCACCTCCTGAGAGTCTGGAGTTGCAGGCGTACATAGGCTACGGAGACTGCTTACCATCAGGCGGGCCGTACGCTTGTTTGCCACCGACGTAATATTAAAAAAAACTGTAAAATACAAAACTATAGTAATACGAGTACAATAGCCACAAACCGAATTAACGGAATGGGCAGTAGTCATAACATTACCTTAAGTATACGGAAATGCGCCAAACATTTCTGGCCAATTTTGAGTATTTTTGTAAAACGATTACAGAATGGGAGATACTTACAGTCGTACTGTGCTGTACGTTTGTTTGCCACCACCGTCCTATTGAAACGGAAAATTATTCACAAGAAATATGACAAGGGACACAATTGTCTGGAGCCCACAGGAAATTAGAAGATGAAAAGAAAAAGTTTCGTCAATCCTTTGAAGGGCTTAAACAAATTTCTTTCAACAAAAATCTAACTGGAGTCTCGCTGTCGCTTTTATAGTGTTGAAGTGAGAAAAAATACCCCTTTTTATTACGTTTTCATAAGTGCGATAGAGACAAGACTAATTTTCATGACTTTTCTTAACTTTGAATGTAACAAAATAGAAAGTTACGAGTTGAAAACTACAGATTAGCTTTGCAATAGACAAATATGAAACAAATAGGTGGCTGATCAAATACACTTTCTTTTTAAATTTACTTATTAAAAAATCTTAATTTGTATGAAATTAAAATGTTGTATAAAATATGCGTAAATCGCCCTTAGCCCACGCCGACGTTTTCAAAGTTTAAATCTATTTTTTAATATGTAAATTTTAAAATAAAGTAAATGTTTTCCCCCCAAAAATTGTCTATGGAAATATAGTTCACAGGCTGGCTTCAGCCTGCTATGCACTGTCCAGGTTAGCACCCAGCCTAACTTCGTATAATAACAACTAATGCATCTATACGTACCTGTGACCGGCCGCCCCGCAGGACTCCCAAACTGGTTGCTCCGAGTTGCCGACTCGCTAAGTCGAGACGGTCGCTTAGTGTAATTGGACCAAAATTATATAATTCACTCCCATCTACATTAAAGGACTCGAAAACTGACTCAATTTAAAAAAAAAACTTAAATTATTACTTATTCAACACGCATGCTACTCAATTGATGACTTCATGTGTATAACCTTAACTAAAGATCATAGACCCAACACCGTGAAACGAAATATTTTTTTTTTCTATTACTGATTTGTTTTATTGAATCTATAATTATTAGTTGTAAAATTGTATTTTATTTTGACTTGTAAGACGTACCTTTATTTTACCAATAAAAATATGTATTCTGTAGTTTAAAAAATATATGTGATATGTCACCTCATTGTTTCATATTTGTCTATTGCAATACTTATCTAGTGACCTACGTATTTCCTTGTATGTTTCGGCTCGGCAGGAATAGCGATTCGTGGATTCGTTTCACTGTCAGACTGTCTTTTCGTCCGAATAAATTAAAGCAATCCAAGGGCCCCTTGATAGAATTTGCCACAGGCCCCGTGCGGGCTTAATCCGGCACTAGTTGTCACACATTAAATAAATTAACGGATACAGTATTTCATTCGTTGCGTTCAGGATTTTATACAAGATATCAAAGGTGTCCGCAGGAACCGTCCACACTCGCCCCTATATATATCGTCGTCTAGTAAGATTGTCCCATCATTTTTTACATTATTCATATCGATAAAGGCCCTCAAAGGCAAAAACTGTCATAAAACCCGTACTCCACCGATCGTCGAAGGTCGGCCTCGTGTCACAAAACTAAGTAATATTCCGATATTTCCCTAACCCAAGACAAAACTCGAAAGTAGTTCATTTCCCTTTTATTCTTGAGGGTGAACTAGTGGTGGACTCTTATGGGAATATTCGGGAACTTTTTACATTATCATTTGATATTTACCAGTCGCTTTTCGGTAAAGGAAAACATCGTGAGGAAACCGGTTTAATCCAAATAAGACCTAATTTACCCTCTGGGTTGAAAGGTTAGATGGCAGTCGCTTTAGTGAAAACTAGTGCATGCGCCAATTCTTAGGTTTGGTTTCGAAGCGGATCCCAGGCTCCCATGAGCCGTGGCCAAATGCCGGGACAACGCGAGGAGATGATGGGAAGTTTTGATATTCCTCTGGAAAATAATGTCGGCAGATTATTATTACTTATTAAATTAGGTACAGTCAAAAGATTTAATTTGTGACCCATTTCGTACCTTGTCACAGTGACAATAGTATGAGGTCTCTAGCGAGTTTCATGTTGTTTGTCACTGTGACAAGGTACGAAATGGGTCACTAATTAAATCTTTTGACCTACAGTTTTTGTTAATGCGTAGGTCAACAACATCAAAAACACTAACAAAAAATTACATTTTGTTTTGGACAGATTCCCTGCAAATCTGTTTTAACAGTTCGACTACAGGAGGAAGTAAAACTCTTAATGAACTTATTATTAAAATATTATTATATTGTTATATATAAAATTTATTAATTAAACAAAAATAATATCTTACGAGTATAATTGTTTTACAGTAGGTGTCCCATTATATACCTTCTTGAACAAGCAAAAAAAGAGTAATTCACGCAGTTTTGAGTAACCCACATAAGATCAACCTAATCTTTCTTTTGGATTTATTGTATATTTTCTGGTATCTATTTTGGATTTATTGTACATATTTCTCACATCACTTGGGAATAATCCTCGCAACATGAGTATATTCCCGGGAATATTCCTCCAGTGCATCACTATTGTGACCTACTAAGAAAGTTGGAATCGCAGTTTCCGTAACCACTCTAGTATGTGGCGTATAAATATCACCCTGTCATAGTAAACCAGCGAAGAAAAAATAGTTTTTTTGTGCCTACGAGTTAGAAGCAGCAGTGAGGCCTTGACGAATCTGTATTATGATATACTTTAGTAAAGTTGAAATCGCTTCTGTCTAAGTACATGAACTCTTGTGTGTGGCATGTACTTAGAGTGAATTGTCTCGGCTTTTAACTTTGACGACCTGTCTGGCCTAGTGGGTAGTGACCCTGCCTATGAAGCCGATGGTCTCGGGTTCAAATCCTGGTAAGGGCATTTATTCGTGTGTTGAGCACGGATATTTGTTCCTAAGTCATGGGTGTTTTCTATGTATTTAAATATTTATATTATTATATATATCGTCGTCTAAGTAGCCTCAACACAAGCCTTATTGATCTTACTGTGGGATCAATCCCATAAATATTATAGGACATTATTACACAAATTGACTAAAGTTGACTAAGGCAAAAATTGTTTTTCTGTTAGTATTTCCCGTCTACAGTTGTCTAATCCTGGTGGTCGATAACCAATAACCATTATTAACCATCGATCGGGTTGTCTCGCTATATTAGAGAATTGTTTCTACATGTAGGCACAAAAGTTGTCATTCTGGTACCTAGTATGTCCTGTCTACAGTTGTCTAATCTTGGTGGTCGATCCGATACCCAATAGCCATTGATCGGGTTGTCTCGCTGTAGTCGCTATGGAAAGTGAATTGTTTCGGGTTTTACGACTCGGTGCAGGATTTTATTATACACTGTGAATTTTTGAGAAAGCTTTGGTTTGTAAAGTGGAAAGAAGCTAAGCGGTCGAGGTATTCAAATTGATCTGTACATGAAAATGAATGTTAAAAGAGTAAACAAAAGAGTAATAATTTAATGTAAATATTATTGTAATGTATAGCAAATTATTTGACTTTGAAACATATGCAGGTGATTTGGATTTTTTAACTACTTTTGTACTTACTGTATGAATGTATGTATAGGTAGGTTGAGAGTATTAGAGAATAATCGGTCTTATTTAAGATCCATTACGACAGCTCGAGAAATTGCATGCGATTTTCGTTACGTTGCAGTATTAAGTGGATCGACTGAATTCGTTGCAGGTACTCTGTAGTGTGTGCTCTGTGTGTGTGTGTAGTTATCGCAGGGCCGGATTTAGGGGAGGGCAACCGGGGCTACTGCCCCGGGCCTCCACAAAAGAGGGCCCCCCCAAAATAGAGAATTCAGTAAATTTACCATTTTATTTGGAAAAAATTTGGGGCCAGGGGACCTCCACTCCTTTATTGCCCGAGGCCTCCAGACCTCTAAATCCGGCATTGAGTTATCGTAAATTGAATACAAGGTCTTGAACTGTCTAAATCCGTCGTCTTGGGGCTGGGGCTTAAAGCTTTTGGTTGGATTCTCTGTTTTTAAAAGGACGCTATAATTGGTGACTATGCAATATTATGGTTCCGTCGAGCTAAGTTGATAATGGACTCAGAAGATGACTCTAGGAACTCTGGGATTAAATAAGGTGGAGTTGTCTTGATGAGTATCACTTTCATATGATAAGAAAATAATAATCAACGATAAAAACGTAAGTCCATAACAATTTTTTTTAACTGCACTAAAATGCCAACATTGTTTTTCAAAAGAGCTGATACTCTTCGAACTGCTAGATCGATTTTTATCAAACATAACTAAAACCACCGCAAGGAAATTCGCTTTGTAAAAATACCGCATCGAAATCGGTCCATCCGTTGGAGAACTATGAGGACACTGTCAGACATTGGCGTCAAACTTATAACACCACTCTATTTTTAAACTAATTATAAATAGGCTCCATTTTTGAGCCATTTAATTCGAGCCAAGATTGAAGAGAGCAAGAATCCGATAGCGTTCGTAAACACGTCTCAAACAAACCCAAACTTCAGCAGACAACTTAAATTCAAAAATTCAAAATTCAAAATTCAAAAATTTATTCTACAAGTAGGCCTCAAGGGCTCTTTTACAAGTCAATACAACATTTATAGTAACATCATATAGTGACATGAAAAATACATAACAACATTTATAAATACAACAGCCAATACCTGGGTAAACATTACATAATAATAATCTTAAAATAAATAATTAATACAATACAATAGAGATGTATAGTCTCTATAGTTAAAAACACATTAAATCTGGAGATGTAAAAGGTCCCCAATGTCAGAGTACTAATACTAATAAAATTTGGAGGTGTAAAGTCTCTCCAAGTGTCAAAATAAAATTTATACTAAATAAATAAACCGCGTCTGGACTGTTAAACTAGCAGTCTCATAAACTAATGCTACATTCTGTACATAACTAGTATGTACCAAGTCAAGTATATACAATATGACAGAGACGTATAGTCTCCACGGTAAATACATTAAGTTTGGAGATGTATAAGGTCCCCACGGTCTGAGAAAAATAATAATACACAATAATAAGGTTTGGAGGTGTAAAGGTTCTCCAAATGTCAAAGAATAAAAAAAATAAAAAATTGTATGAAATACATATTTCACGTCAAGAGACTGTTAAGCTAACAATCTTAAAACTAGTTCTACAGAATACATAACTACTATGTATTTAATATGTCAATTGTCATCATCAAAATAACTAAAACATAACAAACATTAATACATAAGGTTGAACAGCTAGAAACAACAGCGCCATATGCCTCTCCGGGACACTGCACGCAAAACTATTACAGCTTTTGAGACTGGATACTTGGCCATGATTCCGTGTCTCCCAAGTAGTCATCTATTTTATAGTATCCCTTTTTGAGAAGTGCATTTTTGACGTATTGCTTGAATGAAGTATAGGGCAGGTTCCATGCCTCTAAGGGTACTTTGTTATAAAATGTTACACAGTTTCCCATGAACGATTGTTTAACTTTCTGTAGACGAAACTTGGAGACTACTAACTTATGTTTATTTCGCGTATTATAACTATGGATATCAGACAGTTTCTTAAAGGACTTTATATTCTTATGCGTATACATTATCACATCTAGTATGTATTGTGAAGCTACTGTGAGAATATCTATTTCCTTGAATCGTTCTCTCAGCGAGTCACGAGAAGCCATGTTATAAATAGATCTGATTGCCCTCTTCTGAAGAACGAAGATGGTTTCTATGTCAGCTGCTTTGCCCCACGCCAGTATGCCATAAGACATAATACTGTGAAAGTAACTGAAGTAAACTAGGCGAGCTGTCTCCACGTCAGTAAACTGCCTGATTCTTCTTACTGCATACGCGGCAGAGCTCAACCTTTTCGCCAGGGCAGATATGTGAGGGGCCCATTGCAGTTTACTATCTAAAGTAAGGCCCAGAAAAACCGTATTCTCGACAAGGTCCAGCGTTTCGCCATTTAATGTGATGATAGTTTCAGATTTTCTTACATTCGGCAGCGAAAATTTGACACATTTCGTCTTTTTTCGCATTAAGAAGTAAGTTATTTGCTGTGAACCATTCTAGTACCTTTTCCAAAGTTTCATTGACTTGGCTATAATCGCTCAGTTTCCTGTCAACTTTGAAAATTAGTGAGGTGTCATCAGCAAATAAGACTATCTCACATTTATGTTTTACAAGGTTCGGCAGATCATTTATATATACAAGGAAGAGAAAAGGACCCAAAATTGAACCCTGTGGAACTCCGAGCTTTACAGTCATTCCAGTAGACTCCGTTCCATTTACAACCACTTTCTGGGTTCTTTGGTTTAAGTAAGACTTAACAAGGCTTAGAGCTTCCGTTGACAGACCGTAGTGCTTCAGCTTGTGTAGAAGTGTGTCATGCTCCACGCAATCAAATGCTTTGGACAGATCGCAGAAGACACCTATAGCATCTAGCGAGTGTTCCCAGGCGTCGTATATGTGCTTGATTAGTACAGAGGCGGCATCAGTCGTCGAACGACCTCTTGTAAAACCAAATTGTTTTCAAAGGATGGAAAAACGTTATCTCGGGATTCTGACGGAGCAGAAAGTTTTAAGGAATTTATTTAAGTAATAGTATACTTGATGAAATATAATTTTATAAAAAAATCTATGTTACTAATTTGATATCCTACTTTTTTTTAAGATTCAACATTTTGATAGGAATCGTCCTTTCATCCCTCCTACTATATTACCCTCAAATAAGGCTGCGTTTCCGCCAGAGATGTGTGAGGTTGCGTAGCGGGAGATGTGTTTGTTAAGAACCAAAAGAATCACTACACCCTGAGCGAACACATCCCTCGCTACGAACCCTCACAAATCTTTGGCGGAAACGCAGCCTAAGCTTTGTAATAGGTATTCAGACGAATCATGTCCAAATGATAATAATTTCTACCATTTGCAGCATTCAATAGCATTTAGGTACTCATCATGTCATCAACTTGAAATATTTTCAAAGTGGTCTCACAATCTCTCTACACATCAAACTCGGGTCTCAATATTGATGACTTCTGTCCCACCGGATTACCATAGCTGATCGATGTTCCATTACTGGGGGTAAGTCACGGGATCATATAAAATTTATAACGACTGTGTACATCACCCGCGACAGCTGAAAGATAGGGGTCGTAAATATACAGTAGTTTTATGGGGCGTCATGTAAGTATATGTCGAGTTTATAACATTTAAGAGATGTAGGAAGAGTCCAAAGTACTTTTTACGAAATAGGCTGATTTGCAAACTGGAGTCCAAGCTAACATTGCCCAGACTTTAACGGAACAAAATGAGGTAGTGTCACTAAACGAAAGTCCAATATAAAAAGCAAATCATTTTAACAAATATGATGTCGATTTCACTGAAATACTATATGTAAGTCTGCGAAGTTGCGAAGGATGCTAGGGTCCCCTAGACCCATATGGTGGGTAAATGTGCTAGCTATGGATGAGGTCTTGGTGGCTCAGATGGTAGAGCGCTGGAGTATCGATCCAGGGGCCGTGAGTTCAAGTCGCACCCTAGGCAGTAATTTTATTTAATTAATTATTGAAAATATATTTAATTTAATTAGTACATACAAGTGCGAAAAATAGGAAATTCGCAACGAGTGGCGATAAATTAAAAGACGACGGAAGGAAGTGTTTTAAATCGCCACGAGTTGCGAATTAAATACCTATTCGCACATGTATCGTACAACGTTTTACAGTACATATGGCCCTTTAAATTTTTCTTTTAATTATTACACTAGTGCGGTAATGTAGCATCATATGTACTGTAAAAAATATTTACTTAAATAAATAAATGAATATTATGTATATATTTATTTATATTTTTTTTTTCGGTGAAGGAAAACATCGTGAGGAAACCTGCATACATCTACGAAAAAATTCAAAGGTGTATGTGAAGTCCCCAATCCGCATTGGGCTAGCGTGGGGACTATAGCCCGAGCCCTCTCGCACATGAGAGGAGGCCTGTGCCCAGCAGTGGGACGTATATAGGCTGAATTATTATTATTTTAAATAAATAAATATTATAGGACATTATTACACAAATAGACTTACGTATATAAATTGTTGATAAGATCATGAGTGTCGTCAAACAGTGCATGATTACGAACTATTGAAGGTAAATTGATTTGGTTACATCAATTGCAATTTCTGTTGGACTCCGCTTTACCTAATATTTTCAGAGAAATATGACATTAGTGATGAGATTGCTACACTATGTTATTACAAATGCCATGCAGTATTAGCCTGGTCCGACTATTTTAGCTCGCCATTTCGAAAGATATAAAATGTTGAAGTCCAATTACATTTGTGTCGAATCAGACACACATTTTATTAAAATTTTAAAAGGTTTATTTCTCGTTACCTTGCTCTGAAACTTTATAATTAGTAATTAAAACAACCTTGTTAGGATATACATATATGTATTTAATAAAAATGCTTAGATAACCACTATAGGTCGTAAAAGTACGTACAGGTTCCTTATAAATGTTTAAAAATACAATACAGTTAAACAAGTCCCTAATATAACTATACAGAAAGTATTGTAATTCTGAAACTTAAATGATATAAGCTAGTACTAAGCGTTTCGACTGTAATATTCAACAGAATTTTGATTTGACCATCGTCATTAAATGAATTTAATGATATAGAAGATATAAATTTTATATCTTCTATATTCCTTCATTAGCTTCAAAGAAGATTAATAAGTCCTTAATAATACTAAAATAAGTTTGATTTTAAAGCTGCACTTCATTCGTTAATTATTTCTTACGATCACTTTCAAGATCTTCCCTGAGAAATTATACCGTCCTCATAACTAAGTGCTCTTCTGTAACTTCTTCTACTTGCATATATATAGCCCCACCACGCATACAAGGCCTAATGGTGATATTCGGATATTAACTGTAGCTGGGTTACTGTGGCGGCATTACTGCTGCGGTCTTGACGCGGACGCTGTCCTTGTCTATTGCCTAGATAAAATGAGTGACGGATTGTACGTTAGAAACATGACGGGAATGCTGCGGCGAACGTCACTCATTTTATGAAGGAAATTGACATACACAGCCGCAGCGTCCACGCCGCAGCAGTATTGTCTCCACAGTAATGCTTTCCGTCCCACTTTATGGCGCCGAGACGTGGCTGGTTCTTGGAAGACACGCTCAAGAGCTTCGCGTAACAGAGATGAAGATGCTGCGTGGGATACGCGTTACGCGCGCTGACCGCATCCGCAACGAGTATATCCGTGGCAGCCTAGCAGTCTGTGACGTAATGGAGAAGCTCCAAGAATGTCGCCTCCGGTGGTTCGGCCACCTAACTTAGCCCATGATAGCCCCCGACCCTACAGCAGACCTAAAAAGCGATGGCTCGATTTCGGGAAAGCACATATGAGCGTAAACGGCCTCACACGAGAGGACGCCCAGGATCGCGCAGTAGTGAAAAGTAAGTAGGGAAGCGGACCCTAGTAAAGGCCGGGATAACGTTAGATATAAGAAGAAGTAATGTACCGTCAGTTAACATCCGAATGTCTCCTTAACAGCCATTGAAACGCATTCCATTGTATAGCGCACTCTTCTACAACAACTTTTAATATTCACACTGGTTTTCCATAGCTCTAACTGTTGTTATGCGTGGGGGCGTTAGCACTACACCTTTTATTCAGTAGACATATAGTTATACAGTTTCTTCCATTGCCTGACATCGATGATCATTGTGTGCGCACAGGCACAGGTATGCTGGACGGGCTCTGGTAGTATCGCGGGGGCTCGTTGAGGGTTGTCGCGCCTACCACTCCGCCGCCGGCCACAAGAAGTAATCTGTAACATTATGGTATCTTTTTAAAAACATTTAACACATTTTGATAGCTTCAATCACGTAATGGTTAATATTCTCTTCGGCTTCAATGAGAAAAAGTAGTGTTTTTTGAGACCATGGCATGTGGCCTTTTTAACAAAAACATACATTTATCATTGTCTATTAAGCCTCATACAAAACTGACAAATTGCTATCAATTTTTGCTTCAAAATTACATTAAAAAAATTACGTCTTCTCCAAAGCAATTGATTTAGTGGAGGATGATAAACTATGCTCAAATCTAAATTATTACAGTCTCATAATCTATTTGAAACCTTAAACTCCTGGTTAAAACCAAAATAAAAACAAAAAGCTGGTTAAGTGATAATGAAGTTACAATACTTAATTGCTGATTTAGCTACCTTAGACCATGGAGTGCCACAAGGTTCTATCATCGGATCCCTTTGTTTGACATAATCATTGAAAGTCATAATGTATACCTAATGGTTGTCATATTATCACTAGTCAAAATTCTGAAACCTTTAACTTTTCAGGATTGTCGTAAGGTTATCCTATAGGTTGGGTTAAATTAGGTTTGTTTTATGATAATCGTGAAAAGTTACGCGTTTTTGAGAAAAAACTAATTATTTACTTGGTCCATGTTATGAATGAATGAAAATCATTTATTTCGAGCTATAAACTCATATAGTGTTAGTACATACAACAATTATTATTTATCTACCTATATATCTAAGTTAGTACAATATAAACAAAACAATAAATACCTAAAACTACTTAACATAATCTATTTCGATGATGCGTTGGTCCGTTGGGTTCATGCAGTTGGTTCCAACGCCTCATCAGTGGACAAACAATATATTATTACTTTAAACTTTATGGGAAACAATAGAGATTTCCACTTATATACACTAATGATCGTATTGTATAAAAAATAAATGTGCTGATAAGTTAAATCTCGATATCTTGACGATCGAGAGCACCACACATAGGCTGACCGAGCAGATTCAGACTGAGTCACAGTTTTGTAAATGACATCAATCATTAATGTCATCTTAATATTTTGTAAGATTTACCTTCGCCGTTTATGATGCCGCAGTAACGACGCTATGCTTGTAAAGCTGCGTTCACCGCGGCGCGGGTAGCCAAGCGCGAGCCGCCCGTCATTACGTTTGCGCACGCCCACGTTGTGGACGCTGCCGGCGCAGGATACAGACAGTGTGTACGCGTGGTTTGGCTGCAACAAAAAAAAACATTTTAAATAAACTTTTTTTCAAATAAAACTGTCATATCGATCATCATTCGACGCGCGAGGTAGACATCGCATCCGTCGAGAATGCGTTCCATTTGAGGCACATGTGTGATGCGTGCACAAAAACATCTTAATATGCAATTTATTACTTCATAATAAATAAATATTGAACATTCTTACACAAATTGACTAAGTTCCACAATAAGCTTAAGAAGGCTTGTGTTGTGGGTACTCAGCATAAATATAATATATAAAAAACTTAAATACATAGAAAACACTCAAGACTCGGAAACAAATATCTATCATAATAGAAGCTCTGTTCAAATATTTATCCATTTGATGGCGACTATACAAGGGTCCCGTTACGCATCGGGTACGGAACACAATACTTTTACGCCTAGATATCGCATCCGTCGGGAAATGCGTTCCGTTTGAGGCACATGTGTGATGTGCGCTAATTACACGAGCGTCACGCGAACTGCAGGTCATTCACGGACCATTTCAAAAACTAATAATATCCTTTCGGAGCTGAAAAATGAATGTATTATTTTTCAGCTCAGAAAGGATATTATTTGTAACAATTTCAAAGTTTAGATGATAAGATATGACTTTGTGAGAAGCTGGAGTCAGAACTAAAAGTAGGTAAGAGTATAAACTTGTTAACTTCTTTAGTCTTTCTGTCCCATGCAACACCTTTTGGTAAAGTTGGAATGCTAATTGAGACCATAAAATCAAACAGCATTCCTAAAAAACAAATCACCACCGAACAAATTGTATCTAAAGATAGACAATAAGTTATATTTTCAACAAATAAACATTTTCATTGCGCGACCTCTAAATGGCTCATTCCAGAAACTTTCCCACGTATAAAACCGTTTTAAACATCTATGTCAACAAGTTATAAAAATTAGAAAATTTCCACTCACAAAAATTTCAAATACAATTTTTTTCAACGAGATTCACATTTAACATTTTCAAATTAGACATTTCTTTTACTTAAAAAAAACTTTCTTTTACTTTCTGTTAAAGACTGTTTATTTATTTTATTTGTTTGAGTCATCAGCAACAACACAATCATCCAGCGGTAAAAGTGCATGGCGACTTTATCAATGAATTAATTCATTATTTCTCCTTGCAATTGGAAGGTTTGTCACTTTTTGGTTCTATGTAGTGGCATTAAGATTCAAAATGACAAAAATTCCGTCCGATTGGCCGCCACCAAGATAGACTTTATTTTGTGGAGCAGTTGGAACTTTTTATAATCTTAATCTTAGTATGGTAGGGCACAGCACAGCGGATGTCATTCATAAATGAAGGTGCGGGGTGTTATGGTCGGCAACGCGCAAGTAACACCTCTGGAGCTGCAGGCGTCCATAGGCTACGAAGACTGCTTACCATCAGGTGGGCCGTATGCTTGTTTGACACCGACGTAGTATAAACAATAATAATAATCTGTGGGTTTTGTAACCTGAAACGATTAGTCGTACAGCGAACAGGCGTCTTTATCGTCATCTCGCAGCCGTCAGCCGTCGGCAATCACGTCCCGACAAGTCTAATTGGATCCACCATCATGTCTCACGCGCCATTGCCTGCTTACGCGAGTGTTATTTATTATGTTATTGTAGTTACAGAAACGTGCATGACCATTTCATGATGGCTAAACAGCCCGTTTAGTTTGGGTTTGATGTAGGTTTGATTAATTGACTTACTTACTTTTATAGGCTTTGCTACAAAAGTTCTCACTTGCAGAGTTACATGAGACAGTCTCGTAATTTTGATGAGTTAAAGCCCATGATTTCTATGATTTAATAAACTATAACGTTCTCTCATACAAGAACATTTTGCACACTTTTTGACAGACAGGCAGACGGTTCTATTATTGAGTATTAAGCTTTTTGGAGTACATATTAGTCCTGCGTATTTATGCAGCTTGCATGTACCTAATATAATAAGGCTCAGCTGGCTATATACCTGACTCGATGACCTCAGCAAGAAAACCCCATCAGATTATTCTCTAAGCAAATCTTCTGCCTCACTCTAGAAACCTGCATGTCATAAGGATCATTTTCCCCTAGCGTAACCTACATACCTGGCTTCAAAGTTAGTAGGACCAGAAGGTAGCCAAACACACAGGTTAGGCCAATATATCCTAATTTGTGTTTTGGCCTTAAGCCATCTTGTGAGGGTCTGAGTTCTTGGAATTGTTATCTTCGTTTTTAAATTGCATACCTGACTTGATGGCCTCAGCAGAAAAACTCCATCAGGTTCCCCCCTTAATAAATCTTCAGCCTCGCTCCTAGAAATCTGCATATAGCAAGGTTCAGTTTCGACTGGCACGGGCAACGGGCGGCCGGCCATATTGTTGGTCCATTTTGCTGGCTCCTCGGTCTATAGAGTTACCAGATCTTCGAAGATTTCCTACCTGACTCGATGGCCTCAGCAGAAACACCCCATCAGGTTCCCCCCTCAACAGATCTTCAGCCTCGCTTCTTGAAACCTGCATGTAGTAAGGCTCATTTTCGACAGGCACGGGCAGCGGGCGGCCGGCCATATTGTTGGTCCATTCGGCTGGTGGTTCTTCAGGCTTCCGAGGTTCCAGGTCCTCGGAGGTTTCTTCGTTCGTTTCTGGAACAAGAAAAGTTCAAATTCGGAGCCGGCTCATGGGTGGGGGGTGAGAATTCACGTAGTCCGTACAGAGTTAAATTAGTCCGTTTATAATATGAGTATTACCTGCGACGACATCTGTAAGGCAGTGCAGTATCCGACACCAGCAGAAGGCGCATGATTCAGTTGCGCGCGCGCAAAGATTGCGCGCTAGAGCGCAGGCAACTCGCCACCAGCACACCGACATTGTCACATGATTATGCCCAATAAATGCCAGGAAGTTTCTACTTCAAACATCATTCACAAAGTATTTTTGATAACTTTGATAGTGAGCCGAGATGGTAGACGATTGTCTATGAACCTTGCCTTGGTTTGATATGGCCTACCGCGAAAAACTATAATCGAAATTTCATTATACGCCTCTCTGTCTATAGCACGAGTATGGAAGAAGGATATAGAAGTAGATAACGAAATTTCTACTGTAGGCCCTCACCTTAGCTCATATACTTAGGAGTAGGGCTCCTGATATCCGTGATACACGCCGATCCGTAGCTACGGGTTCTTAAGCCCGGCGGTACTAAGATCACGAATTTCACGAACACGCCAAGGTACGTACCTCGTACCTGCGTTCGCGACCGGATTCACGTGACACGCCGTGACCGTGACACGCCATGATACGTAGCCCGTACCTGCGTTCGTGTGCGGAGCTTCGGGCTCGGTTCCGTTGGATAGGTACTTATCGCACGTCTCGTAGTTTCGACACGCCCGGGAGAAAAATAAATAAGGCCTAGGTATTATTGAATTAAGTTACCACTTAGTATTGTATTTTTTGCATCGATTTGAATATAATGGTTATATCTAAATAATTTATGGGGTTATCCTGTTTTTTGTATAACCAGCTAATGATTAATAGTCAAAACTAGCGACCTGCTCGTTGCATAGCACTAATATAAATATAAGGTGTAAAACTCCCTAGTAAGTATCATTATAATTATGAACTTAAGCAACGCTGTGCTACTGGTTGTCATTATTAAATCAAGAGAAGACATTTTTCTCTGTTAAGTATTAATGAAATGAATGAAAAAGCAAACTTGAACTTGTAAAAGCTTGCTACTATCAAAGAATATAACGTAGCCTAAATATAAACAAGGCAATCCTAATCCAAAGAAACAAAAGGGTCTGCAAATCTTCGGTAGGTATGATAAAATTGATAAAGGTAATACAGGTAAACAAATTCAACAAAAACACATGTACGGGGCCACGGAAAAAAGTACGCAGCTGCAGTTCTTATCAGTTTCGGACTTTCGGGGCATTAAAGAGTACTGTTTATTTCTAGATTGAAGGTATAGTTTCTATTTTCCTCCGTGAGCTTCTACGGGTTATCGTCTTATCTATTGTTTAAAAACCGCAAAGGCGCGTGCCACTATAAAAAAATGGTTAGGCCGCATAGGTAGCGTTTATTGAATTACTACTCTATTGAGCACGGAATAAGATTCATTATGAACTAATACAGAATTCTAACAGAATAGCTGTCTGATCTCTATTGGTGCGTCTAAGGTAGGCGACTAAACGCTCTCAAACCAGCTTAACTTGTGACACTGCGATCCGAAACAAAGATACGTATTCGAAGACCTCGCTTGCACTGGTAATGCGAGCGCACGGCTAGCTAGCGCAAAGGAAGCAATGTTATGTTTCTCGAGGAGCAGGTAAAAAACAGGGCCGGTTTTTCACAAAAATAAATAATAAAACAATGGTAAAATAGTAATAAATATGTATATCCATTTAACAATCCCGCACTACTAATGTTAAAATAGACCTACACTTAGGAGCAAAAAAATCGACTCAAATCTGTGTTGGATTTAAAAACGAAATATCTCCGAAACTAATTCGCGTATTCTTAAAGTAATAGAACCATTAAAAAGCTGCCATATTTACCTTTTTAAAAAACACAAAATTCCTGAAGTATTATTTCAGATACTGAAATCTGAGCGATTTTAGCAAAATGGGGTAAAATATGGGTAAAATCACGTTCAATTAACGTCCTGAAAATGGGAATAAAAGCAATTTCGTAGAGAGAAAACCATTTAATTTTTCCTGTTTAATATTTTGTATTTCCGCCTCTGGCCTTCTTGACGCATGCAATCCGGTTCTTCATGGATCTTATCAGCTTCCTGATGGTATCCTGCGGACAAGCTCCCCATTCCTCGACCAAAGCCTCTTTCAGGGCCAAAATCGTGTCAGGAGCGGGATCCCGGGCTCGAACCTTCCTTTTTAAATAATCCCACAAGTGCTCGATGGGGTTCAAGTCCGGACTCAGAGGTGGCCATGCAAGGGTGGGGATGCCAACCTCAGCAAGGTATGCCCGCGTGACTCTTGCGGTATGACAAGGGGCGTTATCTTGCATGAGATGGAACCCCTCCTCATAAAATCCTGCATAGGGGACGACATGATCTTGCAGGATATCTGTGATGTAACGATCTGCGTTCAAACCACGTCCGCGGCCCCCACCAGGAATGAAAACCAGCTCGGTCCTCCCCTCCATGGATATCCCCGCCCACATCATGACAGATCCCCCTCCGTAGGCGACCGTCTCGGAGATGCAGCACTGCGCAAATCGTTCTCCAGGTCTTCGGTACACCCGTCTTCTTCTGTCACTGCCATGGAGACACACCCTGCACTCATCGCTGAAGAGTACGCGGCTCCATTGTTCGTACGTCCAATTTTCGTAAGTGGTTACGACATCCATACGAGCGTCCCGGTGCCTCTCTGTCAGTTTGGGCCCTGTGGCAGGCCTTTTTGGGGTAAGGTTGGCTTCCTTAAGTCTTCGACGAACTGTCCACTTGCTGACTGGTTGCTCTCGGTTCTGCATCAGCTGCTGCTGGATGTCAACGCCAGTACGCTGTCGATCACGAAGACTGGCCGTAACGATGAAGTGGTCCTCTCTCCTCGATGTGCACCTGGGACGGCCAGATCCAGGTTTGCGAGCAAGGTTTCCAGTCCGAATGAATTTTTGGTTGACTCTGGAAACAGCAGACTGACTTAAATTCAGCTGTTCAGCAACTGCACGCTGCGTAAGGCCTTGATTGAGCAAGACGATAACTTGGCCGGCTTCAGTTTCTGTCGTGTCCATTTTCTTGCAGGTAATTCCAGGGAATGATTGCGGGAGATGTGCACAGGACAACTTCTGATAAGAGACAGATAAGAAATAACCGGATACACCGGTTTTTATGGCCCTCAAAGGTGCGCAACTCGTGCATAATCAAAGCAGGTAAAATGTTGTTTTCTACAAAAATAACAATAACCTGAAATTTACCAAACCGATTTTAATAGTTGTTAATGTTTTTGATAGCTTAATTAATAAACAATAATACTGCAATTTCATTTTCACTGAAATATTCAACGTTTTCAGAAAAATTGAAAAAAACTAAAAAATGTGACTTGAGTCGATTTTTTTGCTCCCGAGTGTATATGTTATAATTATGTACACTAAAATAAAGATATTATTTACAATAGAGTACACATTTAGTAAAACATTTATACAAATTTATATTATGAGTCAACAAAAAAATAAGTAACATATACATAATAGTGTATGCATAAAATAAATAAATATAAAACAAAATATGCATATCGTTTAGAGTCAAATCACGCTAACTCTTTCAAGCAAACCATACAAACAGTGTCAGTTTGTTAGAAGTCTGAAGAACGCTAACTCTTCAGACTTATTTATTACTATTTTACCATTGTTTTATTGTTTATTTAAAATTAGCCTGTTTAAAGTTTAAAATTAGCAAACAACTGTTTAAACAGTTGATTATAAAAATGAGTATATCTCGTTATTATTGTAATTACACAACCCATTCTGTTAGATGTGTACCTACTATTTAAATAGTGTTATGTTTTATCTCTTTAAATTAAACAACGTAAAACCACCCAAATATATTTGTGTGAAAATCCGGCCCTGTTTTTTACCTGCTCCTCGAGAAACATAACATTGCTTCCTTTGCGCTAGCTAGCCGTGCGCTCGCATTACCAGTGCAAGCGAGGTCTTCGAATACGTATCTTTGTTTCGGATCGCAGTGTCACAAGTTAAGCTGGTTTGAGAGCGTTTAGTCGCCTACCTTAGACGCACCAATAGAGATCAGACAGCTATTCTGTTAGAATTCTGTATTAGTTCATAATGAATCTTATTCCGTGCTCAATAGAGTAGTAATTCAATAAACGCTACCTATGCGGCCTAACCATTTTTTCATAGTGGCACGCGCCTTTGCGGTTTTTAAACAATAGATAAGACGATAACCCGTAGAAGCTCACGGAGGAAAATAGAAACTATAATAATGACATATTATTGTTAGAGCGTTTTATTGTATGACTAACAAGCTAAGCCAACATACCGGTTTTTTTTTTGGAGATAAGAAGTGCAGTTGCACGTGCAGACAAAGATAATAAGATTTGCGAGCGACTTATTAAAATGAAACAAACAATATACATAAGTAGCTGTGGGCTTTACCTTTTATTCGTGAAGTTGAAAGAAGTGACCGCGATGTTTTGTTTTACAAATTCGTGGTATTTTTTATTTAATCTGGAGGGAGCAGTTTAGAATTTTGAACTCACATTCATTGTCATTAGTTACTCCTGACATCATAGTTGGTCTCCTGACACACAGTGTTGTTGTATTATTTTAGCAACTCGTTTGTGTTCCTGCCGGTGAGTAAGGTTGCCAGAGCTCAACGAGGGGGGGGGGGGCGGGTTTAGGGTCGGCAACGCGCATGTAACTCCTCTGGAGTTGCAGGCGTACATAGGCTACGGAGACTGCTTACCATCAGGCGGGCCGTATGCTTGTTTGCCACCGACGTAGTATAAAAAAAAATATATTAAAGTAGCTATTCATTGTAATTAATGTTTGGTTCTTTTCATTTATTACTCATTAATATTTAAAAGGCCTTACTATTGAAAATAAATTTTAATTGAAAAGTAATGAAACGGAATTAGAGCTATGAATAAAAAATTCATGATAAATATTTATTCGTAGCTCTTAGAGACCGCATCGTATCTTCACTCAACGTCGCGGGCGGACCGAACCGGCGTGGTCTTAAGATACGTGAAGCCGTGATCACGCCTACACGGATCTACACGGATTCACGTACCCTAATTTCACGTAGCCGAATGTCACGTGCGGAACGGACCAGAAAACCGTAGCCGTGAATCACGAAACCGGGCGCACGGCTACGGGTTCACGAATCACGGACACGACCGCGAGCCCTACTTAGGAGTCATGAAATAGGCTTTTTATTGACTTAAAAAAGTGCTCAACGATGCAAGAGCAAATAGGAGAGGTAAGATGTTAGGACACCGGCATGATAACTTTTCCTAAACATCCTGGAAGGCAGGATTGAAGAGACAAATTTATTTTAAGTGTCTTTGTTTGTAAATAATCCTTTCCCATCGTATTTTTACGGAAACGTACGAACGAGTCATGCTATTTCAGTCAGTCTTAGTACAAAAAGAACTAAGGTTGACTGAAGTAGCATGACAAATACGAACGATTCCGAGAAAATGCGATGAGAAAGGATTATTACATCTGTAGAAGTATTAAACCTAAATAAATCGGTACGTACTGAAAATTAGCTCATTTCAAATGTACAAATTTATGCGAACTTTCGTAGGCTCGTCACAATGAAGGTTGGATCTATTTGGAGTAATGCATTAGGCTTGTTTCGCGACAGACAGACACTCCCTAAATCACTTAACAGACAGGCGACAGCCCTCAAAGGTTAACTTTCATTACTGCTGTTAATTTTAGCTCGTGTCATAAAGACGAGATCTGTATTTGTTATGGTTATGATCTGTTGAACCACAAAGGTCACTTTTGACACAATCAAATTCAGAACCTGTTATAACAATCATAATACGCCTCCAGTTTTCCGGGCACTAGCCAAAATTCTAACTTTTTTTTGTTATGACTGTTTTTTTATTAATTAAGTACATATTAATCTTACAGTAAGTGTTGTGTCAAAACACTGCGTAAAAGTTGTAAGTGCGTTTCCATACATATTAGTTAAACTCCAGACAATTGCGAATTGCTTTTAAGACATCTCTGGTGGCCTAGCCAACACGGCCAACGTTTGCAGAAAACGAAACGAATCGGGTCTCTCAAGTGTAATCTTCAGCGTTGCGAGGGTTTCAAAGCATCAAGGTTAAACAAATTTTGGCTCCGAGTAAAAACCAACTCGATACAAATTTTTAAAACTCTTCATTTAATTAATAAATCGAAAAAAAAAACGATGGAGCATATTGCGCAAAAATATTAGCTACATCCAGAGAGGAAAACGGGGAATTACGTTTGTATTCAAAAGTGGTCACGTGACGTCGTCCCCTTTCCTTTAAGTGGGCACGTTGCTAGTAATTGTAGCAGTGTGTCTCCGTGTGCCACCAAGAATTGTGTCTCTTTGTGCAATCTTGGAAAATGTTTCTATATTTATTGTGGGTTTTTTGCACAAATATTTCAAAATATTGATTTTTATACACACATTTTTCCCTATATTATATGCAGACATAAGAATCCGTGGGGTAAAATTGTTTGACAAGTAGGGAGTTCCTGTATCGATAAACTCAACGATCGATGCTAGTTCTATATACTAGTGATCACTCAAGGGTTTGCTTGTAAAAATATGTTTTTATTAAGAGTAAAGAGTAGGCTACGGATACTGCTTACCATCAGGCGGGCCGTATACTTGTTTGCCACCGACGTAGTATAAAATTTTTTTTTAATAATAACTCAATGTACTCTTCTTCGTTTTTAAGACAAGACAAGACAATTTTATAATTTTACTCATCCCAATTTTTTTCTTCGTGAATGTCCCATTTATTATTGTTAAAGTAAACGACCAGAATTTGTTCCATATTTTCGGGTATTAAGCGTCTAAAATTAAGGGAGTACAATTTTATTGTGAGTACAATTTTATTGTACTCCCTTAATTTTAGACGCTTAATACCCGAAAATATGGAACAAATTCTGGTCGTTTACTTTAACAATAATAAATGGGACATTCACGAAGAAAAAAATTGGGATGAGTAAAATTATAAAATTGTCTTGTCTTGTCTTAAAAACGCAGAAGAGCACATTGAGTTATTATTTTTACTCTTAATAAAAACGTATTTTTACCAGCAAACCCTTGAGTGATCACTAGTATATAGAACTAGCATCGATAGTCGAGTTTATCGATACAGGAACTCCCTACTTGTCAAACAATTTTGCCCCACGGATTCCTATGTCTGATTATATGCAATAGTATATAATTATGTATATTAGTATAAATATACGATTGTTTAACATCGACTGTACAAATGTACTAGCACCAATTAACGATCGCGACAATGACATCACTGTCTGAATGAATGTAACGGCCCGATTCGAAGAATAAGATACGATAACTATAAATTCTGGTTTAGATAAGGTCTTATTTATAATCGTTTGTATGTCGTATAATTGACAGAAGCAGCTCGATTCGGGCAACCAATGTCACTTTGACGTTAGAAATATCGTAGATAGATCTTATTGGGATCACAGCGGAATCGAAACAAACGTCAATTTTGACATGTCGTTTAGTTATCGATCTTTTAAAGATCTTAAGCGTGTCTTAATCATTCTTCGAATCGGGCCGACAGGCGTATATCCATATTAATCCATAGGTGTGTCTATTATATGTTTTTATAATATAGTAGGCATACGAGCAGAAAAATTGCCTACTGGTAATTATCCCCTATGCATTTCCATCCATCTTGTATTTCAGTATTTATTTCGATATATATGAATCCTCTTCAATTTCGGTATTTCAATAGAATAACGTAAAACTCGGCCCAATATTTCGGTATCCATACCCTATATCTAGTTAATAATAGATTAGAGTTGATGCAAACTTATCGCCGGTAACTAGCGAAAAGTTGTGTATCACATTTAATTTTGGATTTTTGACATTTGCGGTAACAACGCAGTCGGCAGTAATGTCGCGCTGCGTTACTGCTGCAGTAATGCCGGTGTAGACTGAATCCAAATGCTATCTTTGCTTTAGATATCTAGCTAACAAATAATAAACTAGAGCTGACACAAATAACTGCGATATGTCAAACTGTTCCGGCTTATCGCCGGTAACCAGCGAAAAGTTATTTCTGGCACAGATTAGACTAGTTAGTACCTACGGCTACCACGGCATTGACACATATTCGCTAACGTCTGCATAACTTACTTTCTATACATCTCCAAGGTGCAAGACGTCAGACACGTCATTACCAAATTAAAATGGAGCTGGGCGGGACATGTTGCCAGGCAAAGTGATGGCAGGTGGGCCAAAATGCTAACGGAATGGTGGCCGCTTACAGACGAAAGGAGTGCCTGGCGTCCGTTGGCTCGTTGGGTGGACGACATTCGAAAGACTGCGGGTCACTTCTGGATGAGATTGGCTCGGGACCGGGATAAGTGGCGTACTAGAAGAGAGGCCTATGCTCAGCAGTGGGCGATAAAAGGCTGATGATGATGATGATGATACATCTCCTTCACAGTAATATGCCAGCACGAGCGAGATGCATAGAAAGTAAGTTACACACAGTCAGGTCAGTGTCCATCGCGTGGTTTAGGTGCTCGTGGACGCAATTCAAAGCTATTTATAGTCAGCTCGTGATATCACTCTCTGTGTGTAAACATACCTCTGTTTCTGTACAAATCAAACACTAAGATATTACTATTAGACTTAATATTTAATTTTGGAATATTTTTTTTTCACACTGCACCCACCTTAACAAATTTCTGTTTGGCCCAGTGGTTGACTGGTAGAGAATGCCTCAAGGCATTAAGTCCGCCTATTGTACGTTATACTTGTACTTGTGCAATAAAGTTTAAATAATAATAATGATAAGAAGAGTCTGCAACACAGATAATTGATTTTTAATTTTACTTTTTTTTCGCTATTAAATAAGTATAAAATATCTAAATCAAATAATCATTGGTTTATCTGCGTAGCCAATACTTAGTCCATGTTATCTTGTAATGTAGTTTTGTTATTTTGCTTTATTATTAAAGTTTGTTTAACTTTTAATTTGTTTCTTTAGACTTAATTGATCCTCGTGACATTTTGTGAGCAGGTTCGGTAGTTAGATAGATTTTTCTATCATTTCGTTTTTTTCAAAAATGTTTAAAATGACATCCTTACATACCTAATTAAGATAAGATAAGTTTATTAAGCTCAAAAGTTTACACCTAATACATAATTTCTTATAATATATTACATAGGATTCATTGTCCAAGAGTTTTTCGCTGGTACTTACAATAGGTATAAATAAACCTGTGCTATAAGTACCAGTTACCTTCCATTTGTCTCTACATTACAAGTCATAATGTGCAAAAATCGTATATTTTATATTTACCTAGATAGTTACATCTTAAAATAGCGGTTAAATGAATTATGGTTACTTTACATAAACACAGTAAGCAATAAAGCTTAGGTGTTTAAAAAGCGTTGCCCATTTTTGTGTAAGGTACTGGCAGAATACCAGCGATGTGGCTTGCTGCATCATTATGCTGAGTCAGCGCCTTTTCTGTGCCACGACACATGGCGTATTAATTAACTAAAAAATGTTTTTATTAAATTAAGTTTGCATGTTTTTATTTTACACTTTTCTTTTTTGTTTGTTTTGATGCTAATGCCATGTATGTTGTGGGTATGAATAAAGAATGTATCTATCTATCAATAAGTACTTGTAAATTAGATACCGAAGTATTTTAGGCAGCGATTATAACAAAACATTGCTCAATTTTAAATCAAGTAGGCTTGTACCTACTACCTACTAAAGCAACATAACTAACCATAATTAGACCTTACACCATTGTAATAGGATTCAGAATAGTAAGATAACAATTTCAGGAGTACCGTAATACAAGGTTCAATGAACCCTCCCCCCTCTTAGATTGCAGTACTAGCAACGAATTCGTACGACGAAGACGCGTTACGTTTCGCTTGGCGTATTATGTAACTTTATTAACATTTATTATGACTTTAAGAAAACTAACCAGGCTTAGGTAAGTGAACAAACGGATTCATTTTAAAAATAATATGGGACTGCCGGACTGAAAATTGTACTTTTTAAAATAAGTAACTTTGCGAACACCGAATTTTACTAATTGCGGGCATCTTTCTGTTACTCTAATTACCGCTTAAATGGAGTAAAAGAGAATGATGCCCGCAGTTCACGAACTTCGCTGTTCGCGGTAGGCCCTCAGTATTCCGTAACTCGCTATAAAATATTATTTTAAAAATATTTCATCGGCAGTCTAACTGGGAAACAATTATATTTAGCTTAATTTGTATATAGTAATTTTTATCTTTGTATCTATTTGAATCTAAAAGTATTCGTCCAGGTATGTCGCCACGTGGTCCGTTACCGTGCGTTCCGGATCCGTCCCGAGCGCGTCACGGATCGTGTCAGTGGCGCCATCTGTCCGTCGGGAATACTCAGTCGTTAACAATGCGTTTGCGCAGCGATCTAGATTGTTTTGGTAAGTTTTTTGCATGTGTTTTTACGAGGTTGCTTGACAAACAACTTCTGGCTTTACAATGAATAACTTGTTTACACATTTTAACATTTACGTACAGTCAGCATCAATAGTAGCGGATGAAACAACGCGCCAAAAGTATGTGATATTCCGGTTAACTTTTCCAAATATAGATAAATCTCTCAAATTTACGTTCAAAAGTATATTATTTATAGTCTTAATTGTTCTACATATAGAACTATCACTTTTTATTAAGTTTTTACAGAATGGTAGATATTTTTGAAACCTTGTTTGATCCGCTACTTTTGATGCTGACTGTATAACGTGACAATCCTTCTGAAAAAGCTCAGTGTAATTAAATTGCTAAACTAACTGCCTGATTCGAACTTTAAGATATTATAATTCATTAGTACTATGGAATAATATTTACATCAATAAATTGCTCTGATAATTAGCTTAAGATAGCCTACATGAATAAAGTATATTTGAACTGAACTGATACGTCAAACAATTCCTTAAGATACCATATTATGGAAGGTAGAGTTATGGAATAGAATCTCCATATACCAAAAAGTGTCTGACAAAAACCATAAATAGGTGGCGCTACATTACCTACAATACTTGAGAAAAAAATCTAATCATAGACAGCGCACTTCACTCCGCCAATAACGCCTAGGTTCTTAGCTACTCCAGCGCTACTCTGGAGAGATTTGGAACTATTATTTATAGCTGACAGCTGGACACTTTTGCAACAGTTCTGCCTATGGAGATTCTGTTCCTTACCTCTACCTTCCATAATACGATATAGATTGTATGTCACTGTCAAAAGTGACGTTTTTGATTGAAGAATATCAAAGTTCGAATCGGGCCGTAATTTATTGTAATATATAAACCACTATTTATCAGTTGCTTTTCGGTAATGGAAAACATCGTAAGGAAACCTGCATTCGTCTGAAAATACTCATGTATGCTTACGCGTTTAGGTCGCGAGATTCACGCTCCGCTTCTATGGTTTGTTGTCAAAACAACAACAACTCATGGCGAAAAATACTGTGCCGGTTCTATACGTAGTAATAGATCAATGATTAGAATACGCCTGAATGTTGACTGTTTTCATGCGACTTAAACGGAAGTTGCTGAAAACGATCCCAAAGGCGCAATTCAGTATTTACCATCCTTCTTAAGAGGAGGACCTGCTCGAAATCATCTTTTCATCCAAACGTAGTCCTCATTTTCCTCCCTGGGTGTTAAATAACATTACTGAAGTCTATATTGTTTCCGAAAAAGTGTTAAGTCATAATGTATTGTTTGTCCGCATTTTCGTTAGTCATAATTTGGGTTATCTCAGCAACGCGTAAGGATTTGCCATAAAACTAACCTGTAGGGCTAAGATGGTCGGCTCTTTATCATTTGTCACCATGCCTGTCACGTTCTAACAAGTATGTAAGTGCGAAAGTGACGGGCATAGTGACAAGCGATAAAAATGGAACCATCTTAGCCCTACTGACCTATCTAATCTATCTATAGGTTAGCCTAAGGAAATTCCTGAAATGTTAACGGTTTCAGAGTTATGACTAATTATAATCTGACTATCATTACATGATGATAAGCTGAAATAAATGTCCTATACCAAGAAAAAGTGACCAAGGCCTCCAGTGCCCCAGGCCTTCAGTAAGAAAAGCATATACTTGGAAAAATTCGATTAATGCTGCCGTGACCCCGGTGGCCGAGTGGCTCAGGCACCTGCCGCGATAGCAGAGGACGCTGGTTCGATTCCATGGGGCACTGGAGGCCTTGGTCACTTTTTCTTGGTATATGACATTTATTTCAGTTTATAATTTATATAGTAGTGTTTCTACTTGAAATAAAAACGAATTAAAATATTTTCTAAAAATAATTATGTCAAACAAAGGGATCCCTTACTGAAAATATTTTGACACAATTTGTTGTAATTATATTAAGCATGTTATTTTAAAACGAGAGCTTACTTCGATTGTATGGAACCGGCTTTTTGTCGGAGGGTTCGATTTATCGATTGGAAAATTCGATTTTAAATCACGTTTGTATTAAGCATACGCTACATTTTGATTAAAAACTGTATACTACCGGTCTGGCCTACTGGGTAGTGACTCTGCCTATGAAGCCGATGGACCCGAGTTCGAATCCCGGTAAGAGCATTTATTTGCGTGTTGAACACAGATATTTGTTCCTGAGTCACGGGTGTTTTTCTATGTATATAAATATGTATTTATCTTTATACGTATGTATATTATCGTCGCCTAGTACCCATAATATAAGCTTTGTAAGTCTGTTCCCAAATAGCTATTTATTTATTTATTATTTCACGACTCAAACCACCAATCAAACTCACTTTACACTACGACTTAAAACTTTGTCACTTATCCACAAAACGTCACTTAACTTTATCGCGTTATCTTAGTGCAGCACAACTGCATTCCCGAGTGCAACTACCACCAACTAACATGGTGACGGACAGGCACTTTTATTCTATTTACTAAAGTAATGAGACAGTTTTGTAGTGAGGGGACACGGCATATTATCGATGTTTTTATTTGTAGGGTGTTAAAATCAAAAAGATTCAAAATGCTAACCAAATAAGCATTAAAATTTCAAACATTTGAAAACATGATCAAGTGTCATTCTGTCCGAGTAGATATCGACTCGCACATTGCTAACTTACATGTAAATTAATAAACATAGCACTGCTATGTTAATTTATTTCATTGCGTTGATACGTCGTTAATTAAGATAGCCACACCGGGAACGTGAATATAATAATAATAATTCAGCCTATATACGTCCCACTGCTGGGCACAGGCCTCCTCTCATGTGCAAGAGAATAAATAAAAATAATAAAAGGCACTAAAAATAAATATGTAAATATTCTGAGACATTTTATATAAATCAACATATTCCCACAGAAAGCTCAATAAGGCTTGTGTAGTCACAACACCACTCTCAAACCAATAACTCTGAAACCAATTCATACCCATCACTTAGGTAAATACAAACCTATTGAACTAAACTCTTATTTAATTCTTACTTACTGGACTAAAATAGAAGAGAGTTATTTTCTTCTGTGTTTATAAATATCGTCAATAATTATCGATACAACACGCCACCGGCGAGCGCAGCCCTACAGCACATGTTGTCCATATGAGTAGACTTTTTTCACAAAACGACACTATGAGAAAGTGGAAGTGTCGTAAGTAAGTAAGTAAATATTCTTTATTGCACCAACAATTATACATTCGTCGTAATAGCGAATAAGAATTAAATAATTACATTTTATAAATGTCTTAAAGCCATCGAATGATCCCTTTTATAATATTAAATCGAAGTTAAGCAAAATGTGTAGAGGCAAAGACATTTGTCTAAGAGTGAGGCATAATAAGTCTTGAAAATCATTTCTATGAATGACAAATAAGTACCTACTTCACTCGTACCCGATAGCAATTGTGCACAAAAATAATATAATAGATATATCGAAGCGGTGACCGCATTAGAAATTAGTTACCATTTAATTTTAGACAGAAAATTATTACAAAGTATTTTTCCTTAACATTTGTTGTGTATTTAGCGGGGTTGGTATTCCATTGGTTTATGACTTCATAATTTTTTTTCTCCTTATTAGGGTAAACAAACAGCCACTACAAGTAATACTTACAAAAATAATTACTATATTGTTTACAATATGTGTGGCCCACAGCGATTACCACTAATTAGATATTAAGCTAATGTTTAATACTAAGCTAATAGTTTTATTCAGTGTACATAATGATATTGTTAATTTCTATCCATTCTGTTAGAGGCGAATATGGAAAAGGTCATACTGAGAAAAAAATACTAGTTAATGCGCCAAATCTTGAGAACCCCAAGAAAAGCTGTTCAACGAAATATGGAACAGTGATTTTTTATGCAATTTCGGGGAGACCGCATAGTTTCTCCCCAAGTCTCGATCTTAATTTCTCCCTTAATTATTCAAAGGTTAACTGGAAGAGATCCCAGAAACGGATAAGTTTGCCTTTTTTTTTTATACTACGTCGGTGGCAAACAAGCATGCGGCCTGCCTGATGGTAAGCAGTCTCCGTAGCCTATGTACACCTGCAACTCCAGAGAAGTTACATGCGCGTTGCCGACCCTAACCCCACCCCCCTCGTTGAGCTCTGGCAACCTTACTCACCGGCAGGAACACAACACTATGAGTAGGGTCAAGTGTTATTTGGCTGCGGTTTTCTGTAAGGTGGAGGTACTTCCCCAGTTGGGCTCTGCTCTAGATCTGGGATGACATCCACTGGCTGTGCCCTACCACACAAGGCGAGATGACATTCACATTGCCCATACCTCTCTTTGTACAAATGATATCCGTTTTTAGGGTTCCGTAGCCAAATGGCAAAAAACGGAACCCTTATAGATTCGTCATGTCCGTCTGTCTGTCCGATTCTGTCACAGCCACTTTTTTCCGAAACTATAAAAGCTATACTGTTCAAACTTGGTAACTAGATGTATTCTATGAACCGCATTATGATGTTTACACAAAAATAGAAAAAAAACAATACATTTTGGGGGTTCCCCATACTTAGAACTGAAACTCAAAAAATCTTTTTTCATCAAACCCATACGTGTGGGGTATCTATGGATAGGTCTTTAAAAATGATATTGAGGTTTCTAATATCATTTTTTTCTAAACTGAATAGTTTGCGCGAGAGACACTTCCAAAGTGGTAAAAAGTGTGCCCCCCCCCCCCCCCGTAACTTCTAAAATAACAGAATGAAAAATCTAAAAAAAATATATGATATACATTGCCATGCAAACTTCCACCGAAAATTGGTTCGAACGAGATCTAGTAAGTAGTTTTTTTTTAATACGTCATAAAAATTAAAAAAAAAAAATTTTTTTCATCAAACCCATACGTGTGGGGTATCTAAGGATAGGTCTTCAAAAATGATATTTAGGTTCCTAATATCATTTTTTTTCTAAACTGAATAGTTTGCGCGAGAGACACTTCCAAAGTGGTAAAATGTGTGTCCAAAGTGGTAAAATGTTAAACAAGATCTAGTAAGAAGATTTTTTTTTAATACGTCTTAAATTGTACGGAACCCTTCATGCGCGAGTCCGACTCGCACTTGGACGCTTTTTTTTCCTATTTCATGTTTCTCTTTGTACAATGAAGTGTTTTACTACTACTATAGGCATAGCCTGTTATACCAGTTACTATGGCGTAATAATCAGTAATCAGTATATTTATTGCTTAATACCTATTATTATTTGAGCTTAGAGAAACCGAACAAGTGCGAGTAGGACTCGCCCACCGAGGGTTCCGTACTTTTTAGTATTTGTTGTTATAGCGGCAACAGAAATACATCATCTGTGAAAATTTCAACTGTCTAGCTATCACGGTTCATGAGATACAGCCTAGTGACAGACGGACGGACGGACGGATGGACGGACAGCGGAGTCTTATACGGTCCGTTTTACCCTTTGGGTACGGAACCCTAAAAACGGAAAGACTATACTACTAAAATGTTATGCCAGTTCAATTAGAACAAATAAATTGTATCCGTTTAAATCCCGTCGTGCAAAAATAATGTTCCAAAAGTCACTTAATTTATTGACGTGTTTGTAAGATTTGTCCTTCGGGAGCTTTTGTCAGCTTTCGTCTGTTGACTCAAGGCTTAGCGGCACCTGTCCGAGTTCTGAATTGTTAATATTGTTAATTGGACTGCAAATTGGCACAAGGACGACTCGGCTTGCTGTTTTTAAGAGGGGAGTATACCACTGATCGTTCAAACAAAAGGAGAAAACGTTTTTCCACTTCTAAATATTTTCCATTATTCATGTTTTTTTTTTATGTTATTGACACAATGAAAAAATAATTATTATAAAAAAACAAAAAACCCGACTGCACACTAAAAAGGAGTAAAACAAGCCCCACAAGAATATTGTTGTTGATGGTAAGTATCGCAGGCGGGGACCAACAGAGGGTTACTTATAGTCATTTTGGTTGTTGGTCCCCGCCTGCGATACTTACCACCAACAACAATATTCTTGTGGGGCTTGTTTTCCTCTTTTTTTGTATGCAGTCGGGTTTTTTTTGTTTTTTTTACAATTTTTTTTTTATTTATAACTTTTTAGTTACCCCCAAAAAACGAATCTAACGATACCTCATACATCAAAATCCATCAAGCCGTTTAAGCTACAGGAGGCCACAAAGAAACAGACATACATACATACACTCGAAAAACATTACCCTCCTCCCTTTGGCAGTCGGGTAAAAACAAGGTTTATAGGATTTCCTTTTTTTTTAATTTGCAACAATTTTTTTTTATATATACATATACTATTTAAAGCGAAACCTATAAATCTAGAATACCTATATAATGCTGAAGTGATCGATATCAAAATCAAAGTGATTTGTTTAGATTTAGTTAGTGGAAACCGTTTTCTCCCAAAATGGAATTTCATAGAAAAAGTACCGTTATTTCGTTAGGACCGCAAAGCTATGCTTCCCTCTTAACAAATTTAAAACACGAATATACCATAATTATATTTACTTCGGTTCTTCCCTCTTTTTAACTTACCTACCTAATAAAGAAGGAGGGTAAAAACTTTTTAACTAGGCGTTAAGGTTATACGCCGGAAGATCAGCGCTGACTTTTGGGTTAGCATTTAGGCTGAGGCGGGACCATTTCATGATAAACTATTTATTTATTTTATGTTTAAAAATGTATTTCTTATGTTGTAGTTTTATATGTTATAGATATAGTTTATCAAACAATACATACAAATATTTATTCAGCAAATAGGCCACAGAGGCACTTTTACACGTCAAATTTTTACAGACAATAAAAATAACAAAATACAATTACAAATATCGAATCAGTGAATTATTAGATACTTTATTAGAGATGTATACAGTCTCTAAATGTCGAATTACACCAAAAAAAGTATGATAAAACATACAAAAAACAAATACAAGAATTCTTTAGAGATGAAAAGGCTTTAACTGTCAGAAATAAAATATAATTTAAAAAAACGATCATTAAAATATCCTTAGAGATGTAAAGTGTCTCCAAGACTTGAATTCTTATATAAATAATTCACGAATAAATGCGATGATTTCTTTTTTCAGA
Organism: Cydia pomonella; assembly: GCF_033807575.1. Lineage (NCBI taxonomy): Eukaryota > Metazoa > Arthropoda > Insecta > Lepidoptera > Tortricidae > Cydia > Cydia pomonella. The sequence goes on along the minus strand of NC_084723.1, from coordinate 577,284 downwards.
TTTCTTTCCAGCGGACATATCATACAATAAACTGACTTTGAAGCCTAATTTTTTTCTTTATTCTTATAAGTATCCAAACCCTTAACTTTTGTAATGTCCATAGAAAAGATGCCGGTTTTTACGTTTTTGACCCAGGAGGTTCTCAATTCATCGGAATCTTATTCTTGACTTCTTTTATATATTTTCCTAATTCAGACCCCATTGTTAACGCGTCAGGATTTGAAGATGGGAATCTGGAGAAAACAAAGGAACTCTTCAAATAATTATAGGCCCACCAATTGTGATTTATGTATTTGCGCTAGGAAAATATTGACCTTCAACCTTCAACCCAATGTATTTAGTTATCTTATAAGAGATCTACTTATATTCTTTACGCAATAAAACGATTTAAAGCTAAAGAAATTTGCTAATTCGATAACCAGTATCGAACGAAGAGAGACAAATTATAATTTTAAACGAATTGCATTCTTGCACCATGAGGTCTGCTATCGACACCCGAGTAAACGAAAAATTCAACCACGAATATATGTAGTAGTGGTTCGAAAAGAGGAATGTTGAGCGTTGCGAGGGTTTCAAGACATGAGTATTAAACAAATTGTACGAGAGCAAGAGATGCACCGCCAATCGCCAATCGTCAAGGTCGAATCAAAACTAGTTCAAACCTTCAAACCCATAACACAATGTTATACTAGAATCGTCCTCCCGGTCCGTTTATCTGCTGGTTGCCCTCGCTCGGGTACCTACCTCGCCGCATCCCGAAGTTCTCGAAAAGGTTCATGATGTACTGGAGCAGGGAGTCTTCCTTCAGCGCCACGTCGCAGTACTGGTGGTCCCTTTCCACCTGGATTGGCTCCAGGTAGTCTTCCACTGGAATCTGCACCTACAAGCATTTTTGTTAGTGACTTATTTGCAGGGGTCGGACAAAAAGTGCGGATGACGTAAAAATGACGTATAGTAATCTTGCACACAGGATGATGTTTGAGTTTGTATTTAAACTTCCGTGTGACATGTAGTAAGAAAAGTAGTATTAATGAAGTAACAAAATAATCGTAAATAAATCCATGGAATTAATAATACAGGTGGTAGGGTGGTGTAGTGAATAAAATAAATTTCACGAAACTTGTTACCATAAGGTATAATTATTTGAAATTAGTTAGAACAAGTATGTGGGATTGCCACAATATTCGATTATAAGATGACATTTTAGAGCGTTTTCTTATACATTAGTAAATATAAATTTTAGCTAAATATAATCGTGAAGATACAATAGCTAAACAATAACTTAGTCAATTTATTGTTCATCTGATTGACAATGTGTCAGTCAAAAACGTACTTACTCATTTCAAGTGGCGATATCGTTTAATAAAGAGGTTGATAAATGATAAGTGATAATTGTTTATGAAAATCAAAAATACTATTTGAAATCATCCTATAAGTGGTTTGACGTCATCCGCACTTTTTGTCCGACCCCTGCTTATTTGTAACTAATGCAATGCAATGTTATGGTTTTGTACCAAAAATATATTAAACTAGATTAATTATGCAGATATTTACGACCGGTATGTACATTTAAGGTTCAGAGCATTTGTATGTACTTAGTATTACATCGTTGTTTCTTAATTTTTTGTTATTTTTAATTCTTACATTCCCGCACGCATGCGCGCTAATTTATTTTATTTTATTTATTCAGGATTACAACAGCTTATAATAATTACATGTGCAATTTTAAATTTTAAGTGTATAAAGCCAATTACAGTAATCCACAAGGTCAAATCTTGATATAAGTAAATAGTTAAGAAGGTAGTTACAGAATAGTAGGTATACATTAGTGAACATGATTGAGCACTTACTGAGACACAATTAGCTAAACAAATATATAAAAAGAACCTTTTTTTTTTTACTCTGATTAATTATTGAATTGAATATTGAGGTAGGCAATACATTATAAAACAATATTTCAATATTATGTGTAAGCTAGGTCTAGAACCAGTACGGATATTTATGTCTACATATATATAGGAGTGTGTGTGTGTGTGTGTGTGTGTGTGTGTGTGTGTGTGTGTGTGTGTGTGTGTGTATGTAATTACATAATTTTAATTAGTTATATAATAAGTTGATTAAGATACCATGAGTAGAAACGCTCATTTATACCATAGCAAGTTACCGATACAATGCATTCTACTGATTACCCCGGCTAGCAGCTGATACAACCTTTATTATTTTAGATTTGAATAAGTGTTTGGATCCGAGAAACAAATCGATATCTTTGAACTTACTATTGTAAATTTTTGAGATGCGTGCAAAGACAGAGTTTTTACCATATTTGGTAGAATGGTAAGGTATGTTTAATAATGCTGTATGTCTTGTGCGACGTAAGGGTGTTCGTAGGGAGATGAAGTTAAGAATTTCAGAACAATCCAAACGTCCACGAATGATATCAAAAAGTAACCCCATATCCAGCAGGAGACGTCGATCCTCCAGCGAAAGTAAACCATAAGCTTTACATTTCTCCTTATACGAAGTATGCATAGCAATTTTCATACATTTGTAGTTCATATGTTTAACAAACTTTCTTTGTATGCGTTCAATGCGATCTTTATATATAGAGTAACATGGAGACCAAATAGGACTGGCATATTCAAGTATACTGCGAACATAAGCATTAAATACAACTTGTAACGTAAGTGGAGATCTAAAAGGACTACATGTGCGGATAACAAAGCCAAGATTACGGTAAGCTTTAGTCACAATTGTGTCTATGTGGCTTGAAAATAACATTTTGCTATCGAAGTAAACTCCTAAATCGCGAACTAAATACACCCTTTCTATTTGTACATTATTAAAATGATATGAGAATTCGAAAGGGTTTTTTTTTCTGGTAAAACTTATTGTTTGGCATTTCTCGATACTAATATTTATTCTATTTGCAGTGTAATAATCCAATAGGCTATACAAGTCGTTTTGTAAAAGTTTACAATCATCGACTGACCGCACGCGTAGGAAAATCTTTTTATCATCCGCGTATAACAGATGTTTAGAGTGTTTTATTACTTGGCCTATGTCATAAATGTAGGCGTTGTAGAAAAGAGGGCCCAAGTGCGACCCTTGGGGCACCCCAGAGGGAATAGAAATATAGTTAGACCTGAATCCACCTACAACAACAGCTTGGGAACGATTACTTAGGTAAGAACTTACCCAACGAAGAAGGTCGCCGTGGATCCCTAGGTTATTTAACTTGTGGAGGAGGATGTCGTGATCTACACGATCAAATGCTTTTTCAAAATCCGTGTAGACCACGTCAACCTGACCGCCATTTTCCATTTCGGAAAGAACGAAATTGGAGAACAGAGCAAGATTGGTAACGGTAGAACGACCACGAAGAAAACCATGCTGAGAATCGGGGATACCGCGTTTTATAACGGGGCAAATTATATCGAAGATTAACTTTTCAAAGAGTTTACTAATAGAATTAAGAATCGATATAGGTCGGTAGTTAGTGATTAAAGATTTCGACCCTTTTTTATGAACGGGAACAATTTGAGCTTGTTTCCACTTTGTAGGGAATACACACTCCTTTAGTGATCTACGAAAGAGCAATGTAATAGGTAAGGCAAGACTTTTAGCACATGATGCCAAGAATATTGATGGTATGCCATCGCAGCCGGCACCCTTATCTTTGTTTAGTGAACTTAGTAACTTTAATACGACAGGTTCAGAGACGTTCACAGAGCTAACAATTTCATCACTTGTGTATGGATTGGGGGGCCGATAGCAGTGAGTACTAGAGTTACATGGAGGTACAAATACGCTTTCAAAGAATTTGTTAAAGGCATTGCAAATATCTTGACCATCTGTTATTTCAGTGTTGCCAATTGTAAATTTATTGGGGTAGTTAGATCCACCCCTTTTAGATTTTACGTAACTCCAAAAATGTTTAGGAGAATGTTTTATTAACCTCTCAGTATTAGATTTAAAATTATCAAAGCATTGAGCCTGCACCCGTTTTTGCCTACTTCTAAGGAGACAGAATTCAACGTAATCACGAGGATTACCATACTTTTTCCACTTTTTGTGTACTTTCATTTTTTCATTAATAATTTTGTGCAGTGCAGGACTATACCACTGAGGGGATAATTTTCGCTTAGGTCGCTTGATTAATGGTATATGTAAGTGAAAACATTTGTATAAAATATTGTAAAATAAATCCACCGCATCGTCAACGTTGGCAGCATTTAAAATAACGCTCCAGTCAATTGATAGTAAATAATCGTTAATTACTTTGTAATCACATTTGTAAAAATTTAAATATGGTTGTATTTTTTCGCGTAAAGGCAAAGTGTGTAGGTCTAAAACAGAAATATTTAACGATGGGTGATATTTGTCTTCTTTGATTATTGGTAGTGCGCATCTAGATATAGTACAAGGTAAGTTGCTAAAACATAAATCGAGATACTTGCCTTCAGAATTACTAATAAAGTTATATTGTGTTAAACCTAGAAAATAAATTTGATCGACAAATTCCAAGGCAGCATCTTTTAATAAACAAGTATCAGAGCTGAGCGTATATTCGCAGTTATTACTCCACAAAAGACAAGTTAAATTAAAGTCCCCAATTAATATATAATTATCTGACGGGTGAGTATTTAAAATGCATTCCATATTATCTTTAATAGTGTTTAGGTATATTGGTTGCTCATTACGGTCCGGGGGAACATATGCAATAACAATGTGCAAGTTACCTGTGGAGTTTATTTTATGAGAGGGAATCGTGATACAAAGTGACTCGGTAGACGCTGCATTCCAATCGTTACATAATTCCGCACCGAGCTCCCTCCGCGCGCAAATCATCACGCCACCGCCCGTTTTTTTATTTGTTAGTAAAAGATTTCGATCCTGACGAAATACTGTGTACCTATTATCGCAGAGTTCGCTGTCTAATATATCGTCTTGCAACCATGTTTCGGAAAATAATAATATATCATAGTCATTGAGCAATATATTGTTATATAAATCAAGGCATTTAGTGCGGAGGCCGCGTACATTTTGATATAAAAAGGAAAGGTTTCTATGTGAGATATTGTTATTAGGTATCACTTTGAATACGCATAATAAGAATTCCAAGTGCAATCTGAGTGCGTAAGGATATTATTATCAGTAAAAATATAATGGGGTCACGTGAACAATGCATTAATAACAAAAAGCGAGCGCTTACATACTCAGTACCATGTAAATTAAGGCGTAAAATATATATAGTGAGGAATGTAAACAATGTGTGTGTGCGTGTGAATGTGTAAAAATATGATAAACGCGTACTAGTTCTACACTTTAAAGAACAATTAGCATATCTAAACCTACTCAGTTTTGTGTTAAAATAAATACCAGTGTTATAAGTTAGCACTATGAGCGGTAACAAAATCATTTGATTTTTTCTAGGTCTTTGTAATCTTGTATATTTATCAATGGCGCATTGTCGTTTTTTCGAACAAAAATCTTCCCGTTCCTCACCCACACATGCTGAAAGTCAGATTTTGACACAATGTCACGGGTCTTTTTGTAAAGTTTTTTGAAAAATGGGGCTAGGTGTTCATTTACAAAGATTTTCCTCGGTTTTTCAAGTGATGCTACTACTAGTAGCCCACGGTTCTACATTACACGCAATTGCTGTTCCGCTCGCACACCGACAGAATCACCATCAGTGTGATAACCGCGTAAACAGGGCTCGTTCGGAGTTAGCTTAACTTTGTTACGAACTTCTGTTTGTGGGTACACGAGCGAAACGAGGCTTAATGTTGCCTCTGGCTAAAAAAAATCACAAGTTTTTGTAACTTTTCGTCTGTATTTTTCTCAGCAGATGTTATCAAGAGGGCTCTAACAATCCAAAACTTAATAAAACTTAATGATCCGCACCATTTACTTCTAATCTTTTATATTGATTTGTAACTTAAGCATTAGTCACGTACAGATAATGAAAGTTAATTCAAGTTTGTGGAAAATAAAATATCGAAACAACTAAGGCCCAGGGGCATTCCCATGCGTGTCGGGTACGTGACAGGATTTGTCAACACTTCTGATAAAGCTAAGAAGCTGACAACGTTTAAGAACTTAGCTTTCAATTCAGTAGTATATTAAACAGATTTCTGTAGATTATTAATATTTAATATCAGCGTCATGTCTCCAACAAGATTCTCATTTTATTGGAATGCCCCTCAATACTCCCGTCCTAACATTTCAAAATCCGGTCGAAAATCCAGAGCCAGGCCCAAAAGTTATAGTATCAGTAATGTTAAAAGATACAAGGAGTAGCAGTCGTCCGAAGGCGATAAAAAATTGTGCCAAGTGGAAGGAAAAATAGTAAAAACTGATTCCACCAGAGAAAGAAAGAAATGACTTACCTAAAAAGAAAATAATTTCTTACCCGATCCTTTGCCGCACTTTCTACCGGCCGCACAGCGTGTACGGAATCGTACATATTTGCAGCCACTGCCACGTCGCCATTCTCGTAGAAATTAACCTCGTTTTCCTTTTTTTGTTCATCGACAACTTCAACTACTTCCTTGGCATTTTCTTTAACTTCTGCCTCTTCATTTTTCTTAAAGAACGGCAGTTTGAACGATTGGAATAACTCTTGAATCATAACTTTATAAGGTTTCTGAGTTTGATTTGATTTTTTCTCTTCTTCAGCTTTTTCTTTTTCTACGTCAGTGTAGCACAAATCTTCGTACAAATGATCTTCTACAATAGATTCACTCACTTCTTCAGGAGTTGTTATTGATTTGTATTTAGTTTTAGCTTCTGGTATTCTGAAAGTTTTCTGAATATAATATCTGCTGTTAGTTTTCACTGAATAATATCCTCTGTCGTTGTGATTTTCTGTTTTAGTTTCTTTTGACGAGAACATTGGATACTCGTATGAACTCATTCTAAAAAACCTTCTAGGCTTTTTCGGAGTACCGGAGTCCATTGGTAAATAAGAACTAAATATTCTATCATTTTTCTTATCCTGATTTCTGTACAGAAAACTTTTAGCGGGTACAATTTTCTTGAGAATTTCTTCGACAGTGCTGGTTGTAGTGATATCTTCTCTGGTTCTTCTCACGTTTACTGTTTGGTACTGATCTTCTAACGATGTGTATGCTTTTTCTGTCATTTTGTGTAGTAAAGTGGTTCGAAACGCTAGTGGGTAGGATTAATTTCAAAACCTTCAGTAGCCGTCTTCTTATGATTCTTGATGTTCTGCAACAAAAATTGAACTGTACAGTACAATGGTAAGAAATGTATTAATGCTAAAAAGCTATAAAATGAAATCTCAACAGAATTATTGCGTTCGAGCTTTAGATCTCTATTAGTATGTACAAAATTAACTGTGGCCTTGTCGTTTCTTATTACATTTTACTTACTACTATATAAATATTTCATTTGTGTTCCTTTATTTTGCATAGTTATTATAATTCCTTGAGCCATCATCCCGTGTTTATCGTCGCGATCTACAACGAGACTTGTAAATAGAGCAACTTATGTACAGGGTTGTCAAATACCTGAACAAAGTATGAAATTTATTATATCTCCATATATTTTGGAGTCTTCTTCGCAATCTCTAATAACCTTTGTCCTAAAATTATGACAATTAGCACGGCTACCACGAGTTAGCTTTTCACATTTTCGTTAGCGACTGCGTAAACTCGTTTTTAAGAATCGCTGTCAGTTTTGTGACGATAATTAAGCATAAAATCTGTATGTAAATCATCTTTTGCCTTTTTTACATATTAATATCGCTTATCTTATACCTTTAAACGAGCAATTCTTGTATATATATTTATTTTTATATATTTCGGGGATCTCGGAAACCGCTTTAACGATTTCGATGATATTTTGCTATATGGGGGTTTTCGGGGACGAAAAATCGATCTAGCTAGGTCTTATGTCTGGGAAAACGCGCATTTTTGAGTTTTAATATGTTTTCCGAGCAATGCTCGGTCTCCCAAATATTAGTTTTTGAATTAAAAAATTGAAAAAGTGTTCAGTGAATTGAACACCAAAGACAACACCCTAAATCATTGAGAGTGGAGCCATAAAATTTAAAACGTATAAAGAGCCAATTACATTCACACTTTATCATGCCTGATATCAGACCCGATTTCGGCCCGAAAAATAATATTTTTCCGTTACACCAAATATCAGCACATCGTTTATAATATTTGAAGTGTAAAAAAATGGTTCATATGCAAAAATATGAAACATTGAACATTTTTGGCAATTAGAGACAAAGTATTTTTAACATTGTAATGACTCAGGTTCATGTATTCGATGATAGATAAAAAAAATGATGACAGTTAACTTTACAGTATATTAATTAAAAATACAACTAAAACCTTAAATACTAAAATAAAGTGAAATAGACACAGTGCACGATACTGCTAAAATAGCCAAGAGATTTTCGTCGATGACTAAAAGTTACAGAAACTCTCGTTTACATAAATTACATAAAAGCCTAAATAAAAAAAAAATAAAAAAACAAAATGAATGAAGACACTAAAAACAAACATTTCAAATATTGTTAACTTTATGCTGATATTCCGTGAAACGGAAAACGATTATCAGAACCGAAATCGGGACTGATTTCGGGCCTGAAAACGGGAAGGGTGAATGTAATTAGCGCTTAAGTATTCTTCAAATCTTGCATTTTCCACTAAAGGTAGCGTTCGGATTCAGACCACACCAGCATTACTGCAGCAGCATTGTATGGTAGCGCGACATACCTGCCTACTGTATTGTACTAGTACCGCGACATTACTGCCAACTGCATTGGACGAGTACCGCGACATTACTGCCGACTGCATTGGACGAGTACCGCGACATTACTGCCGACTGCATTGTACGAGTACCGCGACATTATTATCGTAGCGATCGTAGGTCCAAGTTTGGCAGCCATAGGTGAGGCATGGCAAGATGTCAGAGTCCATAACAATTTATTTCGATGATAGCTTTTTGTACGAATATTATCTAGATTACAAGTAAGTATTTATCTATACCAGTATGTATACCTATTGTCGCCTAGTACCAGTAGTACCCATATTACAAGCTTTGCTTAGTTTGAGTATTGATCTATTTGTGAAAGATTGTCCCCTAATATTTATTTTATTATTTATTATTCCCCGTCTAACCCTACTTAAGCAAACATATCATGTTTACAAGTTTGGTTAAGCTAGCTCTGCTTCAATTGTGCCCTTCAAGTGTGTTCTCGCCAGACGTCGAGTCAATAATAATTTTCATAAGTCGTCTATCATTGAATTACTTAAAGGTCAAAACACTGGCGTTTGTTGAACCTTTCTCAATGTAGGTATTCGATTATTTCAATGAAAAATAAAGTTATTTCAGTAGGGCGACGCTCCTCCTTTCGGGCATTCACGGCTCTGTTCTGTTCAGCATTCTTCCGAGCAATTATTAGATTTAATTTAATTCTTTATGTATTTAAGTAATATAATTATGTGTAAATGTATAATGTATATGGAAATAATTTTCTGGATTAAATTTCATTCATTCATTCATTCATTAGGGTTGACACAACTTCATGTCCCTATGCGTGCACGACCACACATAAAACAATGACTTGATTTTTTTTTATCAAGCCTAAATAACCGAAAGGGATAGTGCCATACATTAGAAAGGGACAGCATGAATCGTCCCTGAATCGCTGTCAAACTTCGGTTTTGTAGGAAGTGTTATTTCTGTACGATATATAGTATTGTTATTTATTCTGTGATTATTTTAAGGTGACCTCGTTAAACAATTTATTTTTTATTTTTAAGAAAATATTTTTTTTTAATAAATTAAATCTAAATATCCCGATACTTCGCGCGTAGTGAATTTGCTTTTGCGCTAGCTTATTCTATAAGGTCGTATGCGGCAAAACGGGTTTCACCGTTTAAAGTGAAAATGAAATAATTCAGTACATAAAAAAATTAGAGGCGGGAATCAATCCCATTTGCCTGTACAATGATTTTTTTTTTTTTAAAGAGGCATCTTTGATACCTACAATTATCTCTGCTATAAAAGTTAATCAATCGTGTAACGGCGACTACACAATCAAAGTCGATGCCAATAATCAGTTCACCAAACAATATTTTCATGAGTTTTCTAATTGTTGAGATAAATAAAAAAACAAATAGAAATTTTATCAAAAATGTACGTACGTAAAAAGAGAAGAAAAATATATCGAATAGTTCGACAAAACATAATATTACTAATTTTTAGAAGCAATTTTAATATTTTTAGTTTTGTGTGTTTTTAGGGTTTCGTAGTCACCTAGGAACCCTTAAGTTTCGCCATGTCCGGCTGTCCGTCCGTCCCCGGCTTTGCTCCGTGATCGTTAGTGCTAGAAAGCTGCTATATGGCATGGAAACATAAATCTTGTATGGCAAAAAACGGTAAAATTGAAATTGAATTGAAATTGAAAATAAAAACTACAGAATAAACATTTTTTTAAGGTAGGTACCTCCCATACAAATAATATTTCTTGAAATTTTTTAACTTGAAGTTTCGACCCAACAGTGTGGGGTATCGTTGGATAGGTCTTTCAAAACGAATACGAGTCTCCACGGACATTTTTTTATATAGCTAATATTTTCGGAAATAATCGCTCCGAAAAAAAAATGTATCCGTGGCCCTCTAACTTTTGAACCATGGGTCCAAAAAATATGAAAAAAATCGTGAAATAAAAGCTTAGTAAGTACTTTCAACAATAACTATAGCTACCTAATATTATCGGTCCAGCCGTTTTTGATTTATTGCAGAAAATCTTCTCCTCTTAGTAAAAAGACGTACAAACAAAGCGCTGCGAAGATACTCCCTCATGCTTGTAATGTACTACATGATACTTACTAATTACTAGCCCCTATTTGGCCTGTTCGGACAGAATAGAAACTACGAAACCCTACACTGAGCGTGGCCCGTCATGCTCTTGGCCGATTATTTTTTTCTATTGAGTGAAAGTCAAAAAATCAGGATTCGAATCGTTGAAATCGGCAAACGTATTGTGGTCTAAAAAAGCTCTACGATTTTCAAAAACTCCGCTCACGGCACCGTAACTAAAATATTCTCTCTCTATACACAGAACAATTAAACTGGAGATACCACCTATCCCAGCAAGGGCTGACTTGGAAAATCCCCAGAAAAAGAGGGCAAGGTCGCCCACGTACCACCTGGAGGCGCACAGTGGAAAAGCAGGCTGCATCTCGGCTGGGCGGAAATTGAGGAGGCCGTGCTGGACCGTGAAAAATGGAAATCCCTTCCGAGAGTCCTATGTCCCTGATGAGGGATAAGAGGATACCATCATCATCATCATCACTCATACATCTCAAGATTTAAAATAATAAATAAATAAATATTATAGGACATTATTACACAAATTGACTAAGTCCCACAGTAAGCTCAATAAGGCTTGTGTTGCGGGTACTTAGACAACGATATATATAATATATAAATATTTATAAATACTTAAATACATAGAAAACAGCCATGACTCAGGAACAAATATCCATGCTCGTCACACGAATAAATGCCCTTTCCAGGATTTGAATCCGGGACTATCAGCTTCTATTTATTTCTATTAACAAAAGTATTCGACGGTGTCAAATACTTTTGTGCTGTTCTTTCATGCTGACTGTACTGCTTGCTGGCTAAATATTTGAATCCTTTATAAAATATTTGACTATAAACATAATCTCTCGGGAAGCATTGGCATGCCTCTGAAAGTAAGAAGCCCAAGTAAGAACCAAGTTAAATTGAAAGCGGACGAATAAAAATGCCTACTCAGCATTCAGGAGGCAGGGTAAACTCTGTACCTTAAGGTTAACGCTCACGTTACCCGGCTTCAGAACATTGAGCGCTGGATGACTTATACGTGTAGCTTCCTAGCTGTAAGTTTAAAACCCAGTTTGTACCGATAATGGTTTGAAATGGAAAACTAAACAATTATTTCAAAAATTTAGACGACCGGTCTGGCCTAGTGGGTAGTGACCCTGCCTACGAAGCCGATGGTCCGGGGTTCAAATCCTGGTAAGGGCATTTATTCGTGTGATGAGCATGGATGTTTTTTCCTGAGTCATGGGTGTTTTCTATGTATTTAAGTATTTATAAATATGTATTTATTATATATATCGTTGTCTAAGTACCCTCAATACAAGCCTTATTGAGCTTACTGTGGGACTTAGTCAATTTGTGTAATAATGTCCTATAATATTTATTTTATTTATTTCATATTAACTAGTTGCTCTTCGATGAAGGAAACATTGTGAGGAAACCAGACTAATACCCAAGACAGTGCCTAGTTCCCCTATAAAATGAAAGGTCAGATGGCAGTCGCCTTGTACTTGCATCGGTTTTTGTGATTTAATGTCAGATCAGCACACACTGGACTCCCCAAAAATCACAATCGACAAAGCGAGACAATGAAGAGGTATTCACCTGACGTCATGAAACAACAAAAGGTAAATCATGGCTCTTCCAAAACTTAAAAAATGGGCTCTTACTACGTTCTATTTTGCGCATCCGACCACATAGATAAGCGTTAACCTTTAAAGTAAATTAACAACCAAGACGACCAAATTCCTAGCAACATTCAAAAGGAATCTCAATTCTATCCACGTCGACATAAGGTTCAATTTGAGTTATCGAGTAGCTTTATATACGACGTTAATACCCAAGTAGCATAATATAAAGTGCAGCTAACTTCTCACTGATTTAACTTAGTTGAATGCAAGAATTATGAAGTTAGTCGCGAGCTGAATAGAACATTGTTTTGCTTATTGTTCCTGTACTAAGTAAGAGAGCTGAGGTTAGGTGGAATACTGCTGAATACTCGTATTGTTTCTATAGAGATTTTGTCTTTGAGACGAAAGTGGAGTGCCCGCGCGGAATATACATTTCATACAAACGTAACCCTCATTTTCTCAAACTTGTAATAAAATGTTGACATGACTTACTTCAAATTCTCTTATAGGGCTGTATCTCCTAAACCGTGCGTCGTAGCGCAAAAATAATAAAATTTTCGTTCCCCTTTGACACCCGACGCACTGAATAACCTATCACATTAGTACATCAAACAGTCATCGTCATCATCCATTTTTATTTATTATTATTTCATTGCAAGTTTGAGAAAAGCACTATACAAATCTCGGCGAAAAACGGGGTTGCCGGCCGCGTATTCCTATCCTATCTATATCTAATTGGCCTGCAACCCTTCGTTTCCCGTCCTCTATAGTAATGTACTAATTCCGATCTGGATATTAACGTTATTAGAAATATTTTGACACAATTTGTTGTATATGGAACACAGCTATGCCGCTACGATTATTTTTTCCATATTTTTAATTATTAAAGAGTCAGGAGCATTAATAAAATATGAAATCTGTTTTCGCTCTTAATTTTTAGAATAATCAAAAATCGAAAAAAGTCTTTTTGATATCACCCTCCCATCTTTAAGGATTTATTAAAAAGTAATTAAATGTCGGGCACAATAAAAATAAACTAACTTATCTATTAAATAAAACTAAATTATCTAGTTGGAGGTCTGTGATCTGGTCTTTTTACTTAGTGCAAGACCTTAACCTTTGTTTTAAATTAGTAACCTATTATGAAACCAAAACTTCAGCGTAGGATGTAATTCAAATTAGTATTGTTTCCAATCTGACTCCACAACACAGGCTTAGCCTAGTGTGGCAGTCGTAGGTTAAGGAAATCTTGTAAAATTTTTGGTAAATAAACTATTTTTTTTTTTATTATTTATTTAAATACTTAAGTACTTATGATTCACGTCTGTTACCCATCATTCTAGTGGTACCTAATTAGTACCAATACGAATGCTTGATATTATTATGGAGGACGTAATATAAACACTATAAAGATTAGTCACGTATTAGGTCACAGATATTCTGTCCCGCGTAAGGGAATAGGGAATTTACTAACAATATGACTTAAAGTATATTGATTATCAAATACATAAATAAATATTATGGGTCAATGTTACACAAATCGGCCTAGACCCACACTATAAGCTCAATAAGGCTTGTTTTGTGGGTACTAGATGGCAATAGATAGATATATACATATAAATACGAAATAATGCTATGGAAAACATATGTGACAAGTGCACATATATCTACAAATGCCTAAGGTAGGTACATTTTTCTGTTCCGGCCAGCAGGCGGCCGTTATCAAATTTTTACTAACTCATCAATCAAAAAATATATTTCTTAAGTGTTCAAACTATAGTTAGGTACTGATGTTCCAAATTCCGGCGGAATGTTCCAAAAAAAAACTCGAAAATTTCCTCATGGAAAGATTCCGACACTTCTCAAAGTTATCTGTCTGAATTTTTAGAGATATTTCTAAGAACTTTTTGCAAACTTTCCGCAACTTCAATGAGTTCAGTATTGAGTATCTTCATTTATAAGTAATTCAACTTACCAGATAGATATTCATATTCACGGTACACACCTCACAAAGAAAACAGTTCTTGTAAAACTTCCACTAAAACAGTTTATGTACTTTATTATACACAGGATATAATTTACACAAGTTATTGTTACCTAATTTCAAACACTACTGACGACATACAGGTCAATAGACAAAGTATACAATACGACTGCGTTTTTATAACTAATATGTTTAAAGAACCACAGAAATTGAACGAGCGACTTTACCGAACAGATTTTAGTAAAACTTTTAGCTATAAAATTAACACTTTACAAATATGGGTATGAAACATGCACGAGCGGCCCGAAGTAGAGAATGAGACAATTAGACTCGATTAGCGGTTCGTTTCTTATTCGCAGGACATTTGTCTCGGCTGGGCTGGCCCTGGTGTAACTTGGTCTCATATACATAAACATAACAAATAAAAACTCGTTCTGTCAAGACTTACAGCGCACGTGGATCAAAAACTTTTTTAGTCCGCAGCAAGCTCCGAATTTCACCTTCCAATACAATACAATACAATAGGTACAAATCCTCTTTATTGCACAACCTCTGAAAAAAAATGTACATGGAAGCACATAATAATACATCAAGATAGAGGTAAACAACAGGCGGCCTTATCGCTACAGAGCGATCTCTTCCAGACAAACTACAATACAAACAAACGGTGTTTCGTTCACATTTTAAAACTACGTGTCGGATTGCAACAATTTTTTTTATACTACGTCGGTGGCAAACAAGCATACGGCCCGCCTGATGGTAAGCAGTCTCCGTAGCCTATGTACGCCTGCAACTCCAGAGGAGTTACATGCGCGTTGCCGACCTTAAGCCCGCCCCCCCCCCCCCCCCCTCGTTGAGCTCTGGCAACCTTACTTACCGGCAGGAACACAACACTATGAGTAGGGTCTAGTGTTATTTGGCTGCGGTTTTCTGTAAGGTGGAGGTACTTCCCCAGTTGGGCTCTGCTCTAGATCTGGAATGACATCCACTGGCTGTGCCCTACCACACAAAGCGAGATGAAATTCACAATGCCCATACCTCTCTTTTGGACGTAGTTTAAGGACGTACCCGGGTCCAAAAAATAATTAATTTTGCACATACAATGACATGAGGTATATCTATCCCTGTAACTAGTTTATTAATTATATAAATAAATATAAATAAATATAAATAAATAAATAAATAAATATTATAGGACATTATTACACAAATTGACTAAGTCCCACAGTAAGCTCAATAAGGCTTGTGTTGAGAGTACTTAGACAACGATATATATAATATATAAATATTTTATAAATACTTAAATACATAGAAAACACCCATGACTCAGGAACAAATATCCATGCTCATCACACGAATAAATGCCCTTACCAGGATTTGAACCCGGGACCATCGGCTTCATAGGCAGGGTCACTACCCACGAGGCCAGACCGGTCGTCAAACATATAACATAAATTATAACATATAACATATATAACATAAATTCGCTGTATTTTTTTAACTATGGTATCTGAAGCGAGAGCGAGCATTTGAAATCGACCACCATGCCTGGGAAACCATAGCTGAAGACCATGATGGATGGCGCAAGCGTGTTGTGGAGGGGAGAAGGCTATGCGACCAAGCCTGGTTTAATGCGTTAGATAGCAGAAGGTGTCGCAGACAGCAAACCGGGACTGGAACCTCAGGTGCGCTTTCTCTGGCAAAAATGTGGGAAGTCGTGCCGCTCACACATCGGCCTCCACAGTCACCAAACCCGTTGTCCAAACAGCATTGCTTAAATCGTCTGCAATATACGCAAAGGCTTGTGATGATGATCTTAAGCTACATAATAAACTAATTATTATAGGACTATTAGATATACCTTATCCTATTGTAAGTAAAGTTTCAGAGCAATCTAGCAACTATGCTGACCATTACAACATTAGGGTCGACAACGCGCATGTAACACCTCTGGTGTTGCAGGCGTCCATAGGCTGCGGTGACTGCTTACCATCAGGCGGACCGTATGCTTGTTTGCCACCATCGTGGTATGAAAAAATCTAGCAAGTCGTTTTAAAATGAGAGCGTAACTATACGTTTTCAACACATTTGCTCAAAACGGCGTTTTTATTCCACCGATTTTTGGCTCCTAATCATAGGATTAAACACTCGTGCTTTTTCATTATATTATCCGACTGAGTTAAGAAGGTAACTGATTGCTAATAATATGTATGGAAACGGAGCCTTCTTAAATCGGTCGAGTAGATTTTACAATGTGGACTGGCGGGAGCCGGCGCCCCGCGCGCCGCCGGGGCCCGCGGCGAGCCGGCCGGGCGGCGGCGGCGGTGGGGCGAGCGGGCCGGGCCCGGCAGGGAGCGGCGGGGTGCCGGCCGCCGCCGGCGGCGGGGCGAGGGGCGGCAGGCAGTATTACAGATGCAAGACATTACTAACCGATTTAACAATTAAAATTTGATTAATATGAAGGTTTCTTTTTTTCTCGCAAGTGTGTTGAAAAACGTCGTATGAAACGCGTGTGCTATGGTCATTACACACATCGGCTTTCATATTGCGCGCTCGTTTGCAGCTCGCGCACAATATCGCCTCGTGTGTAATGACTTGTATCACAATGTACTATTGTATGGAGAACTGAGCTTGCTACGGACCTTAAGTTGTGTCATATTTATTACTGTAGTAACACCAATTCGTAGCGAAGTCGTCAGTTAGTGTTGTGAACAGGTGAGTAGGTAAATGCTAGGAATGCGCATCACGCACAGGTCACGGGTTCAAGTCTGTTACGACAGCGGCCAAGAGTACCTGTGGCCCTATGGCTATGGCAAATGGATTCAGTCTAATTGTGACCTCAAACGGACCACAGTTTGAATTGTCGCTTTTTCTTAAATTAAGGGTACAGAGGGCCTATCACGAAAATCAGTATATCTCTCTATAACTCATACATATGTATTCGAGCGATAGAGGCAGATACATTTTCGATTTTTGCGGCTACCCTCAAGACAGACAAATTAAAACCTGAATTAAATTTAAAGTAAGTATATAACCTAATGCTCTAAAGTATATTGCCTTTAAAACTGCCGAAATATAAAGGAAAGATAATTAGAAACAGCAAACAAAAGATTAAAGATGTTACAGCATTGTACAAACTGAAAAGAGAACAGGCCAGCAATTTGGAGTTTTTAAGCCTGTCCAAGTGCCCACAGATAATATAATTTGCAGGCGTCCGTCTCGTGGAGGCATAATATCTAAGTGTACCCACCTAAGAGCAACATTATAGATAGAGGCGAAAAGGGGGAGGGGGAGATGACCGAACGAGATGGTCTTTCAAAAATTCAAAATAATCAAAAATTTATTCTGCAAGTAGGCCTCAAGGGCTCTTTTACAAGTCAGTACAATATTATATTAGTAACATCATATAGTGACATGAAAAATACATAACAACATTTATAAATACAACAGCCAATACCTGGGTAAACATTACATTATAATAATCTTAAAATAAATAATTACTACAATACAACAGAGATAGAGATGTATAGTCTCTATGGTTAAAAATACAACTAAATGGTTAGCTCAACGAGGGTGGGAGGGGGTTAGGGTCGGCAACGCGCATGTAACTCCTCTGGAGTTGCAGGCGTACATAGGCTACGGATACTGCTTACCATCAGGCAGGCCGTATGCTTGTTAGTTAGTTAATAAAAGATAGTTAAGTAAAGGTTTACTTAACTATCTTTTATTTTTTATTACATCCCCAGATTTAATGTATTTTTAACAGAGGTCTGCTATACGATATTTTCTGTGCAGGCTGTGAATCGCTAAGCCGAAGTTATCAACTACTTTAGTAATCAGAATTATTTAGACGTCATTAAAACGCGAAGGGGATCTCCGTATACTGGGGTAGCCAATCCAGCATCAGAGTTATACACATTTTATTACCTATATTATATTATGGTGGTAACTCGTCCGCGTCTTTCCTGTTAACAGAATCAAAAGCTAATTTTGGCCCTGCACCTGTTAGGTACTTATTAGGTACCTACTTGAGACTCGACTAAGAAAAACGTGATATATACGCGCAACCATCTCGCCGCGCGTAACAATTTCGCTGCGAGCGCGTAGCGTATTTTCAAAGAATCGTTGCGCGCGCGGCGAACTCGCTATGCGCTCGCCTCGCTATCAACTAGTTCGCAAATATATAAATATATAAAATTTTGTACTTTAGCGTGTACCTGCGCTCTCACGGAAAGGTTTCCACGGAAGACCAGCGTCGAGATCCTTAGGTGGTATCTTGACATTAAGCTGAGTGGAGACCTTTTCAGTGACGCTTAATAATAAATTGATTCTGTCGTTTCATGTATTACCTAAACTTAAGCGTTTTCTGAATTAAATTTCTTCTATTCTATTCTATTCAAATCGCCAGTGTGATATGGCCCTAATATAAGCTTTGGCGTATTTCAGTGTTAACAATAATGGGGACGTATTTGAACAACGAGCTTTTGTTTCTCGTCGTGAGTCACCATACCTACCTACTATTACAAATATGAAGTCACCGAACAATATTTTGTGATTTCAATGAATTTCAGTAAAGACCGTCTATGCTAACTTTGCATCGAAAAAAAAGAATACCGGTTGAGGGTATTATTTTGTATACATTTTTTTTTGGTGATTGTTGGGGTGAGGATTTCAATCAGTTCTTGAAATATTGTACAAATGGGGTCGGTCGGTCGATGTATTTTACAAATAGCACCAGCATAAGTTTTACCTACCTATCAATCTATGGATGGTAGAGTAAAGGAATAGAATCTCCATGTACCAATAAGTGTCCTTCGAAAAATCTTAAACAGGTGGCGCCTAGAATACTTGAAATAAAAAAAATTAAATCACAGACAGCGCACTTCACTCCGTCAATAACGTCTAGGTTCATAGCTACTCTAGCGCTACTGGAGATTTGGAACTATATTTATAGCTGACAGCTGGACACTTTTGCAACAGTTCTGCCTATGGAAATTGTATTCCTTAGTCCTTACCTCTACCTTCCATATATCAATCCTACAGATCGTGTCAAATTCTTGGTTTTTATTTCGTTTAATGGCCTGGGTGCTAGCCCTTTAAGGCAAATTCCATAGAACAAAACTAGTGACAGGTAACAACTATGCCGGCACCAACTATTAATGAAAACCAAATCATTTATCAAAACCTTTGTCAATTGCTTACCCCATTTTAGGTTACTTGTACTTAAAATTACGAAAATCTTTAGTTATTGTATCTACTTGATGTTGATAGGAACCAATTGGAACATAGTAAAATATCCTATTATGCCGACGGAGGATTCAATCCGGCTCGCTCGCTAGTTGGCGAGCGTTATGCTAATGTCAACCAGCTTCCATAACGAACTGCTGACTGGTTACATTACTCTATCAATTTTCTATTAAACAGAAACGTCTGCAAACGATAACACAAACCTTGGAAATAAATGAAATGTAAAAAAAACACTGTCTCAGGTGAGAGTCGAACTCGTGACCCTGGGTCACCAACTCATCGCTCTGCTAACCGAGTTCGAGTCTCGCACGAGACAGTGAATTTTTCCCATCGACATATATCTAAGGACGGGTCTTACGGGCACTATAACAATGGTGCCAGTTCAGTGGTGTCACTCACAAATTCGGGCCTATGGCAACTAACGCAACTAGTTGCGACCAATCGCGCGCGTGATGAACTCATCAACCAATCGCGTTGTGTTGTGGCGTTTGACTGTACGATTAGCTCGAATTCGTGTACGTGACACCGCTGTACTGGCCCCATTCTTATTACCCGTAAGGCCTGTCCTTATGCTGTAGGAACTTGTATGTGTAAATTAAGATGGGCAAAAACTTTTTATAATTATATATATATTGTATTTCTATAAGTGAGAACCTGTAATTGGCTCTGTAATTATTTTGGTAGTTCTAGATATACATGGCGCTGTTGGTTTTCCATATACTAAAATAAAATAAAATAAAATAAAATAAAATAAAATAAAATAAAATAAAATAAAATAAAATGAAATGAAATGAAATGAAATGAAATGAAACGAAATGAAACGAAACGAAACGAAACGAAACGAAACGAAACGAAACGAAACGAAACGAAACGAAACGAAACGAAACGAAACGAAACGAAACGAAACGAAACGAAAAGAAACGAAACGAAACGAAAGGAAACGAAACGAAACGAAACGAAACGAAACGAAACGAAACGAAACGAAACGAAACGAAACGAAACGAAACGAAACGAAACGAAACGAAACGAAACGAAACGAAACGAAACGAAACGAAACGAAACGAAACGAAACGAAACGAAACGAAACGAAACGAAACGAAACGAAACGAAACGAAACGAAACGAAACGAAACGAAACGAAACGAAATGAAAAGAAATGAAACGAAATGAAATGAAATGAAATAAAATGAAATATGTCAATGATTTTTCCACTTTCCAATTAGGTCCTTAAACTTGCCTTTTTTGAGTGCCGCTGCGACAGCTTGTTTTAAATCATTTGAATATTATTTTCGTTTTGGCATATTAAGGAAACTCTACTAATATACTTATTTATGAAATTTATCCTATGGTGGCCCGTCCGCAATTGCAATGGAACGAAAACTATTGTCAAAATACTTTTGATCTTGCGAAATGCTCTTTTTCGTGGCCTGATTCTTCATGTAGTAATAAAAGTAAAACTTTTTGCTTGTTTCGATAAGGTTTTAGGCTGTTAATTACTTCCAAATTACTTTGATCGAGATAGCTTATATGTTTCCTAAAATATCAAAACTTATACTGTTGTCAAAATACTTATGATCTCTACTGAATATACATACATATATACGTTACGTTTTATTTTAAGAAAGTGGGCTGGCAAACATCTAATGATCAGGTCTCGAACAACTATTTGGGTACGAGCCGAGATTCAAAGTCATGATCTTCATTTTTAACGCCGCACACAAAAAACACTGGACTCGGCCGAATAATTATGTTCTTCCTACCATCTAATAGGTACGAATGTAATTCCTACATAGGTATTCCTATTAAAATGGTGCCAATTTTATATTACAATTTTACTTAAAATTGCGACAATCTTTAGTTGATTGGAACATTAAAATATCCTATTATGCCAACGGAGGATCCAATCCGGCTCGCTCGCTAGTTGGCGGGCATTATGCAAATGTCAACCAACTTCCATAACGAACTCTGATTACTGATTACATTACTCTAGTTCGCGTACTTGGGAATTATTTATATAAGTATTTCAATAATTCAAGGACTGATTCATTATTTTACTAAAAGAGTATTCCGTATACAATTGCCAACCCTGAATAATATATTTATAAAAAAATATTTAATAAAATTTCCACTCAATGTAATTAAAATTTAAAAACAAAGTGTATCATTCTTATTTGTCCACCCTGTACTTTAAGTCTAAAATGAAAATGGTTAAAGTCTTAATAGTTACTATTATGTTTGGGAGAGGACACTGACTTCTGTAACACAGGTTTTTACCTAGCTCAGAAGTCAGGGACTTCAATCACTAAAATGTACTTACCTTAATGCCAATAAAAAATTATTTTACAGTACATATGGGGCTACTTTATAGCACTAGTGCGAGAAGTAGCATATTACGTTACTGTGTCGAACATTTAAAGGGCCATATGTACTGTAAAACGTTGTACGATACATGTGCGAATAGGTAATTCGCAACTCGTGTCGATTTATAACACTCCCTTCGGTCGTGTTTTAATTTATCGCCACTCGTTTCGAATTTCCTATTTTTCGCACTTGTATCGTAATGTAGGTACTATTATATATTATATTATTATTATTTCTATAAGTATTATGATTTTAAAATGTTGGTTTCAGTTTCTGCCCAAAGGAGAGCAATACCCAACCTTCGTTTTTGATTGAATTTGATCGGCTGATTGATCGGCAAAACAGCCGCTTAATCCACTTATCACCGGAGATTGGTAAATAAGTTGCACGGTAATTCTCTAATAGAAGGACGTTGAGTTTAGGGATTTCCGAACACTCAACTTAATTATAATTATTACAATAATATTTCATTTCTACTTATGTTAAGTAACAAATCAGCTTCATACTGCCTTCAACCAGTCCTTTGTAGACCATAGGGACAAACTGACTAAGTCCCACGGTAAGCTCACGACGGCTTGTGTTGTGGGTACTCAGACAACGATATATATATTATACAAATACTTAAATACACAGAAAACATCCGTGACTCATGAACAAATATTTGTGCTCATCACACTAATAAATGCCCTTACCGGGATTCGAACCCAGGACCATCGGGTTTATAGGCAGGGTCACTACCGACTAGGCCAAACTTGTTGTCAACTCGGCCGACGTCATAATAACTTCTCAGTAACCCAGTACACCTAAAGACGCTCGAACCGTCCATGATATTGACCCACCTTTCCCCTGTTACGCGATATTCCCTCATCCCCCAAACAATGCCAAAATTAAACACTCCATGATACCGGCCCTATTTCCAGGGTGCTTTATCAAAACGGTCTCATTAAGCGACCCTCCACAGGTTAACTGGGCTGCTCTTCTAAATGGTTAGCGAGCTGAAGCTATAAAACCAGCCAGAGTATATAATGGTTCGTCTGATTTGCCTCCTATATAATCATAACACAAGAATACATAGTTGGTGACATTGAAAAATTCATAAAATTGCTTATTGAAGGCCTTTCCAAAATGTATGCTATATTATAAAATTTTAGTTCACAAGAATCACAAGCTATTTGGTATTGTAACATTTTAGGTGGGGATTCTGACTGCCCCGAAGTAGTAGCTCAGTTACTGCGTCTGTATACGTTCCCTCACCGTCTAGATTTCTTTCTCGACCGCGTTGTCGCCATTTGTTAGCGCTGCCACCAGTACGAACTGTGTCCCGCCGAAAATCACCGTTTGTTCAAGCCTTGCATCTGATAAACTCGCTCCTCGAATCAGCATCTAACTCTGATGTGTTTGCGAGTGGATGGTCGAACGTATTTAATAAATAAATAATAATAAATAAATATTTATAGGACATTATTACACAAATTGACTAAGTCCCACAGTAAGCTCAATAAGGCTTGTGTTGAGGGTACTTAGACAACGATATATATGTTACCGGAAATGTATGAAATCTAGGAATTGTATACAAATATATAAATATTTATGAATACTTAAATACATAGAAAACACCCATGACTCAGAAACAAATATCCATGCTCATCACACGAACAAATGCCCTTACCAGGATTTGAACCCGGGACCATCAGCTTCGTAGGCAGGGTCACTACCCACTAGGCCAAACAGGTCGTCGAACCGCATGATGAATGCTTGAGGTTCTGCGAGACGATGAATGAACGACCTTCTGTGAAATGTTGATTATGTGTGCTATGTGTATGAAATTGTCTATTGGTTTCACAATGCTTTGGAATGCTGTGAAATGGAAAATGACTGATCGATGATTCTGTGAAAATGACTGATCGGTGATTCTGTGAAAATGACTGATCGGTTGAATAAATTGGAGCAACCTGACAGCAACGTTGTCTGTCCATTGAGCCGTAGCAGAGCGGAGATGTGGCGTTGTAAGCTTGCGGAGCGGATATTACCAATGCTTTTGTTTGATTCCCCACAGCTCCGCTCCTTCTCACTGGACATGCAGCCTAGTTTTAATGTCGGGGATATAAAACAGAGGTCAGTTTGTAATTTTTTCTTAGTTGGCAGAAAAAAAGACTCATTTCACTTTATTCACACTGGTTCACATGAGCGTCCGACTCGCGTCCGCTACACCCACATTAGGAACACCTTGCGCCTTAAGTAGACCTTAACTTGAGCTTTACGATTATCAACCTTAGGTGTACGAGATAGAGTTTATATTTTGCGGGCAACGCGGAACATTGTCCAGCTTAGAGTGAAGTCAATTGGTAAGGTGAGGTGACGAAACGTATTAAATGGTTGTTATACTTGTTATTGTGCATTAAATACCTGTGTTTCTGCTAGCTCTAAAAATTAAAACCTAGAACTTTGACAAGAGCTCTTTTATCCTTATTTACGTCGCACAGTTTTGTTAAAATATAAACGCTGTACCCAAAGCGCTGCCCTTGTGGGATTACTCCCGGAAAAAGACTTTAAAAAAAGTACCCTATTCTATTAATTTTATTCTCAGGGTTCCGGCTTTATATGTACATGCCAAATTTCATCAAATCGGTTCAAAATGTTCACCATGAAAAGTTAACAAACAACGAATTTGGTTTTATTTTGTCTGTACTAGCTTATGCCCGCGGGTTCGTCTGAATAGAATGATGATTTTCAAGATAAAAACTATAACTATGTCTTTCCCCGGGAGGCCAAACCGAACGATCAATTTGACATCAAAATGATCTCTGAGTGATGTAATTTGTGATGGTATTTTGATTGTACTTGTCAGTACATGTCCATGTGCGAGCAAAATACACGGGAGAATGAGTATTAAATCATTTTGGCGTTTAAATGTAAATTTTAATTGGCAAAGTTCAGCGGTATTAGCGTCAAGACGTCAGACGAACTACCAGCGTTTTATTGTTTTTTTTTGCATAAACTACAAATTTAATAACAATTACTTACAGCCCGATTCAAACTATGCTTATAAGATGTCATACTGATACGATACCGATCTGTCACTGTCAAAACAAAAGTGACCACTCTTCAACCAAAAACGTCACTTTTGACTCTGACATATCGGTATCGTATCGTCGTAACATGTTATTAAGCATTGTTCGAATTGGGCCGTTACTCTAATACTCTGCCGAGTTATGAGACTTATGAGTATCTCATGTATGAGTCATCTCACAATGAACACGACGTCCTCCTTAATTAAAATACTGCTGTAATTGGTAATGGATTATCTGTCAGAATGTGCGTGAGCTATGACTCAGGCTGCTGTAATATTTAAATCCGTTTCAGGCTATGACGCACGTTCACAATGATGTATATTTATAGTGCGTAGGGAAATGAGGGAAACTAAAATATTAATACTAGCTAGACCACCAGGGGACCTACCGAGAACCACGTTCGACGTATTGCCTCTCTGTCGCACTTGTAAATTCGTACATAAGTGTGACAGGGAGGCAACACGTCGAACGTGGTTCGCGGTAGGCCCACTGACACTTAAAGAAGAGCAATGAAAATGGGTGGTTTTAAATGGAAATGTATACACAAAGTGGTCTTCGCAGCACTTGTGATCCGCAAAAAGGTGGCTGGTTTTCTTTGCACTTACGTGTATATGCAGTCACGGAATATGAAGGTTTGTTACTTTTCGATTCTATGTAATGGCATTAAGGTTCAAAAGTGATATAGCTTTATTAGGTTCGTAGTCCGTAATGCCGTCAATGATGTATTGTATCGCGACGTAGTCCGGAAACTTAGCTCGCTTGCCGAGCTCCTTCATAATGAGCATGTATTGGTAATAAGATTCTTCTCTTCTCTTCTTTCTATTACCCATTAGCTCGTGCATTTCCTTGGTGTTTATGGAATCCGGGAACTCTTTAAGTAATGCCGTCTTTAGCTCATCGTATTTCTTAAAGGTTTTCTCAGATTGTAACCATAATGCCGCCGTGCCCACCAAGGATCTTCGCGCCACTACGAGCTTCTGAGCCTCCGTCCAACTGAAGATTTCAGCGTTATCTTCAATATCTTGCGCCCATTTCGACGCCGTGTGCGCCTTATCGTCGCCGCTGAACTTCGTGATGCTGTCCGTCATGACCGTGAGATTCCAAAGATTCGCTTCAGCCGCCATTTTGTCGTCTTGAAATTCCGTCTTGAGAATATTCAAAATGCTTTCTTCTTCGTGATCGTCGTACATGAACTTCTTTCTTCGTCTTCTTAAGTGTGTTAGAATGGAGAACAATCTTCTTTTTGCCGCCTTCTGTACCGCCGCCGTCTTTCGCCGGTACGTTGCGCGCGACCACGTGCCACCTTTGTTCAACTTTTTGGTTTTCAGAGGCAATCCCGGACGAGCCCCCAAAATTATGTGGGATTTTGATAGGCCTCTTATTAAAAAACCATCAAGTGCTATTTTGGTTTTTTAATAAGAGGCCTATCAAAATCCCACAGTGATAAACCTTCAAATTACGTGACTGTACACACCACGTACACCTCACCTTCTTACTAAACGAAGTACAGAATTATTTTTTAAATAATACGATTTATACTTATCCCGAGGCTGTTAGGCTTTTAGTCGAAGGAAATATATCTATCTAACTCTATCCGATTTCCAAAAAGTCATTTAGAAATGCGTTAACCTATTTGAAACAAGTACGAGTATTAGGTATAGACCTATGCTCGGAGTTTTCCTGCGTGATCGAATCAGAAATGAGGAGATCTGCTGGAAAACCAAACTCAGAGAATTGCCAGACTTAAGTGGCAGTGGGCGGGCCACATTGCTCGCAGAACCGATGGCCGATGGAGCAGAAAGGTTCTCGAGTGACGACCACGTACCGGAAGACGCAGCGTGGGAAGGCCCCAGACTAGATGGACCGACGATCTGGCTAAAGTCGCGGGAAACTGTTGGTTGAGGGAAGCGAATGACCGTTCGTTGTGGAGATTCTTAGAGGAGGCCTTTGTCCAGTAGTGGACGTCTTTCGGCTGAAATGATCATAATGAATGAATGAAAAACATTTATTTCGAGTAACTATGGACTCATACAAATTTGTTAGTATACTTACGTTTCTAATGCTAGTACTTAATTAATTATTCTATATCTATTTATAAATTATCATAATATGTATACACTGCTGGAAACATGCCTTTCGCAGCAGTGTCTCATGTACGGGCAGTCAAGTCTGTCCGCTATCAGACACAGGATAGGGTTGGGGCTGGCCCGCACCCGGCGCACCAGGGATATGCATCGTTTGCGCATAATAGTTGCATAGAAGCAGTCCACGCGCGGTTCTGCAAACATCCCTGAAGCGCTGCAGAAACGAGGCAGCCCCATCAACACCCGGAACGCGTTGCTATATTGTACCCGGATAATGATGATGATTAGGTATCTACAGTAATAATTTATATAATTTTCATTGCAAGATCACATGCTAATATGCGACAACACCAAATAAACAACTGTTCATGTTAAATTAGCCACGGCATAAAACAATGTAACGATTAAGGGCATTGTACGAATTCTATCAGTCGCCTATCGCAAGCTATCCGATTAGATTACGGCTGACTCACTCCAAACATATAAACGGATACGCAACTTATCTATCGCATTCGCATTCGATGTTTCACTAATAATTTATATAGTGCCCTTACTTAAAAACAACACAAAACAAAAAAATACGAAATAATTTGAGTCGTTCCATATTTAAACATATCCGTGAAATGGTTTACCCGCCGCCCGGACCGCCGCCACCACCGTACTACGGCCCTCCACATCCATGGGGCCCTCACCCCCACTACCCGCCACCGCCGCATATGTATCCACCCCCACCGCACGACGGTGGATACCCTCCAGGACAATACCCACCACCACCACAGCCTTTTTATGTTCCTGGGACTATGATGGTGCCGGTACCTGTACCGCCAGCTCCTCAAGACCCCGCTAACAACGCAACTTATATTACTAACTATATCTACCACGGTGAAAGTCCAGCTTCAAGCTCAGTCCCAGCGATAGTCGATGAAGTACGAGTAGTGGAAGATTCTGGAGAACACGAATGGGTTCCAACAACAGCGACAATGGCCAGTCATTTGACAGGGCGAGCAGTGGTTGGCGGTCACGAAGGTTGGGATGGAAGCCCGTTATGGGTCATAAGGGCGTGGCATGCTGGAGATCTGATCCCAGGGAAGCTATCTATCCGGCATTGCGCTGCTACTGTCGTCCATGATGGGAAGGAAATACCGGTGCAGAATATTGAAGTGCTGTGCTCTAAGCCTGAATGTTTAAGATGGGTGCCTGCGTCTACGGGTAACGTTCCTCCTGGGGCAATTCCTGGAGGTCGAACGTCTTCTGGAGAGACGTTGTACGTCGGCAGAGCGAGATACCAGCTCTCTGTGACGCCGGGAAAGGTCCATCCGAGCCACAGTTCGTGTTACATCGGTTTTTCCGGGAATGAGGTGGCGCATAAAATGTATGACGTGTTGTGTAGAGCTAGCTGATTGTGATATTTGTTGTTGAAGTCTGAGATATCTCATCGCTTATCGTTTCTTTGTTCGATAGATAGTGTTAAGTACCTGTTAATATTGCAAATAGCTAAGAATAAAATCATGGAGTTGATTTATTCCAAAGTGAAGCTAAAGTTGGATTTACTTAACACCGTTTTTGGGGGCCTACCGCGAAAACCGAAATTCGCAAATTGCGGGGAACTTTTTCTTTTACTCTAACTAAGACGTAAATAGAGTGACAGAGAAAAATGCCCCCAATTGACGAACTTCGATTTTCACGGTTATAGCCCAGTTGTCATACTTAAGTATGACCTTCGTAGTTACGACACTATGAATATAGCCATCCATACTAATTTTTTTTTAAATAAAAGCGATTTTTAAGTGATATTTTTATTTAATAAAGTGTAAACGCACATTTGGTTTCATTTGGTCCTTTGCTGCCCCCACCAGGTGAGTTGAAGCGTGAAATGGAAATTATAAACAAGCGGAAATATACGTATGTTTGAAACAGAGTATACCTGAATAGAGTAGTACAGCTTCAAACTTCATACAGTAGATACGTTTGTGATAATAAAAGTGGCGACGAAAAACAGTACTACACTAGGTACAGTCAGCACCAAAGGTAGCGGATCAGACTACGCGTCAAAAGTATCTACAACTTAATAAAAAGAGATAATGTCTTTATATAAAATAATTAGAACGCTAACTTCTTTTTAATTATAATTTATCTCTACTTTGAAAAGTATTCCAGGGTAGCAGATAATTTCATATTATTTATTGAATCGATTTTTCGATGTTAACGGTAGGCCCTCGGGATACACTATTCGTTCTGATAAAATCAAATCATGTTTATGGGTTCAATCATGTCTCTCCAAGGTCATCCCATCATGTTGACATCATAAGATTTTTTAAATTCTTCTATTTGTTTGCCAGATTTGTACAGAGAAAATGTAGTTAAATTGTCAGTATGTTATGGACGTATCCATACAAAAATCGGGAAGATGAATAACAAAGCACTTTAAGAAAAAATATCGTAATGGACCGACTGAGCTTGTGAACCACAATTCCGTTGTCCTCCTCCGAATTTCGTAATTGTTTTTATTTATGCATTTAATTCACTGACGAATCAAAACACCAAATTTTTAATAAACTGTCAACTGTCTAACCATTTTTGTTAGTGAAAACAAATTTTTGGCGGTTTAACCAAAAGTTACGTAGGTATTGATCGTGTCATTCACGAAGACGCGTGCCTTGTCTCGTAATGTCATGCTATTAGAGGTCAGATTTGATAAAATTGCGCGTCATCGTGGATAACATAAACTATAAATGGGTGATCATGGTCAAACTTCTTTCTGCATTTAAATTTGGCCCCTTTATAGTGACGAAAATGGTTGCCTAGACTAGGTAGATGAAGGTAGGATTTCCATCATCAGATCAAATCTAATAATGTATCAAAATAACGATTGTCACATTTAAAAATTCTGCTGTCTGCGGTGGTTCTATCTTGTGCTCTATTCATGGAAGGTAGAAACAAGCAAATTTTTATACTTATTAAAACAAACGTAAAAATGTACACCTCCGGCGAAACTCGAACTTGCAACACCGGTCCAATCGCTACTGCCAACTGGGCTCCGGAGGCTTACCTACCACCAGATGTGTGCGCCTGTGCACATCTTTCTATTCCTTCACTTAATGCCTGAGAGTGGTATCATAATTTTTCCATTTTTCAATTCATATAAAAAAATTAATATCGCTCACAGTCGTTTCTGCTTGATAAAAAATTTGAAACAAGCAATCGTTGCCTTCGACCTTGAACATCAAAACTGCTTTCTTAAATATTCAGAGATAGCCTACTGTCATTATTCCTACGCTTTACAAGCAAGTGGAGATATAGGCATTAAATGTCGGGAATTGTGGGGATTTAATTTGGGTCGCGTTCTGACGTTTGTGAACTCTGTAACCGCCACGGTGGAGGGAGAACTTTAACATTGACACCGTACAGTGGCATTTCAAATTTCAACTCTAAAAATCTAATTTTTTTTTTTTTTTATACCACGACGGTGGCAAGCAAGCATACGGCCCGCCTGATGGTAAGCAGTCACCGTAGCCTATGGACGCCTGCAACTCCAGAGGTGTTACATGCGCGTTGCCGACCCTTTAAAAATTTGTACACTCCTTTTTTGAAGAACCTCATACTGTAGACCCTCGGGAAAACCTCGGCAGGTAGCTCATTCCACAATCTAATTTTGGTTTAAGGACCCATATGTTCTTGTTCTTCTCTCAGTGAGACTGAGTTTCCTCAAAAATAAAATTGCGCATTTTTAGAATCATTTTTTATTTTATTTTTTGCTATCGAGCGAACGTAAAAATAACAGGATTCAAATTACTGAAGTCCCTAGAAAAAATCCTCAATTATTTATTAAATGTTTGGCAATAATCGTATTGTTATCTAAAAAAAGCGGTACAATTTTTCAAAAAGTCCGCTCTCTGAACGTACGGCACCTT
Organism: Cydia pomonella; assembly: GCF_033807575.1. Taxonomy (NCBI): domain Eukaryota; kingdom Metazoa; phylum Arthropoda; class Insecta; order Lepidoptera; family Tortricidae; genus Cydia; species Cydia pomonella. Next base: position 546,139 of record NC_084723.1, on the reverse strand, counting down.
AACTTATGGTTTAATTAACATTGCTGCGAGCGAAATTGAAAATATTCATTTGGCATAAAAACATTACAAAGTAAAAACATAGTTTTTAAATAGTGACCTACACCAAATAATATGCTATGCCGCATAAGTCGTGTCATAAGTAGGTACGTAGAAAAAAAAGTTAGACCAAGATAAGTTGGCAGCGATTTTGATAGCCCAGCCAGTATAATTTTATAGATATTTGACGTTTAAAATAACACTTGCATTGGGTGTGCTATCAAAATCATTGCCAACTTATAGACCGCGAGCCAGGAACAATTTCCATGACCAATCGCCTCCCGGCTGAAAACTCGGGTAGTGGTTAACGGCTTGGTATTATGAACCCTCGTGGACGTCAGCCGCCGCTCCGTTGGTGGGTTGAGGAATGGCAGCTGCCGAAACACGTAAAACAAAAAAGAATTGGCATCCCGTTTGATACTTTGTCAATTTGATAGTTCAGATGTTGTTGTTAATTTTAAAAAATCGTCAGCCGGTTATATCGCGGTGGTAAGAACATCAGCTGGTCGCATGAACATGTAAAAAATAAGCGCTATACCTTTTATGATAGCAAAAAAAAACATGGAACTTTGCATGTAGCATTTCATCAGGCGTAATCGCCTGAAAAGCCATCAACGGATTACGCTATTTACACATTACGCATACTTTATTATTATTTATGAATGCACAGGCAGCTTATAGCTGATACGTGCACATCAATGTCCTGCACTTGTGTTTTGTCAAGTCTGTTTTTAAAAGAATTCATTGAGGGTGCACTGATTACGGTTTCGGGCAAACTGTTCCACACTTTCACTACGCGGTTAGACAGGAATTGTAGTCTTGGGTTGCTAGTACGCTGCGTCCGTGTCAGCTTCAGAGAATGTCCTCTCAGTCTGTCACACATATTCTGGGTGAAAATATCACTCAATGCGGGTACGTTGTAGTGTCCTGTCAGTATTTTGTATGTTTCTATTATGTCACCGCGTTGCCTTCGTTGCTCCAGGGTTGTCAAGCCCAATTCCTTTAACCTACCCTCACATGGTCGGTTGCGAAGAGATGGAACCAGTTTTGTTGCTCTTCTTTGCCGCACATAAAGTGGTAGGCGCATATTTTTTACATGTTCATTTTACAGCTAACGGTCATTCCACCGCGATAGAACCGGCTGACGGTTTTTTAAGTTTAAAACAGCATCTAAACTATCATCTAACAAAGTATCAGTCGGGAGGCGATGACTGACGAAATATGCTCGTGGCCCGTGGTCTATTACTCGTATCTAGGACCGACTCTACAACGCTGATTTCTGGGGGGCACCCATGCAACCAGAAAAACCTAGTGCCATAGAAGTTTGATATTTAAAAGCTAGGAAATGTTAGAACAACTCTTTCAAACAATACTAATGGCGCCATCTTTGGACGATTCTTCGTACTACTTGTTACACACATAAGACGGTGATACTTAACGTCAAACTTATTTTCCTTTGTAGTTAAACTAAAAATGTCAGCATATAGAAAGCTTACTTGAAATAAAGTGGACTTTCAATTCTTATCACAGCTTGGTAAGATTATAAATAATAAAGGCAAAAAACCACAATGGTTATATGTGGTATCTGTGGTATTCAGCCGATGGCGTTGACAATGTCATGTTGACAGTGACATTTGAGCAGCTGAGTTGACTGAACTCGGCAAACACGGTAAGTTTATCCGCTAGTTATATGTTAATTAATTCAATATCTCTTATAAAATTATACTAAAAGTAGTTTTCAATTATTCATTAACCTATCTTGCACTTATTTACTAAAATTTAGTATTCAATTCCACGTTAAAACATGATTTATTTCGCACATGAAGTTGTTGTTTTTGTGTATCGCAAATAACTATATTCAGTATACGTATGCATTAATAGGCGTTACATGAATTTTGCTCAGTTATTCCACGTTCGACCGCCGCCTCGTTCGGACCATGTAAGTCTATAAAAACTTTTTTTATCTAGTAGCAATACTTTCTTATTTAATTTGTTGTTATCTTGGTATGCCTTATCAGATATAGTGTTTACTGATTTCTTAAGTCGATTAATTCAATGGCATAGCAACTAAATGCCTTACAAGACTGCATTATATGAGAAAAAGAAACTAAGAGTATTCATATATTTTATCCTTATATTACTGCAGTTAGTTAGACTAAATAGGTAATTACTGTTGATTACCTTGTTATTTATTTTCTTGTGTTTAGTCATATTTAATGGAATATTATCCTTTGTTTATAAATAACAACAAGGTATAACTTTTTAAAGAAAAGTTCTCAGGTAAAAACTAGTTGCGGAGACTGGTCAAGTGTACTGTATGCTTGTTTGCCACTCACATGCTATCTCTTTCTTCTTTTCATCCTGTTACCCTCTGTCGGGGTGTAGAGCTTTAATCATTATCTTCCACTGGCTCTGGTCCTGGGCAGACTGCCATGATATGAAAAAGGATAATTAGTTATAGATATCACAATGCCTAAGTGGTTGTCTTTACATTTAGAGACTGTATACATCTCTAATTAATTATCTAATGTTTGATTGAATCAACATTAGTGGTTGTATTTTTTTATGATTTAATTTTATTGCTTGCTACTATTTTGCAGTGTTTGAGTTTTGACTTTATTATAATGTTAAAAGAAATCAGTAAAAATAAAAACATGTCTTATGCATATCACCATATTTCCTAAATAATTCTTATTGCAATAATAACCGGACAAGTGTGAGTCTGACTCACCCACCGAGGGTTCCATACAAATTTAACTTATTTTTTACAAATAGGTAGGTTTCAAAGTTTTCCCTTGTAGTGTAAGACAATATTACTTGCCAAATTTCATAGTTCTAGGTCAATGGGAAGTACCCTATAAACTTTGATTCCCCGTCAGAATGTTAAAATATACGTTTTTTGCGTCATAAACGGCCCTATCTTTGTTTTACATTAACACATTCACTGCCGGGAACCCACCTGGTGGGCGCTCGTGAACTTTGTTCAGATGCCGGACAACCCGCTGGGTGGGTTGTTTTGTACGCAGCTATAGACCACCTGTTTCTGGGATAGTACGCCGTTTTTCGTCTGGCAGTGAATGTGTTAACTTAGATTAGAAGTCTGATTTGATATTCATCATTATTTTTTACATCTTTTCATATTCATAATTGAAGCTATCACGTATCAGCATGCATCTGCAAAAACAGGAACTATAGAAACATTTTTAATCACATTCAGAGCTTTCTACCTATTTTTATAGTTTGGTAATTAGGTATTTTACAATATTAAAGTTATAAATACAAGGAATGATCCCGGTCCCAAAACCCCAGGGTATCAGAAAGTAGGTCATCGATACAAACAGCTCATTTATAAAAGGCAATGTTTTGTTGTGTTTTTTCATTACATGAGGTACATACAGTACAGAACATTCATCAATTTCAGATAAAGAAACAATATACAATATATCATTTTATTGCCTGGAAACAGCCCACTTTGTGTTATGTTATGAGTGTGACTGCAATTGTTTATCATGTATTATCGCGCAATTCATTTAAACATATTTTATACTTATGACCCGCCCTGGCTTCGCACGGGTTACATAAAAACTTAACAAATTATACACCTAAACCTTCTTCAAGAATCACTCTATTGATAGGTGAAACCCGCATGAAAGTCCGTTCATTACTAGTTTTTGAGTTTATCGCGAACATACGGACAGACAGACGCGCCGGGGGTCCTTGTTTTATAACGGTAAGATAACATCTAATATTAAAAATATGAAAAATAAATAAATATTATAGGGCATCATTACACAAATTGACTAAGTCCCACAGTAAGCTCAATAAGGCTTGTGTTGAGGGTACTTAGACAACGATATATATAATATATAAAAAATATTTATAAATACTTAAATACATAGAAAACACCCATGACTCAGGAACAAATATCCATGCTCATCACACGAATACATGCCCTTACCAGGATTTTAACCCGGGACCATCAGCTTCGTAGGCAGGGTCACTACCCACTAGGCCAGACCGGTCGTCAAAATATTAATATATGTTCTGTTAATACATTCAGAAAGATCTCATCATCTACCTAACCTTCATACGGCTCGAGGGAGCGCTCAGCAATAAATCCCAAGAATTAGGCACTAGATTTTAGGAAAATGACTGCTATCTGACCCTCCAATCCAGAGGGGAAACTAGGCCTTATGTTGTTCGATTATTGGTATTATCGGTATTAACGGATTCTGCAATATTAGGTCTGAAGTACACAGTGAATCACTATGTCAAAAGGGAAACGTCAGTGTACGCGTGCTTTTTAGATCTCAGCCGCGCTTTTGACTTAGTCAACTATGATTTGCTGTGGAAAAAGCTATTCACGTCTGGGACACCTCCTGAGGTTATAGGTCTGTTGAGGTTCTGGTACGAAAACCAAACTAACAATGTAAAGTGGGGTGACGCACAGTCTAACGATTACAGGCTAGACTGTGGAGTGCGCCAAGGCGGGTTGACATCTCCGGACCTATTCAATTTATATGTCAACGATCTTATCGGGGAGCTGAGAGGCTCCAACGTCGGTTGCCATATTGGTAACGTATGTGTTAACAATCTGAGCTACGCAGACGATATGGTGCTTCTCAGCCCCTCGATTAATGGTCTTATGAAGCTGCTTAAGATCTGCGAACATTATGCCAGTACGCATGGCCTAAAATATAACGTGCTTAAGACGGAAATGCTCGTTTTTAGGTCAGGGAAGGGTCCGGAGGTGATACCTACGGTGTGTATGAGTGGTGCGCCAATTCGGGTTGTAACGAGCTTTAAGTACTTAGGACATATCCTGGACGAGTACTTGAAAGATGACGCCGATATGGAGAGGGAGCGCAGGGCTCTCGCGGTTCGGTGCAACATGTTGGCTCGACGCTTTGCGCGTTGTTCGAGTGAGGTAAAGGTGACCCTGTTCAAAGCCTTTTGCCAATGTTTTTATACTTGTCAGCTTTGGAACAGGTACACCAGGCACTCCTTCAACGCGTTAAGGGTACAGTACAATAACGCCTTTCGTATTTTGTTGAAATTACCCCGTTTCTGCAGTGCGAAGGGCATGTTCGCGGACGCGAGGGTCCCTGACTTCTTCGCCATCCTGAGAGCCAGGTCGGCTGCCTTCCGGGCGAGATTGCTAGCCTCCAACAATGAAATTCTGTCACTGGTAGCTAAAGACTACAGTGACGAATTTAACAAACACTGGCGAAAACTGCACCGGTCCGAGAACGGCCTTTTTTAGTGCATAAGTTTTGTAAATGTTTTATTTCATTGTTTTAGGTTATAAGCATTATTATTATTTTTTTTATTCTTTACTGTATTTTATGTTTTCTTTTACACCTTTTATTATGTGCATTGTAATTATTATTTTTTTGGGTTTCTTGCCTGCCAAATAAAGAATTTATTATTATTATTATTGTATCTCCTTGGATTTCACGGGCCTATAAATCCCGGTCTTTTGATAGGCTTGCGTGGGGATATAGATCCAACACGTAGAGGCCCCTTGGAGAGCTTTAATGTCATGTAGAACGCCTGCTGGAACCCGTTCACAGGCGCAACAATAGACACCCATGAACCGGTCGCAGCAGGCATTGGGACTATTGTAGTAAAAATGAACAGTATAACGGTCTATGGATTGAAGTTTGGGAGGACAATGAGACTGGGTTATTGCAAAGACGTCCGGACACCTGCCATACCAATGTTTCCACTAGTTATCAAGGCAGGCGGTGACTCGCCGCCCACTAGATGGGCCCCTGAAAATGCCGTCGTGAAGACGACCAGGAGCAACACCGGTGTGAGCGGCTCAGGGGTGTCGAGAGGTGTACGCCGCTTTCTACCCAGTGGCTGATAACAGCCACTGTGCCAACTCGCGTCTTATGCAAGTTTTCACTTCCACCCCTGGAGCATTTAGCTCTAACGACTCCTCTCTGGACGGCCAATGAAGGCAAGCCAGAGCTGAGAGTCCTGCGGGTCCCCTTGGGGTCCACTCCGACCGACGAAGACACGCCGGAGACGGAGACCCTGACCGACTCTCGGGAGTACTCGGGTCCGTGGGGTCGTTACTCCCCAACAGCTCGCCACAAGCTGCCCTGCGGATTTATTATTATTATTATTATGTTTCTCGCGATGTTTCGATACCCTCGCGATGTTTTCCTTCGCCGAAAACCGACCGGTCAATTTCAAATGATACTTGGTACATAAGTTCCGAAAACTCTTTTTGTTTGAGCTATGCTATATATGGTTTGGTCCCGTGGCTACCGGATTGAAAGTCGCACACCGTACCACTAGGCTACCACCGCCTCTCCATACAATCATAAACCCCAATTTCCTGCCTGGGTTTTTTTTTTATTAAAAAAAATACACTTTTTAGGGTTCCGTAGCCAAATGGCATAAAACGGAACCCTTATAGTTTCGCCATGTCCGTCTGTCTGTCTGTCTGTCTGTCTGTCTGTCTGTCCGAGGCTTTGCTCCGTGGTCGTTAGTGCTAGAAAGCTGAAATTTGGCATGGATATATAAATCAATAAAGCCGACAAAGTCGTATAATAAAATCTAAAAAATTAATTTTTTTTTAGGGTACCTCCCCTACACGTAAAGTGGGGGTGAATTTTTTTTTTTCGCTTCAACCCTAGAGTGTGGGGTATCGTTGGAAAGGTCTTTCAAAACTAATAGGGGTTTTCAAGAATCATTTTTTGATAAAGTGAATATATTCGGAGATAATCGCTCCGGAAAAAAAAAATGTGTCCCCCCCCTCTAACTTTTGAACCATAGGTCAAAAAATATGAAAAAAATCGTGGAAGTAGAGCTTAAGAAAGACATTAAATGAAAACTATAGCGGACATGATCAGTTTAGCTGTTTTTGAGTTATCGCAAAAAGTTTTCCCTTCATAGTATCTTATCTTATCTTCTGATTACCGGGGGCCCTTGCGGATACACTTCGACCCATAGGGATCTTTTGTGTAGTTGCCCCCTAAGGAAAGACCCATTAGCTACTCAAGAGCCTTTTTGACCATTTCCATGTGTCGGATGATGGAGCTTATGGGTAGCCTTTTGAATTCCTTTGGTTCCAGATAGCCTGCTCCAGTCTTTCATTCTTTGTCTGGCGAGGGCGTGACATTCACACATTAGGTGTGTTACTGTCTCTTCCTCTTCACCACACATTCGACAATCGGTGTTGTCAGAGTGTCCCATCCTGGCCAAAACCCCTTTGACCCCATAATGGCCCGTAAACACCCCTGTTATAATTTGGAGTTGTCTCCTGCTAAGTTTCCATAGCTTTTTGCTCCAACCGGAGTCTACTTCTTGTATGAAGAGCTTTGAGTGCTTTAGACCCGTCAGACTGTCCCATTCTTTTTGGTGTCTCGTCCTAGTGTGGTCTTTAATAGCCGTTATAATGGTTCCCTGTGAGAGCCCCACGAATGGTTCCGGACCTATGTGGTTACTTGCGGATCCGGCTCTGGCAAGTTCATCTGCATTTTCATTGCCTATGAATCCCTCGTGCCCTGGAATCCATACCAGTTGCACTCTATTTTGTCTTCCAAGCTCGTTCAGAGCTTGGACACCATTGTACACCAGTCTAGAGTCCACTCTAGGCGCCCTGAGCGCCTTGAGTGCAGCCTGACTGTCACTGAGTATATAGATATTCTTCCCTTGGGTTTGCCTAACTATATTCTCATGCACACAGGCAATTATAGCGTACGTCTCGGCTTGGAAGACAGTAGCGTAATTACCCATGCTTATGCTACAACTAAAGTCATTTGCATAAATGCCTGCCCCCGTACCAGATACTGTCTTGGACCCGTCTGTGTACCATATGATGTCGTTTTCATCCGAATTTGGTGCTTGAAGACCTTCGGTCCATTCAGCCCTTGTTGGAACTTTAACTTCAAAATTCTTACGGAACACAAACTTGGGTTGCATCTTATCGCAGCCCATATTCGTTATCCTTTCCATGAAATTGTCACATTCCATGTTTGTGTGTTTAGTCTTTGGCTTGCTATCGCTCCATAGGCCGGTTAGAGCCAGCCTGTGTAGCGATTTCCGCGCCTCAGATTGTATCACCAGATGTAGCGGCGGGAGGTCTAGCAGTACCTCCATCGCCGCTGTTGGCGTTGTTCTAAACGCCCCGGTAATAGCCATGCATGCTGTTCTCTGTATTTTCATAAGGTTCTCCCTGCATGTGCTCTTTAGTGTCCTTGTCCACCATGCCAGGCATCCGTACAAAATGATAGGTCTTACCATCATGGTATAGATCCATCTTAGTACCTTTGGGTTTAAACCCCATGTTTTCCCATATGCCGTTCTACACATTCCAAACACTCTCAGCGCCTTGGTTGTGGTAAGTTCGACATGCTTCCTCCAGTTCAGTTCTTTATCTAGTGTTACACCTAGATATTTCACTTCATCGGACATTTCCAGTACCCTTCCATAAAGCTTCAGTTGCTCCATGCCATTGAGGGTCTTTTTCCTGGTAAACGGTATTACCACTGTTTTGCCTGGGTTGATAGAGAGTTGATGGCTGTTGCACCATCTCTCCACTTGCTTCAGTGCCGTATTCATGATTCCTGATACTGTTCCCGGGAATTTCCCGTTTACAAGAATCACTAAATCATCTGCATACCCTACCGTGTATGTTGGGCCTTTGTTAAGTTCTTCCACCAGTGAGTTCACTACCAGACTCCAGAGAGTCGGTGACAGAACTCCACCTTGTGGGCAGCCCTTCGTGGCCGTTGCTAATATTTCGTCTCCCATAAGGGAAGATTTCATTAGTCGGCTATTTAGCATGTTACCGATCCATCTGCAGATTGTCGGTTCTATGCCGTGTTTAGATGCTGCGGTATTGATTGCCTGATACGTGGTGCGGTCAAAAGCCCCCTCCACGTCTAGAAAACTGGCCAAGCATAGTTCCTTATTTTCTATTGCCTGTTCCGCTTTGGCTGTCACCAGGTGTAGTGCTGTTTCAGTTGATTTACCTGGCTGATACGCACACTGCAATTGGTGTAGTGGATGTCTCTTAAGAGGACCATCCCTTATGTGTCTGTCTACCAGTTTCCTTCCCTTCATAGTAAAAAGACTTACTTTAATTAGGTACTGATTATGCAAATTTGCCTATTTGTTTAACTCGGGTGAAAGGTTTAACCGTTTCATCCCTTGGTTAACAATTTACTATACTTTAAGCTCCAGTTTAGCTTATTGTGACGGAAGAGTAACTACGGAACCCTACACTGAGCGTGGCCCGACATGCTCTTGGCCGGTTATTTATTTAACTATATTAACCATAGCTATGCCCCTTCGTTTAACTTTCAAAACAAAACAAATTCCATACATTTTCTTAAAAGCTTTTAACTATCATAAAATTTTATAAATTTAAATCTACAGAGGGGCATAAACTTGGTTAGTATTTAATATGCATCAAATTGTGTCTAAATATTTTCTGTGATGTTAATATCCAGAGAGGAAAATGAGGACTAGGTACGTTTGTTTGGAAGCGGTCGTCCCCTTTCCTCTTAATGTGGAGTCCCCTTTCTTCTCGAAGATGTAGCTTGCTTGTACAGTATTGTCTATTCTAAGTTATTTCTGTTCTCCTGTTTTTCTACAATAGTGCCTAGATTTTTTTTTTGTCACAAATGTGTTAAACTACATATTTTACACAATGTGTCCTCCTCGTATCAACATAACTCAACAGTTACGCATAGGTAGTCATTAGTTTAGTTAACATACACATACATATAATCACGCTTATTTCCCGGTTGGGTAGGCTGAGACCACGGATGTCCACTTGCTACGATCCTGACATACGCCTTCACTTTACTATACCCTTCGCTCGCCGGCTTAGTTAACAATACTACATTTTAAAATGCTTATTCATTTGAGAAAGACATATTTGTAGACTTAATATTGTAGGTATAGGAAAATATTATAACGCCGCTTACCACATTAAAACTTATACTTCTATATTTCTTTGAATATATAGATCAATTTCTAAATTTGCACATAGGTACGAGTACATATCTTAGGTACATGTCTTTGAATAAATGACGACATTTACGACTTACAAAACAATAAACTTCTGCGTCGGGGGTTAAAAATACTTTGTAATCCGAGCTGCAATCATTTGTGAGTAAATAATTCTAATGTGGCTAAATGCAATTAAAACTGAAATCATTAGAGGAGAGGTAATTTGTACTGGCAGGTTGTAATCAAATCGGAAACCATTTAAGGCGAAGTGTGTTCACGATGCGCCCGTACAAATGTTCAGAGCGTTGTAGTATAAAATACTTACTGTCCGTGAGTAGAAAACAGTTTAATACTGGATCCCACAACGGCAATAGGTAACACTGAGTGTCAGAACTAAACTCAAGAACAGTGTAAACTTGTAGTTTTGTTGGAACATTTTGAAGTGGCCCCTTTTTTATTGCTTTTGAGTGTGTTAAAGACAGGTGTTGCTTTGTTAGCTAGCCATGAAGATTATAAATATGTCATCAATTCATCAGCATCTTCTTAGCTTTATCCGTGCTTTTTGCTACAGCTCACTAAAGTCGGGGTCCGCTCGGTAATCGGAAACATTAAAACAAGATTTCTCATAGACACTAATTTTTGTGAAGAAAATAGAAAACATTTTTAGGATTATTACTCCTGTTAATACCTTCATCAATTCCTCACGATGTTTTCCTTCACTACTGGGGAGGCGATGCCATCTGGAAGGCAATGAACAGACGCAGGTCTCAGGTTGGATGTCACAACGTCCGTAGCATGGTCATAACATAGCATGGTCGAATTGGGACTGCTTCGTTGCCACTCTACCCAATGTTCTTGCGACACAGCACCGCAAACCGTGGCGCACCTGCTGGATTGCCCCGCGCACCTACACTCGTGCTCTGAATCTGACCTGAGAGACGCCACGTCCGGGCTGTCAGCACCGCTGCTGGGCATCCATTGTTTAGGGGAACTTCGACACGAAAGTTGAAGACTACTGGAGAATTTCTGGTAAATACCTATCAACCCAGACGTTCAGATTCGAAAAACTCATGGGTACGATTAAAAGCTTCGCTTCTCACCACCAGTCGATAATGAATTGTATTAATTTAAACTTTTTTTACAGTTCCAAAATGGGCACGGAGCAGAAAGTGCACAACGTTCCAGTTTCCCTCATCACGGAGATTAACAGCAGCAACTACGATGCCTTAGTGGTGATCACCGTGCCCGGGACACCTCCTCCCCAGGCCTTGGAGGACTTCATAGCAGCAGCCGTGCAGACGGACAAGGGTCTAGAGAAGGTATGTTGTACTTATACTGTCGGAGAGGACAGCAGCAACTACGAGGCCTTATTAGTAGTGGTCACCGTGCCCGGGACACCTCCGCCCCGGGCCTTGGAGGACTTTATAGCAGCGGTCGTACAGACGGACAAGGGTCTAGAGAAAGTATAGTACTTACTGTTCAAGATATTGTATATGAATCTACAGCAGGCGCACCGAGATGAGATAAAAACTGTAATATATGTACTTAGATACATGGTACACGAATAATAAGCGCCCATCTCGCTCATTTCTTCCCAGAACGTGCAGAATGAGATTCAGTTACCTCCTCGGGTATTTCCCTGCGCTACTATATGGGGTTCTTCAAGAAGTGTGTATTCAGGATTCAGGGTTCTCATGGGTCGACATCGCATATGTGGCTTATATCCATCGGCGACGGTGACCCCTTCCCATCCGGTAGCTCGTCAGCTCGTTTCCTATAACTTATTGTCTCATTACGTTAGCCTTACTTTATAGAGATATTCAGTCCTTTTAAGTACGAGTAGGCATCTAATTTAAATGGTTTATTCCCATCTGTGCTCGCCCTACGTGACCACTGCTATACAATACAAGAGGCGGGTACAGGTGGGAATGACTTTTATGTAGCACCTATTCCCATCTGTGCCCGGCGGGGACGGATGGGAATACACCATTTAAATTATGCCTAACAGCTAAACGGATTGGACTAGATAAGTTATGGGACTATTATATCTTCGGCAATAATTGATGATTGAAGTTTCTAGGCTGTATTTTATAGATATGACCTTGTATATTCAGTGTTAATGACAGTTTTAATTGACATGACTTATCGTGCACTGTATTTCATGGGTTTTTGTTACTTCAGCAATAACACAAAAAATACGACTTCCACGTGATATATAAGATGATAAGGAATTTTTATTTCTATTAGCAGCTAAAGTTAACATTTTAACAGCTTTTGCCTAGCGTCAGGTGTATAGGTTCAAACCCTCTAGTGCATGAATTGATTTGTTTCATTATAAATTATGCTGTCAATCTACACGAATTTATATTATGAATATTATGATCGTGAATATTTTATATAGCTCTTCTTCTTCCTCGCGTTGTCCCGGCATTTTGCCACGGCTCATGGGAGCCTGGGGTCCACTTGACAACTAATCCCAAGATTTGGCGTAGGCACTAGTTTTTACGAAAGCGACTGCCATCTGACCTTCCAACCCAGAGGGGTAAACTAGGCCTTGTTGGGATTAGTCCGGTTTCCTCACGATGTTTTCCTTCACCGAAAAGCGACTGGTAAATATCAAATGATATTTCGTACGTAAGTTCCGAAAAACTCATTGGTACGAGTCAGGGTTTGAACCCGCGACCTCCGGATTGCAAGTCGCACGCTCTTACGGCTCTTACCGCTAGGCCACCAGCGCTTCTATATGAATATTTTATATAGCATGAATATTCAATATAATTTTCCAAATTTACAATTAAAATATCAAAAATGAAAAGGAATACAAAATAAATAACCAATGGAAAACATGTTAACGTAAATATTAAGAAGTTATCTCATAATGATCGCCATATTTAAATCTACGAGCAATAAAGACAAATAATCAAATAATACCAAATTCAGAAGAAAAAAAATCTCATCATCTCATCTCAAATTTAAATCAATAAAGTTAAACAATAGTATTAAAATTTTAAGTCCATATGTATACTCGTTCACTGAATAAAATGGATTTCTCAATAAAAAAGACTAATATTATTGTCTCCAGAAACCAGGCGTGCTGCACTGCACTCGTGTGTCCGGCAACAGGCTTGTTCTGTCGCCCACTGGACCCCTCACACCGTACGATGACGTCAGGTTCGGTATTTTATTATTGTCTCCAGAAACCAGGCGTGCTGCACTGCGCTCGTGTGTCCGGCAACAGTGTGTCGCCCACTGGACCCCTCACACCGTACGATGACGTCAGGTAAGGCATTATCAATTTCAAGTAAAATATAAATGTAAGTATATGTCGGGAATCGTGGACGTATCATCTATTATATTTTGCTCTTTTTCTCAGAAATGGCATGATTAACGAATCATTAGAGTTAATCATTTGTCTCTTTAATGTGATATATGACAATTCAACTGTTCTCCGACATATACGTAAATATATTTTTCATTGCTTATGCTCTGAAAGTGGGTTATTGCTTATCTACGAATTATGCAGAAAATTATACGTATCTGCTCTAGGGCATTTTACTTTCCAAGTAGATTTTTTTTTCACTTTTTTACGATAAGTAAACAATTAAAATGTGGTAGAAAGTGAATAGTCGTAGAATGTATGGTATCATACATTTCACGACTCTTCTCTTCCCGCACAGACTATCAAATGGATTTTTTATACAATTTCCATTCTGATATTTAGTTCCCCATAAATAACAATATTTTTATTCGGTTTAAAGGTTAATTGAAAGTACCTTCATAAAATATATTATGTACTTACATTTATTTCATAATACAGATATACAATTTACAGACGAACACATTAAAAAGAACAAACACAAATCAAACTTACAACTAACTGCAACTACTCGTAATTATAAATCTAAACAGGACCCTGTACCTATATTTATAATAATATATTAGTCATGTTTTTTTTATATACACGTGTATAATGTAAAGTGTATCTAAAGTAAAGTGTTCGGGTGAAAGGCACCATTTCATTCTCGGAACATTGACGCTCGAACCCGGTGAGACCACCGCGACTGTGATGAATGCCTTTCATCCCTTTGTTAAAAATCTATTATTTTAATGATAATTTTGGCATAAGAAGAAGACGAAAGATAGCCCAAAACCTTAATATCGATGTCGGTTCAAGTCCTACTAGAATTAACTGGATTGATCACATTTAAATTTTTCATGATATTTGTTGAGATCACAAACAATTAAGTAATATGGAAATCCCTTTATTAATCTTTCAAGATATTTCTCTTCAATATTAAATATATAATTAAATAGTGCAATGAATATAAACACTATGCTGGCAGGTCTGTGTACGAGGCCGCGCTGGGCGGGCTGCGGCGCGCGGCGGAGGCGGGGCGCGCGGCGGCCCGCGCTGGCGCTGCCGGGCGCCGCCGCGTGGCCCAGGGCTCCGCTCGTGGCCCTGCTCGGGGCCCTGGAGGCGCTCTACGTGGTACGTACGAATTTGCTGCCGTAAACTATTCCTAAATTGCAAAATTTTTCACGTGGAAAAATTAACTATGGCTTTCCTCTTCGTTTAACTTTTTTATTATTATTGTAAGTATTAAACAAATTCCAAACAAGTTATTTCAATATTCGAATCCAATATTTTATTAAGAATTCGAAAAAAAAAACAAAACAAAGGGGCATAGCTGTGGTAAACGTCAATTTGTGTCAAAATATTTATTATTAATCATTTATTTTCATAAAACACGGTACATGAAATACAAATGAAATAGTACTGCCAAACTGCAAAGCAGTTTGATGGCTGTTAGTTTCGCTCTTAGTTATATACATTGTGTCAATAAACGTGCTGTATTATTTTAACTTAATAACCAAGCATGCAAACTTAATCAATTAATTACTTCAAATTTATTATATTTAGCCTCCACGGTCAGCCAAGACGGCTCCAGTTTTTATGGGTATGAGTATACTAAGTTGACCCCTCTCTAATGCTCCTGTACGTATAACAAAATACTGTTTACATGTTCATTTCCAGCCCATCCAAATCCGCGAAACGTTCCCATCGCAAGCGCACTCAATCAAGTCGCTCGGTGTGTACGGCGAGGGTGTTGCCAACATCAACAACGTAATACGTGACGCTTGCGCGCTAGAAGTTGCCAGGTATGAAAATTACACAATAAACATGTCGCACACAGCAACACATGCATATCGTTTACACCAGAATATTATTAAAAACAAAAATCCACATAATATTTGAAAAATACACACTTTTATTAATTTATCGCTAAGCGTTGAAAATTTAAAAATTACTACAATGGTTTTGCCAAGGTGCCCAGCAGATTCTACTTAATCTTATATGTTCATCATACAAGTTACCCAATAATTCAAAATAAATTAAACCCAAAATAGTACATTACGATACAAGTGCGAAAAATAGGAAATTCGAAACGAGTGGCGATAAATTAAAACACGACCGAAGGGAGTGTTTTAAATCCACACGAGTTGCGTACAACGTTTTACAGTACATATGGCCCTTTAAATGTTCGACACAGTAACATAATATGCTACTTCTCGCACTAGTGCTATAAAGTAGCCCCATATGTACTGTAAACGTTATTTATACAGAGGCGTGTCCCGCGACATCGGCGGAGCTGACCCCGAGCGCATGACGCCGCTGCGCGTCGCCGAATATGTTCGCGGCGCGTTCGGCCCGAGCGTGCGCGTTCGCGTCGAGGACGATCCGACCAAGTTGGCCAAGAACTACCCGCTGTTTGAAGCAGTTAATAGAGCTGCGAATCAAGTTCCGAGGCACCGAGGTACATATAAAACACGCAATTAATTGGTAACATTCTTTCGTTACATTTTAGCAACCAAAAATAGTTGGCGAAGAATTAATATACTCCGTTGTTACATTTAGCAACTGTTAATGTACTTATTGACACAAAGTTGCCAGTTAAACTTTTGTTTGCAGAGTGTAGCGTGCGCGTCCAAGAGGACTCGGTTTATAATATGTATTGGTATTTTCAGGTTGTATCATCTTCTTAGACTACGAACCGGAGAGCTATGAAGAGACGGTGATGTTGGTCGGCAAGGTATGTAGCGAGTATAACTTAAATAGTACCTGGACGACCGAGCTTTGCTCGGTTATAACTATTTATTGTAATATGGTGGTGTATAGGTGATAATCTTAACTACATTTTTTTACTAAATTAAACTTGTCTAAAACAATAAAAATTAAAAAATTATATATAAACTTGAACATATAAAAAAAAAACAAAAGTCAGTCACCGGGCGAGTTTCGAACCCGTAACATTCGTTTAGCAGTCCGCGTCTTAACCCGCTGGACCAGACGGACAGTGGCCGGCAACACGAAATTAGCGACCATATTCTGCGTCGAAAGAAAAACGCATGAAAACTCGAAAACACGCGTTTTCCCAAACATAAGACTAATCTAGATAGATTGTATACCCCCAAAAACCCCCATATACCAAATTTCAGCGAAATCGTTAGAGCCGTTTCCGAGATCACAGAAATATATATACATATATATATATATATATATACAAGAATTGCTCGTTTAAAGGTATAAAAATATAAGGCCCGTCCAGACGGTATGATTAAACTTACCGATTCGATTAGCCTGAGAGCGAAGTATGAAATGTCTGTTTATTTATTAATTGTTCTTGTACTTATGCTCAGAAAACAATGGTATCTCTTTTAACGCCCAATTGCACAATTTTACAAACTAAATGATAAAATGATATCTGCTTCAAGTAAATATCCTGTAATGTTATAGTTTTCCCAAATAAGTATCCTCCGGCTTTTAAAAAGTATATACCGATTCCAGTAAAGCGTTCGACAGAATAGACCATCATATACTAATTCAGAAGCTATTAAATTGCGGCATCCACGGTTTTTTTTTTTATGGTTTTCTTCTCTTTGTGCAAAATAGATCTCAAGCGGTTGCAGTAAACGGTTTTACTTCATCTTGGGTTGGCATTCCTTCCGGTGTGCTGCAAGGATGTTTGTTAGGTCCTTTGCTATTTGTTCATTTCATCAGCGATATCCACTGTATTTTAAAACACTTTCCTTTTCTTCTTTATGCCGATGATACTAAAATATATAGAGCTGTTAAAAAAGTTAACGATTGCTTGTTATTAGAGGAGGATAGATTTTCTAAATACTGTATCGAGAACAGACTAGACCTTAATGTTGTAAAGTGTCATTCCTTGTCGTTTACTCGAAAACCCAACCCAATCTTATTCAACTGCACTCTTAACTCAGCTATCATCGTCAATTGACAATCAACCAGAGATTTAGGTCTTTATCAAGACCCAAAGCTTCTATTTGATAACCATAACACGAGATAACTAGTTTCTTTGGATGGTCGTTTGCCAAACTAATGTGGCGGCAGCTGACGTTCATAAAGATTCATGACACATTTCTCTGAACTACTTTACGAGTTACGAGCCTGAGAACTTTTACTGATGATTTACTTTACCAATATGAAATAATTTGAAAAATAACTTAAATAGTTGTTTAGGGTGTACAAAGATTTATTATATTCTGTAGAGAATTCGCACTTTCATTTAAGTTCCAAAAACTCAATGTTATGAGGTGCTGAGTTTTTATTTTTTAGCTCACGTGTGAATTCAAACGGTAGTGGTCAATATGTATGCCTATCAAGAGGTATATATGTATAGTCTTTCGCTAATAAAACCTAATATAACCAAGAGCACTTGTTACATCCCATATTTTTGTAAGCTCTAGCTCAATTCCAAGAGGTGCTGAGCTTTCTGTTTTTTTAGCTCACGCGTAGCGCAGCACACCTGTTGGTTTTGAGATAGAACCCACAAAAGTATACTACTTAAGCGTACTCATCTTGTGTTTCTTATTCTTCTAAAAAGGCTTATAAAAGATCTTCAGGCATCAGCTCGTGCACTTGTATCAAAATGCATTTTTTTTTTGTGCAGGGTGTGACGTACGACACGGGCGGCTGCGACATCAAGGCGGGCGGCGTGATGGCCGGCATGTCGCGCGACAAGTGCGGCGCGGCGGCTGTCGCCGGCTTCCTCAAGGTCAGTATACAGGGTGATACAGGGC
This sequence comes from Cydia pomonella, assembly GCF_033807575.1. NCBI lineage: Eukaryota > Metazoa > Arthropoda > Insecta > Lepidoptera > Tortricidae > Cydia > Cydia pomonella. The sequence continues at coordinate 528,025 of NC_084723.1, read as the reverse complement.
GGCTGCGACATAAGGCGGGCGGCGTGATGGCCGGCATGTCGCGCGACAAGTGCGGCGCGGCGGCTGTCGCCGGCTTCCTCAAGGTCAGTATACAGGGTGATACAGGGCGGCTGCGACATAAGGCGGGCGGCGTGATGGCCGGCATGTCGCGCGACAAGTGCGGCGCGGCGGCTGTCGCCGGCTTCCTCAAGGTCAGTATACAGGGTGATACAGGGCGGCTGCGACATAAGGCGGGCGGCGTGATGGCCGGCATGTCGCGCGACAAGTGCGGCGCGGCGGCTGTCGCCGGCTTCCTCAAGGTCAGTATACAGGGTGATACAGGGCGGCTGCGACATAAGGCGGGCGGCGTGATGGCCGGCATGTCGCGCGACAAGTGCGGCGCGGCGGCTGTCGCCGGCTTCCTCAAGGTCGGTATACAGGGTGATACAGGGCGGCTGCGACATAAGGCGGGCGGCGTGATGGCCGGCATGTCGCGCGACAAGTGCGGCGCGGCGGCTGTCGCCGGCTTCCTCAAGGTCAGTATACAGGGTGATACAGGGCGGCTGCGACATAAGGCGGGCGGCGTGATGGCCGGCATGTCGCGCGACAAGTGCGGCGCGGCGGCTGTCGCCGGCTTCCTCAAGGTCAGTATACAGGGTGATACAGGGCGGCTGCGACATAAGGCGGGCGGCGTGATGGCCGGCATGTCGCGCGACAAGTGCGGCGCGGCGGCTGTCGCCGGCTTCCTCAAGGTCGGTATACAGGGTGATACAGGGCGGCTGCGACATAAGGCGGGCGGCGTGATGGCCGGCATGTCGCGCGACAAGTGCGGCGCGGCGGCTGTCGCCGGCTTCCTCAAGGTCAGTATACAGGGTGATACAGGGCGGCTGCGACATAAGGCGGGCGGCGTGATGGCCGGCATGTCGCGCGACAAGTGCGGCGCGGCGGCTGTCGCCGGCTTCCTCAAGGTCAGTATACAGGGTGATACAGGGCGGCTGCGACATAAGGCGGGCGGCGTGATGGCCGGCATGTCGCGCGACAAGTGCGGCGCGGCGGCTGTCGCCGGCTTCCTCAAGGTCAGTATACAGGGTGATACAGGGCGGCTGCGACATAAGGCGGGCGGCGTGATGGCCGGCATGTCGCGCGACAAGTGCGGCGCGGCGGCTGTCGCCGGCTTCCTCAAGGTCAGTATACAGGGTGATACAGGGCGGCTGCGACATAAGGCGGGCGGCGTGATGGCCGGCATGTCGCGCGACAAGTGCGGCGCGGCGGCTGTCGCCGGCTTCCTCAAGGTCGGTATACTGGGCTTAAATTTGCCCAAATGTAGGCCCGAACAGTTGATTCCCATAGAAAACTCGCGCCTTTTTTTACTGACAAGTTTGATGTGTTTCAGTATAATATACTCAATTTTCTTTTATATTGTAGGCTTGTGAACTTCTGAAACCAAACCTCCGCGTGTCAGCAGCGCTCTGCATGGTTCGTAACTCCGTTGGTTCCGAGGCCTACGTGGCCGACGAGCTGATCAAGTGTCGGCGAGGACTCGCCGTGCGGGTCGGGAACACGGACGCCGAGGGAAGGATGGTCATGGCAGATGTGCTGGATGAGGTAAAGACCCACCCAGTATGTTTCGTGGCAGCTGAATTGTTGAACGATAAGCTTTACCTTGGGATTCAGTCGAAGCTATCCGGTTCGAGCGACCATGTACAATATACTGCACACCATTTATACTGTGTCCTATATTTATTTAGATGCGCGAACGAGCCGAGTCGGCCCGCAAGCCGCACGTGTACACCGTGGCCACGCTGACCGGGCACGCCGTGCGCGCGGTGGGGCCGGCGTACACCATTGTGATGGACAACCATGCTGCCAGGTAACTAAACTTTCAAAATATCTTGTTCTATAAAATATTTTGAATAAATAAATAAAAGTAAAATATGTGAATTTTTGCTCCAATTATCTTGTCTATTAATTTAATTATTTTTATGTGATAATGTATTTTAAACTTCTTTTTGCTCAATTCAAACATATTGACTTAACCCTTTGACCGCCGAAGATGTCAACTGACGCGCGGCTGCAGCCCAACTTCAACCTTCGTGCGTTCCGACAAGGTTCACATTGTTCACAATGACGCGCCGCGCACGATAGGCGCCACTTTCAAAGGGTTATTTATATTTATGACGATTAGAAAATATATTTATAATGTGTTCTACCTTGTTACTAGACTGTATAATCTTGCATCACAGACTGAAACGTAACTTAAATTGCAAAATAAAAATAACCCTGTTCTCTAGAGCTAAGGGCCACGCGGAAGCCTTCCGGGCGTCAGGCGAGAGCGTGGCCGACATGGTGGAGGTGTCCACCATCCGGCGCGAGGACCTGGCCTTCCACCGCGGGCTCTGCCCAGGGGACCACGTGCACCAGGCCAACAACCAGCCCTCCACACAGACCAACCGAGGTCACCAGGTACGAGGCTCTAGTACCCGAGGGTGACCTGGCCTTCCACCGCGGGCTCTGCCCAGGGGACCACGTGCACCAGGCCAACAACCAGCCCTCCACACAGACCAACCGAGGTCACCAGGTACGAGGCTCTAGTACCCGAGGGTGACCTGGCCTTCCACCGCGGGCTCTGCCCAGGGGACCACGTGCACCAGGCCAACAACCAGCCCTCCACACAGACCAACCGAGGTCACCAGGTACGAGGCTCTAGTACCCGAGGGTGACCTGGCCTTCCACCGCGGGCTCTGCCCAGGGGACCACGTGCACCAGGCCAACAACCAGCCCTCCACACAGACCAACCGAGGTCACCAGGTACGAGGCTCTAGTACCCGAGGGTGACCTGGCCTTCCACCGCGGGCTCTGCCCAGGGGACCACGTGCACCAGGCCAACAACCAGCCCTCCACACAGACCAACCGAGGTCACCAGGTACGAGGCTCTAGTACCCGAGGGTGACCTGGCCTTCCACCGCGGGCTCTGCCCAGGGGACCACGTGCACCAGGCCAACAACCAGCCCTCCACACAGACCAACCGAGGTCACCAGGTACGAGGCTCTAGTACCCGAGGGTGACCTGGCCTTCCACCGCGGGCTCTGCCCAGGGGACCACGTGCACCAGGCCAACAACCAGCCCTCCACACAGACCAACCGAGGTCACCAGGTACGAGGCTCTAGTACCCGAGGGTGACCTGGCCTTCCACCGCGGGCTCTGCCCAGGGGACCACGTGCACCAGGCCAACAACCAGCCCTCCACACAGACCAACCGAGGTCACCAGGTACGAGGCTCTAGTACCCGAGGGTGACCTGGCCTTCCACCGCGGGCTCTGCCCAGGGGACCACGTGCACCAGGCCAACAACCAGCCCTCCACACAGACCAACCGAGGTCACCAGGTACGAGGCTCTAGTACCCGAGGGTGACCTGGCCTTCCACCGCGGGCTCTGCCCAGGGGACCACGTGCACCAGGCCAACAACCAGCCCTCCACACAGACCAACCGAGGTCACCAGGTACGAGGCTCTAGTACCCGAGGGTGACCTGGCCTTCCACCGCGGGCTCTGCCCAGGGGACCACGTGCACCAGGCCAACAACCAGCCCTCCACACAGACCAACCGAGGTCACCAGGTACGAGGCTCTAGTACCCGAGGGTGACCTGGCCTTCCACCGCGGGCTCTGCCCAGGGGACCACGTGCACCAGGCCAACAACCAGCCCTCCACACAGACCAACCGAGGTCACCAGGTACGAGGCTCTAGTACCCGAGGGTGACCTGGCCTTCCACCGCGGGCTCTGCCCAGGGGACCACGTGCACCAGGCCAACAACCAGCCCTCCACACAGACCAACCGAGGTCACCAGGTACGAGGCTCTAGTACCCGAGGGTGACCTGGCCTTCCACCGCGGGCTCTGCCCAGGGGACCACGAACACCAGGCCAACAACCAGCCCTCCACACAGACCAACCGAGGTCACCAGGTACGAGTCTCTAGTACCCGAGGGTGACCTGGCCTTCCACCGCGGGCTCTGCCCAGGGGACCACGTACACCAGGCCAACAACCAGCCCTCCACACAGACCAACCGAGGTCACCAGGTACGAGGCTCTAGTACCCGAGGGTGACCTGGCCTTCCACCGCGGGCTCTGCCCAGGGGACCACGTGCACCAGGCCAACAACCAGCCCTCCACACAGACCAACCGAGGTCACCAGGTACGAGGCTCTAGTACCCGAGGGTGACCTGGCCTTCCACCGCGGGCTCTGCCCAGGGGACCACGTGCACCAGGCCAACAACCAGCCCTCCACACAGACCAACCGAGGTCACCAGGTACGAGGCTCTAGTACCCGAGGGTGACCTGGCCTTCCACCGCGGGCTCTGCCCAGGGGACCACGTGCACCAGGCCAACAACCAGCCCTCCACACAGACCAACCGAGGTCACCAGGTACGAGGCTCTAGTACCCGAGGGTGACCTGGCCTTCCACCGCGGGCTCTGCCCAGGGGACCACGTGCACCAGGCCAACAACCAGCCCTCCACACAGACCAACCGAGGTCACCAGGTACGAGGCTCTAGTACCCGAGGGTGACCTGGCCTTCCACCGCGGGCTCTGCCCAGGGGACCACGTGCACCAGGCCAACAACCAGCCCTCCACACAGACCAACCGAGGTCACCAGGTACGAGGCTCTAGTACCCGAGGGTGACCTGGCCTTCCACCGCGGGCTCTGCCCAGGGGACCACGTGCACCAGGCCAACAACCAGCCCTCCACACAGACCAACCGAGGTCACCAGGTACGAGGCTCTAGTACCCGAGGGTGACCTGGCCTTCCACCGCGGGCTCTGCCCAGGGGACCACGTGCACCAGGCCAACAACCAGCCCTCCACACAGACCAACCGAGGTCACCAGGTACGAGGCTCTAGTACCCGAGGGTGACCTGGCCTTCCACCGCGGGCTCTGCCCAGGGGACCACGTGCACCAGGCCAACAACCAGCCCTCCACACAGACCAACCGAGGTCACCAGGTACGAGGCTCTAGTACCCGAGGGTGACCTGGCCTTCCACCGCGGGCTCTGCCCAGGGGACCACGTGCACCAGGCCAACAACCAGCCCTCCACACAGACCAACCGAGGTCACCAGGTACGAGGCTCTAGTACCCGAGGGTGACCTGGCCTTCCACCGCGGGCTCTGCCCAGGGGACCACGTGCACCAGGCCAACAACCAGCCCTCCACACAGACCAACCGAGGTCACCAGGTACGAGGCTCTAGTACCCGAGGGTGACCTGGCCTTCCACCGCGGGCTCTGCCCAGGGGACCACGTGCACCAGGCCAACAACCAGCCCTCCACACAGACCAACCGAGGTCACCAGGTACGAGGCTCTAGTACCCGAGGGTGACCTGGCCTTCCACCGCGGGCTCTGCCCAGGGGACCACGTGCACCAGGCCAACAACCAGCCCTCCACACAGACCAACCGAGGTCACCAGGTACGAGGCTCTAGTACCCGAGGGTGACCTGGCCTTCCACCGCGGGCTCTGCCCAGGGGACCACGTGCACCAGGCCAACAACCAGCCCTCCACACAGACCAACCGAGGTCACCAGGTACGAGGCTCTAGTACCCGAGGGTGACCTGGCCTTCCACCGCGGGCTCTGCCCAGGGGACCACGTGCACCAGGCCAACAACCAGCCCTCCACACAGACCAACCGAGGTCACCAGGTACGAGGCTCTAGTACCCGAGGGTGACCTGGCCTTCCACCGCGGGCTCTGCCCAGGGGACCACGTGCACCAGGCCAACAACCAGCCCTCCACACAGACCAACCGAGGTCACCAGGTACGAGGCTCTAGTACCCGAGGGTGACCTGGCCTTCCACCGCGGGCTCTGCCCAGGGGACCACGTGCACCAGGCCAACAACCAGCCCTCCACACAGACCAACCGAGGTCACCAGGTACGAGGCTCTAGTACCCGAGGGTGACCTGGCCTTCCACCGCGGGCTCTGCCCAGGGGACCACGTGCACCAGGCCAACAACCAGCCCTCCACACAGACCAACCGAGGTCACCAGGTACGAGGCTCTAGTACCCGAGGGTGACCTGGCCTTCCACCGCGGGCTCTGCCCAGGGGACCACGTGCACCAGGCCAACAACCAGCCCTCCACACAGACCAACCGAGGTCACCAGGTACGAGGCTCTAGTACCCGAGGGTGACCTGGCCTTCCACCGCGGGCTCTGCCCAGGGGACCACGTGCACCAGGCCAACAACCAGCCCTCCACACAGACCAACCGAGGTCACCAGGTACGAGGCTCTAGTACCCGAGGGTGACCTGGCCTTCCACCGCGGGCTCTGCCCAGGGGACCACGTGCACCAGGCCAACAACCAGCCCTCCACACAGACCAACCGAGGTCACCAGGTACGAGGCTCTAGTACCCGAGGGTGACCTGGCCTTCCACCGCGGGCTCTGCCCAGGGGACCACGTGCACCAGGCCAACAACCAGCCCTCCACACAGACCAACCGAGGTCACCAGGTACGAGGCTCTAGTACCCGAGGGTGACCTGGCCTTCCACCGCGGGCTCTGCCCAGGGGACCACGTGCACCAGGCCAACAACCAGCCCTCCACACAGACCAACCGAGGTCACCAGGTACGAGGCTCTAGTACCCGAGGGTGACCTGGCCTTCCACCGCGGGCTCTGCCCAGGGGACCACGTGCACCAGGCCAACAACCAGCCCTCCACACAGACCAACCGAGGTCACCAGGTACGAGGCTCTAGTACCCGAGGGTGACCTGGCCTTCCACCGCGGGCTCTGCCCAGGGGACCACGTGCACCAGGCCAACAACCAGCCCTCCACACAGACCAACCGAGGTCACCAGGTACGAGGCTCTAGTACCCGAGGGTGACCTGGCCTTCCACCGCGGGCTCTGCCCAGGGGACCACGTGCACCAGGCCAACAACCAGCCCTCCACACAGACCAACCGAGGTCACCAGGTACGAGGCTCTAGTACCCGAGGGTGACCTGGCCTTCCACCGCGGGCTCTGCCCAGGGGACCACGTGCACCAGGCCAACAACCAGCCCTCCACACAGACCAACCGAGGTCACCAGGTACGAGGCTCTAGTACCCGAGGGTGACCTGGCCTTCCACCGCGGGCTCTGCCCAGGGGACCACGTGCACCAGGCCAACAACCAGCCCTCCACACAGACCAACCGAGGTCACCAGGTACGAGGCTCTAGTACCCGAGGGTGACCTGGCCTTCCACCGCGGGCTCTGCCCAGGGGACCACGTGCACCAGGCCAACAACCAGCCCTCCACACAGACCAACCGAGGTCACCAGGTACGAGGCTCTAGTACCCGAGGGTGACCTGGCCTTCCACCGCGGGCTCTGCCCAGGGGACCACGTGCACCAGGCCAACAACCAGCCCTCCACACAGACCAACCGAGGTCACCAGGTACGAGGCTCTAGTACCCGAGGGTGACCTGGCCTTCCACCGCGGGCTCTGCCCAGGGGACCACGTGCACCAGGCCAACAACCAGCCCTCCACACAGACCAACCGAGGTCACCAGGTACGAGGCTCTAGTACCCGAGGGTTGACCTGGCCTTCCACCGCGGGCTCTGCCCAGGGGACCACGCTGCACCAGGCCAACAACCAGCCCTCCACACAGACCAACCGAGGTCACCAGGTTACGAGGCTCTAGTACCCGAGGGTGACCTGGCCTTCCACCGCGGGCTCTGCCCAGGGGACCACGTGCACCAGGCCAACAACCAGCCCTCCACACAGACCAACCGAGGTCACCAGGTACGAGGCTCTAGTACCCGAGGGTGACCTGGCCTTCCACCGCGGGCTCTGCCCAGGGACCACGTGCACCAGGCCAACAACCAGCCCTCCACACAGACGAACCGAGGTCACCAGGTACGAGGCTCTAGTACCCGAGGGTGACCTGGCGTTCCACCGCGGGCTCTGCCCAGGGGACCACGTGCACCAGGCCAACAACCAGCCCTCCACACAGACCAACCGAGGTCACCAGGTACGAGGCTCTAGTACCCGAGGGTGACCTGGCCTTCCACCGCGGGCTCTGCCCAGGGGACCACGTGCACCAGGCCAACAACCAGCCCTCCACACAGACCAACCGAGGTCACCAGGTACGAGGCTCTAGTACCCGAGGGTGACCTGGCCTTCCACCGCGGGCTCTGCCCAGGGGACCACGTGCACCAGGCCAACAACCAGCCCTCCACACAGACCAACCGAGGTCACCAGGTACGAGGCTCTAGTACCCGAGGGTGACCTGGCCTTCCACCGCGGGCTCTGCCCAGGGGACCACGTGCACCAGGCCAACAACCAGCCCTCCACACAGACCAACCGAGGTCACCAGGTACGAGGCTCTAGTACCCGAGGGTGACCTGGCCTTCCACCGCGGGCTCTGCCCAGGGGACCACGTGCACCAGGCCAACAACCAGCCCTCCACACAGACCAACCGAGGTCACCAGGTACGAGGCTCTAGTACCCGAGGGTGACCTGGCCTTCCACCGCGGGCTCTGCCCAGGGGACCACGTGCACCAGGCCAACAACCAGCCCTCCACACAGACCAACCGAGGTCACCAGGTACGAGGCTCTAGTACCCGAGGGTGACCTGGCCTTCCACCGCGGGCTCTGCCCAGGGGACCACGTGCACCAGGCCAACAACCAGCCCTCCACACAGACCAACCGAGGTCACCAGGTACGAGGCTCTAGTACCCGAGGGTGACCTGGCCTTCCACCGCGGGCTCTGCCCAGGGGACCACGTGCACCAGGCCAACAACCAGCCCTCCACACAGACCAACCGAGGTCACCAGGTACGAGGCTCTAGTACCCGAGGGTGACCTGGCCTTCCACCGCGGGCTCTGCCCAGGGGACCACGTGCACCAGGCCAACAACCAGCCCTCCACACAGACCAACCGAGGTCACCAGGTACGAGGCTCTAGTACCCGAGGGTGACCTGGCCTTCCACCGCGGGCTCTGCCCAGGGGACCACGTGCACCAGGCCAACAACCAGCCCTCCACACAGACCAACCGAGGTCACCAGGTACGAGGCTCTAGTACCCGAGGGTGACCTGGCCTTCCACCGCGGGCTCTGCCCAGGGGACCACGTGCACCAGGCCAACATCCAGCCCTCCACACAGACCAACCGAGGTCACCAGGTACGAGGCTCTAGTACCCGAGGGTGACCTGGCCTTCCACCGCGGGCTCTGCCCAGGGGACCACGTGCACCAGGCCAACAACCAGCCCTCCACACAGACCAACCGAGGTCACCAGGTACGAGGCTCTAGTACCCGAGGGTGACCTGGCCTTCCACCGCGGGCTCTGTCCAGGGGACCACGTGCACCAGGCCAACAACCAGCCCTCCACACAGACCAACCGAGGTCACCAGGTACGAGGCTCTAGTACCCGAGGGTGACCTGGCCTTCCACCGCGGGCTCTGCCCAGGGGACCACGTGCACCAGGCCAACAACCAGCCCTCCACACAGACCAACCGAGGTCACCAGGTACGAGGCTCTAGTACCCGAGGGTGACCTGGCCTTCCACCGCGGGCTCTGCCCAGGGGACCACGTGCACCAGGCCAACAACCAGCCCTCCACACAGACCAACCGAGGTCACCAGGTACGAGGCTCTAGTACCCGAGGGTGACCTGGCCTTCCACCGCGGGCTCTGCCCAGGGGACCACGTGCACCAGGCCAACAACCAGCCCTCCACACAGACCAACCGAGGTCACCAGGTACGAGGCTCTAGTACCCGAGGGTGACCTGGCCTTCCACCGCGGGCTCTGCCCAGGGGACCACGTGCACCAGGCCAACAACCAGCCCTCCACACAGACTAACCGAGGTCACCAGGTACGAGGCTCTAGTACCCGAGGGTGACCTGGCCTTCCACCGCGGGCTCTGCCTAGGGGACCACGTGCACCAGGCCAACAACCAGCCCTGGAAGAGCAAGAAGAGAAGAGAAGACCTGGTTCGAAACTTCTTTTCAATTAAATTTTTAACAAGCAGAAACTTATGCTAACGATGCTAATATTATTAAGCTTAGAATAAATCTAATTTGAATTAGTTTCGATTTTTTTTTGCGAATTGTCGAGATAATTATTACGGTTATAATCGATGTTTAAATCTGGTAAATGGGCTATAACCGCGAAAATCCAAGTTCGTCAATTGCGGGCATTTTTCTCTGAGTAAAAAGTAAAGATCCCCACAATTTGCGAATTTCGATTTTCGCGGTAGGCCCCCTGTTCCTATGAGATCGGAATTTGTCTCTATACGAAATGGAGTATTGACTCTATAGTATTAAATCACAGTTTGTTTTGTCGCGGGTTTATTTTATTTATCTTAAGCAGCCTAGCGTTATTCAATTTGTCTTAATCTGTCATTTTGAGTTATGTATTTGTAAGAAAGGGATAAAACATAAATTAACAACTTGGGACTTGTACAGTTTTATCCTTACTCATAATCCAACAGACCTTCCATACGCTGTGGGTCTGACGTTTATAATAATACGTATTCAAAATGAGAAAGTTTGTCATTGAAAAACGCTAAAAGCATAGTTTTGGGCAGGGTCCGGCCGGCTTCCTGCTGCTGGTGTCGGGGCTGGAGGCGGGCGCAGTGCCCTACTCGCACGTGGACGTGGCGGGCTCGGCCGGCGCCCTGCCGCATCCCCCCACGGCCGCGCCGCTGCTCGCGCTCGCCGCGCACTACAAGCTGCTCGGCTGCTAGCTGCTCCCTGCTCCCTGCCCCGCCCGCCCACGGCCGCGCCGCTGCTCGCGCTCGCCGCGCACTACAAGCTGCTCGGCTGCTAGCTGCTCCCTGCTCCCTGCCCCGCCCGCCCACGGCCGCGCCGCTGCTCGCGCTCGCCGCGCACTACAAGCTGCTCGGCTGCTAGCTGCTCCCTGCTCCCTGCCCCGCCCGCCCACGGCCGCGCCGCTGCTCGCGCTCGCCGCGCACTACAAGCTGCTCGGCTGCTAGCTGCTCCCTGCTCCCTGCCCCGCCCGCCCACGGCCGCGCCGCTGCTCGCGCTCGCCGCGCACTACAAGCTGCTCGGCTGCTAGCTGCTCCCTGCTCCCTGCCCCGCCCGCCCACGGCCGCGCCGCTGCTCGCGCTCGCCGCGCACTACAAGCTGCTCGGCTGCTAGCTGCTCCCTGCGACCTGCTCCCTGCTCCCTGCTCCCTGCCCGCTCCGAGCGGCTAAACCGATCAACTGTGCCCACTGTAGCCAGCGGAAAAATCTGTGGCTACTAATCTTAGTACACCTTATAGTATTCATACCTACACAAAATTACCCGACGATTTCTTATTTACAGTTTTTTCAATCCTTAGCCGTATTTTGAGAGGTGAATATGAGAACAACAGTGCTAAGCTACTTTTACTATGGGACCGACGAAAAAATTGGCTGTTTTCTACATTTTGGCTGATCAGATTTCAATGCTTTCTATGGGAAAGCAAACATTTCTTTTACGAGTTGTTTCTATACCCAGTAAAAGTAGTATGACCTTTATATTCACATTGCAAAGGGTCCGAAAAACACTTCCCATACAACCGGATTTAGGGTGAGCTACAAAAGTTGTAATTTCATATGAAACTTTTTATTTATACAATCAGAAATTCAAACGCTTTAGCGCAACTCATTCTTTAATGGCGCATTCAAAACGTTGCACATAAAAACATTTGTCCAGTAGTTGTTAGTCAGTTTTATACAAATGAACTAATGCATAATAAGGCATAATACTGTTAAGAAGTACAATATATCATAATAATGTTCATGTATCTTTTTTATCTTTTAATAAAATGTATACAGTTTAAATCGGCGTTTTATTTAATAAAATACAAACACGACAGATTCAAGTTCCTGGCGTCGTCCCGGCTTTATACTACGGCTCGTGGAGCCTGGCGTTCGATTAGCACACAGACTATAATATGTCCTATGAGTGGGCTGTGGCTTAGCAACAAAACCCAAGAATTGGCGTAGACACTATTATTTTTTACGAAAGCGACTGCCGTCTGACCTTACCATCCAGAGGGGAAACTTAGGCCTTATTTGGATTAGCCTTCTTCACGATGTTTAGAATCATATATCAAAGATTCACCATATTTATTAGAAAGAGAGGCAAACAGTGATTACAACTGGTTTTATAAGTGGTGACTCGTGTGACTAAGCTAGTAAGAAATGGTACTTTATGTAAGTAAAATTTCGCTAGTGAAACATACACTAAAAAAATAATTTATAAACGTCACTATTTTTAAAGTAAAACTCAACATACCTACTTTGTTCGTTTGAATTAATTAGTGTTATTATTTAAAAAAGCTATAACTCACTCGGGAGTTAGCTTTTTTTTTCACAATACAATCCATAACTCTCTTAGGAACAATATTATAGACTTTTATGCTTCAGTACACCTGCATGAAAAATAAGATCTTTTTCGAACTAGTGTGATGAAAACGGAATTAATTTATGCGTAATCAGCTATTACTAAGAGACGGTTTAAAATAATTACAAAAGGATACAAACGAGCCTCGAGCCCAAGGCCTGTCGACTTCCTTAGAAAGATATGACGCTTCATAATTGCGCATGTGTGGTCTGACGCTCTGGAAATAGATACCAGTTATTAATATAAAAATATTTTGCTACAGCAACATTGCTCCTATCTGACTTTGTCTATTCAACTTTGGGAACAAATAAAATCATTTTTATCAAATATTTTGATTTATGTCACACTACCATATGTAAATTTTATTATTTTATATAAATTATTACCTATTTCAGTTTGTCTTTGTCTATGTTCATAAAATCTATGGAGGTCAGAGGCACATATACCGTCCATAAAGCCTTGCACTTGGGGTCTGGCCGGTTAGAACATAGACAAAAGTCTGCAATGTCAATGCTGTCAAAGTAATTGACTATTTTCATTTTCAAAACTATCAGTTTTCATATAAAATGATTAAATAACGATTTATGTTCTTGAAATAGATTTATTGATTAATTTTTAAAATTAAAAATCCACCGCAGAGTATCTCCGCTCAGACTCGGTTAAAGTTTAATCCATTGTACTAAACTAAGAAACAACAATTATTTCAAGGTAAGAAATATTTTAATCTATAAATAAAATAAGTGTACTATTGCCAAATTCAAATACATAAATTTAATCTTACCACCCTCTTAAGTCCCACGGACGCCCTATCGCATCCAAAATTACAATCAAAATTCATCATAGATGTAAAATTTAACATTGTTTTAGCCGGCAATTTAGAACTCTGGTAGCTATTAGCAAGGTTAGTAATTAGGGACATAGGTTATAGTATTGTTTAAAATGTGACTGTTTTGTTTTAGAGGGTGAACTTGAGAAAATAATCCATCATTTCCTTGGAAAGGCTCAAAATCAAAAGGCACGGATCCGCCACATAATTCCGACTAGTTGTAGTTTCTCGGTGACCATCAACAAGACCGCTGCATTGAGCTGTGGAGCAGAAAGTGTCCGACAATCGGATAGATGTAATAACAACTTTGTCTGTCATATATTCATGTATTTTTAGTTTTATAGGCTGATATATGTGATATGATTACAATTTACACTAATTGCAATTGTGGAGTAAAATCAGATGTGCCAATGATCATGTTTTAGATACATAAAAAGCTATATTAAATGCAATAAATAGTATATGTATATATATATAAAATTGTTTTTATCATGAAGATTTTAATGACTTCTATTTATTGTTATGAAGGTAATCTGGGAATTAAAACATGCGCTAAAAATAGGCGACCTAAGCATAAATAACGCCTTAAAAAAATCAAAAGATAATAATCACACGCACAGGATAGGTTAACTATTTGGTACCCACATCAATAATGAACCGAAATTACCGACCTGTGGTCTCATTGAATAAAATTCATATAGGTATGTAGATATTATATGGAAGTGTCACAGTTAGTTCAACAAGCCCCGACCGATACATAAATTTGTATAGAAAATGACTTTTTTCCTGCCTATTGTATGTTTTTCGAACGAATTAAGCTCTTTTGATCCTAATATATAGGAATACAAATATTTATAACTTGATAATAAACCGTATTGTTACCTTTTATATTGAAAAAACTTCAAAATATAGATATCATAATCTCTTAGGACAAAAGATGCCTGTGATTTTGATTAATATAATATGTAACAATATTTTTTTATTTGGTAAATACTAATTTGAAAACCTCACCCTAACAAAAACAAAAATAAAAAAATACAAAAAGAAATTCCGTCGCCGGGATTCGAACCCAGAACCACTAGCTAGAACTGGATCACTACCTACCAAAACCCGCCAGGCTAAACCGGTTGTCAATTTTAGTACTGAGATACAAAGAGAGCGCCACTAGTATAAACGAACTTTTGAAAGGGACATTTTTTTGTATGGAGTTAGCGTTCTTCTCCTAGTGAGTATTATATTCTTTGCTCGAGCCTAATTCAATTAAGTAGGTAATTGGCAACATTAAAATTGATTTTATTAATTACACAGACCTACTTTGGTAGGTCAAGTAGTGATTATATGCTCTTTGGGTCAAGCGCAAAGAGCATATAATCACTACGTTCTAGTCAAGCGTATGACAAGTCTCTGGGTAGGTCTGTGCAATTAATACAATCAATTCGCATTCACAGAGACACTTTATCATTTATTTGTATTTTTTTTTTTCAATCCGAAAAATTACCCGCTGAGTCATAATTTCCAAGATGTAATTTTTGATTCATTACATATTAATTACAAATGGATGACAGTTCAATTAATCCGATTCAGATTGGCTCGTCATGCATTTACCATATTATTGATTACGGGCAACTGTGGCGCTAGAGTCGCGCATTTGTTCAACAAATGTATGATAAGAAGTTAGTTCCAAATTTCACCGCAGTATTCTTGCAATTGGTAAATCGTAAGCGTCATATACGTAAGGTATAGCTTGAAAACTTATTTAATAAATAATTGTTTCTATTCTTTACAAGGATATTTAGATGATAACAAATACCATAAATAGGCATAGGTATACTATAAACTACTTTTTTTTGTGTATTCTGTAGTTTGTAGGTATGTTATAATTGTTTCATGTGTTAGTGTTAGATAAAATTGCAATACCCTTACAGGGTGTCATATTGTGAAACATTATATTATTCATTAAGAACATCTGTATGAACACCAATGTGAAAGCAATAAACTTTATTATTATTATTATTATTGTCAGCGTCAGGATAGGATTCACAGCGGCCGGATCCATTTTGTAAGAATTGTAAATTGAGTTGGGTTGCTTCCTAGATCGTGTTGTTTTATTGAGAGTTGTGTTGTACCTCAAGTTTGACAGCATAACCTAAACTTAATGTTTATTTTGAAGATGTTTTGATGTGATTCGATTATTAACAAAATAAATATATTTAGTTGAAATGAGTGAAAAAGTGAAACAATCGTGGATAGAATTCGTGGAGTCGTACATAGAAGCGAGGTTGTTATGGGATCCTAAGCACGAGAACAGAAACAACAAGGGTCTACGCGCCGAAGCTTATGAAAAGTTACTTGAAGAGTATAATAAAATTTATGAAAATGCGTCGTTGGCGGATATGAAAAATAAACTTGCCAATATGAGGACTACATTTCACAGAGAAAGAAGAAAGGTATTTGTATAAATAACGACCGGTCTGGCCTAGTGGGTACTGGGTAGTGCCTATGAAGCCCGGTAAGGGTATTAAATTTATGTGATGAACACAGATATTTGTTCGTGAGTCATGGATGTTTTCTATGTATTTAAGTATTTGTGTATATTATATATATCGTCTGAGTACCCACAACACAAGCCTTCTAGAACTTACCATGGGACTTAGTTGATTTGTGTAAGAATGTCCCTATAATATTTATTTTTGTGTATATTATATGATACTAGGAGATGACTAAAAGAAGTACAATCAATCAAAAATCAGTAAATAAATTTTATCTGCTTTGTTGTATTAGAAAACTCATTTCTTTGTTTCAGGTCCTGGACAGCATACAAAACGGGAATGAATTCATCTACAAACCTACATTATGGTACTTTGATTTGTTTAATAGTTTTGTTGATCCAAATCCAAACACAGAAGGGATGAAATTTGATACATTAAAACATTTTAAAAAAACTATGACAGTTGCAAGGCCATCAAGAAGAAGTGAGAGGGAAAGGTTCAGAGCAGAGATACACAATGAAACTACAAATGGAATGGTAATTTGAAAACTTTTCGTAATTTTGCAATACTTATTGTGTGCAAATAAATATTGGTGGAAGTTGAACCAACAAGCTAGTAGTAATTTCTGATGTTACATATCTTCTTCAGTCGGTCCCTCAATGCTGAGGATTGTGACATCATGTCGTTCTGTTGAAGACTAGGTTCCTCCATAGGCTTCTATTCCTCGCCAACCGCACTGCCTCATGCAGTTTTAATTGCATTGACGTTACACATTGAGGTGCAGTGACATTATATATACCTACATAAGTTTTACATATTTTAATGAGACTTTCTTTACAGGAAGACGAGGAAGACACAGAAACACCACCGGTGCAAAAAAAGAGGCGAATATACAATCTCCTTCAAAAGCAGGAAAGATTTGTAGACACAGCCAGCCAAATGCTGGAACATAAGGAACAAGAATGGGAAATTAATGGAAAAGCTATTGGGCTACAACTCTACCAGCTAGACACAACACAGCGCATCATAGCGCAGAAGCTGATATCCGACACCTTGTTCTTCGGGAGGTTGGGAAAGTTAACAGAGGAATCATTTATTAATTTGAATAATAGACAAGCCTCGCCGGAGACGCATGAGGAGATTGATTATTTGGAAGAGGAATTAGAGGATGATGATAATAATGATGATGAATAAATGTGATACATATTTGTACTGTCTCTGTTTCATTGCATAAAATGTCTGACCAGTGGTGAGAAATTTATAGATACCTTGAAGAAAAAAGATACATATATTAATACACTGTCGGTAGAAGCCATTAGATCACTTGAGTAATTTAAAATTACATCTTTGGGCGTCTCCTGCATTTTAAAATTTGGCTTTGGGATTATATTTGGCCACGCCCCCACAACATGGACTCAATAGTTTTAATTTCACAACGTTTTTAACGTAACTATGCTTTTTTGTCCTTTTTGTTTGTTCTGATGTCAATGCCATGTATGTTGTAGGTATGAACAAAGAATGTATCTATCTACCTATTAGTACCTAATAATAATAATAATTCAGCCTATATGTGTCCCACGCTGGCCCAATAAGGGTTGAAGACTTCACATACACCTTTGAATTTCTTGCAGGTTTCCTCACAATGTTTTCCTTCACCGAAAAGCTAAACGTAATTAGGAAAAAAAATGTATATTTTCTAAAATAATCTTAATTTCTGTGTAGAATTTAGGTTTGAAAATATAAATCATATTTCTAAACTTAAGAGCCAGAGAGCAGAGTCTGAGGAGCAAGAGTTGGGTGTATTGGGGATGGGGTGGGAGGAGATTACCCAAGCTGCCTAGGACCAGAGTCAGTGGAAGAAAATTGTTCGAGCCCTACACCCAGCAGGTAACAGGATGAAAGGAAGTAGAAGATTTTTACAAAGAGCATATAATCACTACGGATTTTTAGACTTATATTGTAATCGGTTGAAAACTATTTATTGTATATGTTAGAAATATAAGATAATTCATATCAATCTTATTGGCAAAATACCTTTTGCTATCAAACTATTTCTATTTGTTAATATTTATATACTAGTTGTTGTAAACGCGCCCTGACAGCCCAGCTGGGGGCCTACCGCGAAAACCGAAATTCGCAAATTGCGGGGATCTTTCTCTTTTACTCTCATTAAAACGTAATTAGAGTGACAGAGAAAAATGTCCGCAATTGACGAATTTCAATTTTCCCGGTAGCCGCCCTGACATGGGCGCGAGCTGTCAAGAGTTTTTTTCCCGCGCCAACGTGAGCGCCGGGCGTGGTCTTAACATTATCATGTACTTAACTCATAAATAAATCAATTACTCAAGACCTAGTGCGTGCGTAGTATATAATACATTAGGTATTTACATATAGGAGGGAGTATGGATGTAATGGGGCCTTATATCGCATAAGTTAAGCACAGGATACTGCGGTAAAATTTCTACCTAAATCCTTATCCTCCATAGAACTTTATTGAACAAATGAGCGATTTTACCGCAGTATTCTGTATTTGATAAATCTCGTGCCCTGAGGGCCTACCGCGAACCACGTTCGACGTGTTGCCTCTCTGTCGCACTCGTAAATTCGTACATAATTGTGACAGGGAGGCAACACGTCGAACGTGGTTCGCGGTAGGCCCTCTGGTTTACTTCACATGCGTCAAAATTATGCGTTAGAAGGAGCAAGCGATATTGCTATCTTATTCCACCGCATAGGTAGCTGCGTCCCTTAAGGCTTGCCGCGCATGTAATAAACCATGCAAACAAGCATCACACGATGGCCTTTTTTAAGGCCTCTTCATACATCACGATAAACGCAAATTAGGGTGGTATTCCATCTGTCCAGTGTGCATTGCGTCTTACTCTTTCATTAAGCAAAACGTGAGAATGTGAATGTGAATAGTCTGTTCCATGTCTGTTCGGAAAGAGAAGAGTCGTGGAATGTATGAGGCCCAATACATTTCCACGACTCTTCTCTTTCCGAACAGACCAATTATCTAAAATCCCATGCTATATGTTGCAACGTCTATAGAATCCTTTAATTGAATTGCTTCCTAGATTGGATTCGATCCGCTGGGCGCTGACAGTTATGAAGTTTGACAGCATAACCTAAACTTAATGTTTATTTTGATTTGATGATTTCATAACACGAAAAATTGATTAGTATAAAACGAATAAATTTTTTCCATTTAAATGAGTAAACGGGTGAAACAAACGTGGTTAGATTTCTTAGAGACCTACAGGGAAGCGAGGTTATTATGGGATCCACAGGACGAGCACCGGACGTGCAAAGATTTACGCGCCGAAGCTTATGAAAAGTTACTTGATAAGTATAAGAAAATTGATGAAAGTGCGGATCTGGTGGATATGAAGAATAGACTTGCAAATATGAGGACCGCCTTTAACAGAGAAAGAAAAAAGGTACTTGTAGAAGATTTTTCTTCAAGTAAATTTTTAACCCAAATATCACCAATACACATACATACATACCTAACTTCAAATTATATAGTTGCTTTTTTTTTATATAAGTATATGTGATGAAATGGTAATAACATATCCAAGTTTTCCACCTCGAAAGCCTTTCAGATCATTGTAAACAGCGATTGTCTGATTGTAAAGTACATGAAAAGCCATTACATTTTAGGACATATTTCAGTTTTTGTATATTTTTTCTATTAAGAATACGTGTTACGCTAAAAGTCACTATGCGCACTTTTAAGTAGACGAAATTTGCAATTAAATGACAATAATTTAGTCTTAGCGAGCCAAATAGTTTCTAAGATTATTATTATTATTAAAGCTTTTTTTCCACTTAACAAGTTTTGCAATGTATTTTTAATTTACAACTATTTCTTCCATCTTTGTTATGTGGCCCCTCTGAGGGTAAAAGCCTCCTCCATTCCTGTGTCTGTGAACCTAGCATATCAAGTGTTAGCATCTCAAGTTTTCTTGAGAGTTCTAGTAGCATCCCTAATAGTTCTATAGTTCTAGGTAGTTTTTTTAAATAGTTCTACTTATTTACGCGAAAAAAATGAAAATTGAAAATGAGATGCTAACTTCCCATTTTGACACACTAGCATCCCAGCCGTTATCCACTCCACAGCCTCAAAATAGCATTTAAATGGAAGCTAGTAACATTTCTAGGCGATCTATAATGAGTTCTAGTCAAAACTGTAAAAAAATTTTTTTTCATATATGTATGGGCTACGAACATCAAACAAAATTGTAGGTTTCTTCTAACTAAAACTAAGTTCGAGCTGAAATCCAAGGTTTGACAGCCAGCATCTCAGGAGTTCTGGATAGCCAGCTCCCTAGTGCATTAGAATACATACAGTTCTAGAAATATCTTCTAGAACGAAATTTGACAGAGTTTTGATAGAAATTGTCCGAAAATAGTCTTAAAATCCAGTATTTACTAGCTAGCTAGCTAGCTAAGTTCTGAGCATCGCATCCCAGCCCATGCAGATCTGATACCCAACATCTCAGCAGTTCTAGATAGCCCGCTCCCTAGTGCATTAGAAAACACACAGTTTTATCTTCTAGAATGAAAAATGAAAAAGTTCCGAAGGATTTTTGTTCGAAATAGTCTAAAAATCGAGTAAATGTTAAGTTTTGAGCTAGCATCCCAGCCCATCCAGCTCTGATACCTGGCATCTAACCAGTTATAGATAGCCAGCTCCCTAGTGCATTAGAATACATACAGTTCTATCTTCTACAACAAAATTTGACGGAGTTTTGATGGAGAATGTCTGAAAATAGTCTTGAAATCCAGTAAATACTAAGTTCCGAGCATCGCATTCCACCCGATGCAAATCTGATACCCAGTGAAGTTATGGATAGCCCGCTCCCTAGTGCATTAGAAGACATACAGGTTTATCTTCTAGAATGAAAATTGAAAAAGTTCCGAAGGATTTATGTTCGAAATAGTCTAAAAATCGAGTAAATATTAACTTTTGAGGTAGCATCCCAGCGAAAGCTGGTCTGATATATAACATCTCAAGAGTTCTAGATAGCCAGCTTCCTAAAGCACTTGAATACAGACAGTTCTGTCTTCTAGAACGAAATTTGGCAGAGTTTTGATAGACTATGTCCGAAAATAGTATCGATATCGAGATATTGCAAAGTTCTGAGCTTAGCATCCCAGCCAATGCAGGTCTGGTACGCGGCATCTCAGCAGTTCTGGATAGCCAACTCCCTAGTGAACTAAAATACACACAGTTCTATCTTCTAGAACTAACTTTGGCAGAGTTTTGAAAGACTATGTCCGATAATGGTATCGAAATCGATGTAATGCTAAGTTCTGAGCTTAGCATCCTAGCGCAAGCTGGTCTGATACCTAGCATCTCAAGAGTTCTAGATTGCCAGCTTCCTAGTGCACTTGAATACACACAGTTCTATCTTCTAGAACGAAATTTCACCGTGTTTTGACAGACATAGTCCGATACTATTCTGAAATTCGTGAAATTGCTAAGTTCTGGGCTTAGCATCCCAGCGAATGCAAGTCAAATACCCAGGACCTCAGCAGTTCTAGATAGTCAACTCCCTAAAATATTAGCATCCACACAGTTCTGTCTTCTAGAACGAAATTTGGCAGAGTTTTGATAGACTATGTCCGAAAATAGTATCGATAACAAGATATTGCAAAGTTCTGAGCTTAGCATCCCAGCCAATGCAGGTCTGGTACCTGGCATCTCAGCAGTTCTGGATAGCCAGCTCCTTAGTGAACTAAAATACACACAGTTCTATCTTCTAGATCTAAATTTGGTAGAGTTTTGAAAGACTATATCTGAAAATGGTACAGAAATCGAGGTAATGCTAAGTTCTGAGCTAAGCATCCCAGCGAAAGCTGGTCTGATATATAACATCTCAAGAGTTCTTGATAGCCAGCTTCCTAAAGCACTTGAATACAGACAGTTCTGTCTTCTAGAACGAAATTTGGCAGAGTTTTGATAGACTATGTCCGAAAATAGTGTCGATATCGAGATATTGCAAAGTTCTGAGCTTAGCATCCCAGCCAATGCAGGCCTGGTACCCGGCATCTCAGCAGTTCTGGATAGCCAACTCCCTAGTGAACTAAAATAAACACAGTTCTATCTTCTAGAACTAACTTTGGCAGAGTTTTGAAAGGCTATGTCCGATAATGGTATCGAAATCGATGTAATGCTAAGTTCTGAGCTTAGCATCCCAGCGAAAGCTGATCTGATACCTAGCATCTCAAGAGTTCTAGATAGCCAGCTTCCTAGTACATAACTATCCACACAGTTCTGTCTTCTAGAACGAAATTTGGCAGAGTTTTGATAGACTATGTCCGAAAATAGTATCGATATCGAGATATTGCAAAGTTCTGAGCTTAGCATCCCAGCCAATGCAGGTCTGGTACGCAGCATCTGAGCAGTTCTGGATAGCCAACTCCCTAGTGAACTAAAATACACACAGTTCTATCTTCTAGAACTAACTTTGGCAGAGTTTTGAAAGACTATGTCCGATAATGGTATCGAAATCGATGCTATGCTAAGTTCTGAGCTTAGCATCCCAGCGAAAGCTGGTCTGATACCTAGCATCTCAAGAGTTCTAGATAGCCAGCTTCCTAGTGCACTTGAATACACACAGTTCTATCTTCTATAACGAAATTTCACCGTGTTTTGACAGACATAGTCCGATACTATTCTGAAATTCGTGAAATTGCTAAGTTCTGGGCTTAGCATCCCAGCGAATGCAAGTCAAATACCCAGGACCTCAGCAGTTCTAGATAGTCAACTCCCTAATATATTAGCATCCACACAGTTCTGTCTTCTAGAACGAAATTTGGCAGAGTTTTGATAGACTATGTCCGAAAATAGTATCGATATCAAGATATTGTAAAGTTCTGAGCTTAGCATCCCAGCCAATGCAGGTCTGGTACCTGGCATCTCAGCAGTTCTGGATAGCCAGCTCCTTAGTGAACTAAAATACACACAGTTCTATCTTCTAGATCTAAATTTAGTAGAGTTTTGAAAGACTATATCTGAAAATGGTACAGAAATCGAGGTAATGCTAAGTTCTGAGCTAAGCATCCCAGCGAAAGCTGGTCTGATATATAACATCTCAAGAGTTCTAGATAGCCAGCTTCCTAAAGCACTTGAATACAGACAGTTCTGTCTTCTAGAACGAAATTTGGCAGAGTTTTGATAGACTATGTCCGAAAATAGTATCGATATCGAGATATTGCAAAGTTCTGAGCTTAGCATCCCAGCCAATGCAGGTCTGGTACCTGGCATCTCAGCAGTTCTGGATAGCCTGCTCCCTATTGAACTAAAATACACACAGTTCTATCTTCTAGAACTAAAGTTAGTAGAGTTTTGAAAGACTATATCTGAAAATGGTATAGAAATCGAGGTAATGCTAAGTTCTGAGCTTAGCATCCCAGCGAAAGCTGGTCTGATACCTAGCATCTCAGAAGTTCTAGATAGCCAGCTTCCTAAAGCACTTGAATACACACAGTTCTGTCTTCTAGAACGAAATTTGGCTGAGTTTTGATAGACTATGTCCGAAAATAGTGTCGATATCGAGATATTGCAAAGTTCTGAGCTTAGCATCCCAGCCGATGCAGGCCTGGTACCCGACATCTCAGCAGTTCTGGATAGCCAGCTCCCTATTGACTTAAAATACACACAGTTCTATCTTCTAGAACTAAAGTTGGCAGAGTTTTGATAGACTTAGTCCGAAAATAGTATCGATATCGAGATATTGCTTAGTTCTGAGTTTAACATCCCAGCCAATGCAGGTCTGATACCTGGTATCTCAGCAGTTCTGAAAATCCAGTACTCTAGTGAACTAAAATACACATAGTTCTTTCTTCTAGAACGAAATTTGATATAGTCCTGATTGACAATGTCCGAAACTACTAAGTTCTGAGCTTCCCAGCCAATGCAAGTCTGATGCCTAAAATCTTAGCAGTTCTCAATAGCCAGCTCTCTAATGCACTAGAATCCATAAAGTTCTATCTTCTAGAACGAAATTTGTAGAGTTTTTATCGACTAGGTCCGAAAATAGTTTTTGAACGGTTTTATATAGTAATAAAACATGATATTCCAGAAAAAAATACAAGTTAACCTAATGAATGTAGTATACGCCATATTCGGTAAGAATACGTTCGATATTCATAAATTTTGTTTTTACTACCCACCAGAATTATTATATCTACAGAATTTTCATAGCTCGTATTCACGCTGACAAACATATGAATGTCTCAGTTCTGCAATGGAATTCCATTATAGTGCCTATAGAATGAAATAAAGTAGATTTACAGTACATATGGTGCTAATTTACTGCACTAGTGCGAAAATTAGCATATTACGTTACTATGTCAAACATTTAAAGAGCCATATGTACTGTAAAACGTTGTACGATACATGTGCGAATATGTAATTCGCAACTCGTGTCGATTTAAAACACTCCCTTGGGTCGTGTTTTAATTTATCGCCACTCGTTTCGAATTTCCTATTATTCGCACTTGTATCGTAATGTACTATTGAAGACCTAATTAATGGCCCAACTCTCATGATTGTTGGTTTTGGGGCAATTTTGACGCAAGGTCCTTTCACCGAGTTTTAACAGACTAAGTTCGAAACTACTCTGAAATTTGTGAGGATACAAAAATTTGAGCTAGCATCCAAGCCAATGCAGATCTGATACCCAGCGTCTCGAGAGTTCTGATAAGCCCACTTCCTAGTGCATTAGAAAACTTACAGTTTCATCTTCTAAAAAGAAAAATTGAGAAAGTTCTGAACGATTTTTATTCGAGTTAGTCTAAAAATCAAGTAAACGCTAAAGTTCTGAGCTAGCATCCCAGCCAATGCTGGTCTGATACCTAGCGTCTCAGCAGTTCTGGATAGCCAGCTGTTTTGTACACTAGACTCCACACAGTTCTATCTTCAAGAACGAAATTTGGCAGAGTTTTGATAGACAAATTAGACAATGTCCGAAAATAGTATCGATATCGAGATATTGCTAAGTTCTGAGCTTAGCATCCCAGCCAATGCAGGTCTGATACCTAACATCTCAGCAGTTCTGATAGCCAGCTTCCTAGTGCACTAGAATACTTACAGTTTTACCTTCTAGAACGAAATTTCACCGTGTTTTGACAGATTTAGTCCAAAACTACTCGGAAAATCGTGAAATAGCTAAGTTTTGAGCTAGCATTCCATCCAAAGCTGGTCTGATACCCAGTATCTCAGCAGTTCTAGATCGCCAACTTTCTAGTGTACTAGAACACACATAGTTTTATCTTCTAGAACGAAATTTTATCGAGTTTTGACAGACTAAGTTCGAAACTACTCTGAAATTCGAGAAATTGTTAAGTGATACCTAACATCCATAATGATAATAGCCAGCTCTCTAGTGCACTAGACTCCGTAAAGTTCTATTGTCTAGAATGAAATTTCGCAGAGTTTCGACACACTATGTCCGAAAATAGTATCGTTTTGGAGATATTGCTAAGTTCTGAGCTTAGCATCCCAGGCAGTGCAGGTCTGATACCCAGCTTCTCAGCAGTTCTGGATAGCTAGCTCCCTAGTGAACTAAAAACACACAGTTCTACCTTCTAGAACTAAATTTGGCAGAGTTTTGAAAGACTATGTCCGAAAATTGTATCGAAATCGAGGAATGCCTAAGTTCTGAGCTAGCATCCCAGCCAATGCCGGTCTGATACTTAGTATCACAGCAGTTCTGGATAGATAGCTTCCACTTGCACTAGAATCCACACCGTTTTATCTTCTAGAAGAAAATTTCACCGAGTTTTGATAGACTTAGTCCGAAACTACTCTGAAAATCGTGAAATTGCTAAGTTTTGAGCTAGCATCCAAGCCAATGCAGGTCTGATAGCTAGCATCTGAACACCTACGGATAGCCAGCTCCTTATTGAACTAGAGTACTTACAGTTGTATTTTCTAGACTGAAATTTGATACAGTTTTGATAGACTATGTCCGTAACTACACTGAAAATCCAGCATCCGAAAATAGTATGGAAATCGAAATATTACTTATTTCTGAGCTTAGCATCCTAGCCACTGCAGGTCTGATACCTAGCATCTCAGCAGTTCCAGATAGCAAAATCTCTTGTGCACTATAATATATACAGTTCTAACTTCTAGAACAAAATTTGACCGAGTTTTGATAGAGTGTGTCCGAAAATAGTATCGATATCGAGATATTGTTAAGTTCTGAGCTTAGCATCCTAGCCAATGCAAGTCTGATACCTAGAGCATCTCAGCAGTTCTGGATAGCCAGCTTCCTAGTGCATATATATCATATATCATTTGAAAACAAAAATACTTTTATTTACGTAAAAAGAGTTAAAACTAAATCTCTTAAAAGAATATTTGTGTGATTTGTGTGAAATATTTAAAAACCTATTCTTTCTCGTTTGCGCTTTATTCTTGCAAATAATGTCCTAGACTTTGAAGAATGTCTGAAAATAAGTTTTTCATTTTAAATTCAAATATATATTTTAATATATGATGAAAAACGCTCCAAAATTGGTTAAGCAGTTTTTAAGATACAAGTTTCAGAAGTTGGCTTACTTTTATTTGTATGGAAGTTTTTGTCTTTATAAGTCCAAAGAGCGTGTAATTAGTAAATTTTATAATAATTTGTTTTTGTTCACTTGTTAGAATAGAATAGATTTTGAACTAATGCTACGGATTCCACTCACGTGTTTTTAGTCACTCGCGCGACATGTTTCGGACTTCGGCGAGTGACTAAAAACACACGAGTGAAATCCGTAGAATTAGTTTAATGTTAGTATAACTCACGACAGTTAATTTCGGAAATAGATTTTATTTGTATGATTGTACACTGTCATATTACCTAAAACGAATGATTTACACATAACAATGAGCAAAACCAGAAAATATAAGTCAATATAAGTCTATGTAAGTTACGCGTTACATGTTACACGTTTTGGTATTTGTAAGTAGTCACTAATTAAAAATCTTCATGTCAATAAACCTAGGCCAACTTCTGGAACATAAATTTTAATAAAAAGCGGCCAGTGCGAGTCGGACTCGCCCATGAAGGGTTCCGTACCATTTATGACGTATTAAAAAAAACTACTTATTAGATCTCGTTCAAACCAATTTTCCGTGGAAGTTTGCATGGTAATGTATATCATTTTTTTTTTCTATTCGGTTTAGAAAAAAATCATATTAGAAACCTCAATATCATTTTTAAAGACCTATCCATAGATACCCCACACGTATGGGTTTGATGAAAAAAGATTTTTTGAGTTTCAGTTGTAAGTATGGGGAACCCCCAAAATTTATTGTTTTTTTTTTCTATTTTTATGTAAAAAAATATTAATGCTGTTCATAGAATACATCTACATACCAAGTTTGAACAGTATAGCTCTTATAGTTTCGGAAAAAAGTGGCAGTGACATAATCGGACAGACAGACGGACATGACGAATCTATAAGGGTTCCGTTTTTTGCTATTTGGCTACGGAACCCTAAAAAGTATTTAAATGATTTTGATGCGGTTTTCAGTTTTCGATAAGAAATATGTTTGACTTTATAATAAAGTACTTATTAGTAGATATTTTCCAACGTGGAAGACACTTTTTGAAAAATAAAGCGTCAAAAAGTTTTGTTTTTATTTGAATACTTTAATACTAAATTTCTGTAAAAATATTTTGTGTATATTTTTTTACATAAAACAAAGCTATTTTCTTTCGATTGACACAAAATGTATCTTAATCGAATGATTTGTGAAGCTTGTAGATTTTTTTTCTTTTTTTGAACAGACCTCACTTTACCTTGGCTCCCAAGGGACGAAATTACGGGTGCTTCAAAAAAAAATCGTTTTATTAGGTCTCCACTATCATCGTGTAAAGTGGCTTGCTTCCATCTCAAAATGTAGCTTTTTGACAAAAAAGCTCGATAGCCAGTAAGTTCCGAGTTCTATAATTACCTATAAGCATAGATGGAATTACTAATTTTGTTATTTCGCACGTCATGTACATTACGCAGTTTCTACCTGTGGAAACTTGTAATTACATAACTTAATGCTTCTATTTCTAAACCTTTTTTTTACTCTAACTGTAAATTTTCCTATGAAATAAAATAAAAATCGAGTAAATGCTAAGTTTTGGGCTTATAACGTTTAGAACTGCTGAAGTGCTGGGTATCAGACCTGCATTAGCTGGGATGCCAAGCTCTAAACTTTCAATAGGGAGTATTACTGCAATGTTCTGCCGCCAGAATGCAGCACTAGCACCTTTCGCAAACCATAGAGTAACTACATAGAGTACTATGCCTTAAGCTGTGTAATGACGAGTATTCACAGATATAATAAAATATGACATTGACGTATCACCGGGAAACGCGAAAATCCAAATTTAGCTATCTGCCTCTTCATCGCTCGAATATGCAAGAGTTATAGATAGGTTAGATGACGAAATTTCGGTTTTTCTTGTTTTGCGGTAGATCCTCAGATCGTGATGGATTGTGGTAGTGGCGCCTCCTACGCAGAGATTCGCATAATATTCCCTATAGACTGCTAAATTTCGTTGTAGAAGATAAAACGGTGTGTACTCCAGTTCACTATCGATAACTTTTGACATGCTGAGTATTAGACCTGCATTGGCTGGGATGTTAGCTATAAACTTAGCATATAATCATTTCCTAGATTTTCAGAATAGTTTCGGACATAGACTATCAATATTTTGTTAAATTTCGTTCTAATCGATAGAACTGTATGTATTGTAGTGCAATTGGGAGCTGGCTATCCGGAAATACTGAGACGCAGGGTGTCACACCTGAATTGGCTAGAATGCTAAGCTTATGCTAAGCTCGATTTTCAGAGTAGTTTCGGACATAATCAAAACTCTGTCAAATTTCGGTTTAGACGATAAAACTGTGTGGATTCTAGTGCACTAGTAAGGTGGCTATCTAGAACTTTTGATATGTACTGCTGGGTATCAGACTAGCATTGGCTGGGACGCTAAGCTCAGAACTTAGCATTACCTCGATATCGATACTATTTTCGGACATAGTCTATCAAAACTCTGCCAAATTTAGTTCTAGAAGACAAAACTGTGTGTATTCAAGTGCTTTAGGAAGCTGGCTATCTAGAACTTCTGAGATGCTAGGTATCAGACCAGCTTTCGCTGGGATGCTAAGCTCAGAACTTAGCATTACCTCGATTTCTATACCATTTTCAGATATAGTCTTCCAAAACTCGGCCAAATTTAGTTCTAGAAGATACAACTGTGTGTATTTTAGTTCACTAGGGAGCTGGCTATCCAGAACTGCTCAGATGCCGGGTACCAGACCTGCATTGGCTGGGATGCTAAGCTCAGAACTTTGCAATATCTCGATATCAATACTATTTTCGGAGATAGTCTATCAAAACTCTTCCAAATTACGTTCTAGAAGACAGAACTGTGTGGATAGTAATGAACTAGGGAGCTATCTATCTAGAACTGCTGAGATTTTGGGTATTATACTTGCATTCGCTGGGATGCTAAGCTCAGAACTTAGTATTACCTCGATTTCTATACCATTTTCGGACATAGTCTATCAAAACTCTGCCAAATTTCGTTCTAGAAGACAGAACTGTGTGGATGCTAATGTACTAGGAAGTTTACTATCTAGAACTGGTGAGGTCCTGTGTATTAGACTTGCATTCGCTGGGATGCTAAGCCCAGAACTTAGCAATTTCACGAATTTCAGAGTAGTATCGGACTAAGTCTGTCAAAACACGGTGAAATTTTGTTCTCGAAGATAAAAGTGTGTGTATTCTAGTGCACTAGGAAGCTGGCTATCTAGAACTCTTGAGATGCTAGGTATCAGACCAGCTTTCGCTGGGATGCTAAGCTCAGAACTTAGCATTACCTCGATTTCTATACCATTTTCAGACATAGTCTTTCAAAACTCTACCAAATTTAGTTCTAGAAGATAGAACTGTGTGTATTTTAGTTCACTAAGGAGCTGGCTATCCAGAACTGCTGAGATGCCGGGTACCAGACCTGCATTGGCTGGGATGCTAAGCTCAGAACTTTGCAATATCTCGATATCGATACAATTTTCAGACATAGTCTTACAAAACTCTACCAAATTTAGTTCTAGAAGATAGAACTGTGTGTATTTTAGTTCACTAGGAAGCTGGCTATCTAGAACTGCTGGGATGCTGGGTATCAGACCAGCACTGGCTGGAATGCTAGCTCAAAAACTAAGCAATTTCATTATTTTCCGAGTAATTTTGGACTAAGTCTGTCAAAACACGGTGAAATTTTGTTCTAGAAGATAAAACTGTGTGTATTCTAGTGCATTCAGAAAATGGCTATATAGAACTCCTGAGATGCTAGGTATCAGACTAGCTTTCACCGTTCACCGGGATGCTAAGCTCCGAACATAGTATTACCTCGATTTCGATACCTATATCGGACAGTCCTCCAAAACTAAATATAGTTCTACAAGATAGAACTGTGTGTATTTTAGTTCACTAGGGAGCTGGCTATCCAGAACTGCTGAGATGCCGGGTACCAGACCTGCATTGGCTGGGATGCTAAGCTCAGAACTTAGCATTACCTCGATATCGATACTATTTTCGGACATAGTCTATCAAAACTCTGCCAAATTTCGTTCTAGAAGACAGAACTGTGTGTATTCAAAAGCTTTAGGAAGCTGGCTATCTAGAACTTCTGAGATGCTAGGTGTCAGACCAGCTTTCGCTGGGATGCTAAGCTCAGAACTTAGCATTACCTCGATTTCTATACCATTTTCAGATATAGTCTTCCAAAACTCGGCCAAATTTAGTTTTAGAAGATAGAACTGTGTGTATTTTAGTTCACTAGAGAGCTGGCTATCCAGAACTGCTGAGATGCCGGGTACCAGACCTGCATTGGCTGGGATGCTAAGCTCAGAACTTTGCAATATCTCGATATCGATACTATTTTCGGAGATAGTCTATCAAAACTCTGCCAAATTACGTTCTAGAAGACAGAACTGTGTGGATAGTAATGAACTAGGGAGCTATCTATCTAGAACTGCTGAGATTTTGGGTATTATACTTGCATTCGCTGGGATGCTAAGCTCAGAACTTAGTATTACCTCGATTTCTATACCATTTTCGGACATAGTCTATCAAAACTCTGCCAAATTTCGTTCTAGAAGACAAAACTGTGTGGATGCTAATGTACTAGGAAGTTTACTATCTAGAACTGGTGAGGTCCTGTGTATTAGACTTGCATTCGCTGGGATGCTAAGCCCAGAACTTAGCAATTTCACGAATTTCAGAGTAGTATCGGACTAAGTCTGTCAAAACACGGTGAAATTTTGTTCTAGAAGATAAAAGTGTGTGTATTCTAGTGCACTAGGAAGCTGGCTATCTAGAACTCTTGAGATGCTAGGTATCAGACCAGCTTTCGCTGGGATGCTAAGCTCAGAACTTAGCATTACCTCGATTTCTATACCATTTTCAGACATAGTCTTTCAAAACTCTACCAAATTTAGTTCTAGAAGATAGAACTGTGTGTATTTTAGTTCACTAAGGAGCTGGCTATCCAGAACTGCTGAGATGCCGGGTACCAGACCTGCATTGGCTGGGATGCTAAGCTCAGAACTTTGCAATATCTCGATATCGATACAATTTTCAGACATAGTCTTACAAAACTCTACCAAATTTAGTTGTAGAAGATAGAACTGTGTGTATTTTAGTTCACTAGGAAGCTGGCTATCTAGAACTGCTGGGATGCTGGGTATCAGACCAGCACTGGCTGGAATGCTAGCTCAAAAACTAAGCAATTTCATTATTTTCCGAGTAATTTTGGACTAAGTCTGTCAAAACACGGTGAAATTTTGTTCTAGAAGATAAAACTGTGTGTATTCTAGTGCATTCAGAAAATGGCTATATAGAACTCCTGAGATGCTAGGTATCAGACTAGCTTTCACCGTTCACCGGGATGCTAAGCTCCGAACATAGTATTACCTCGATTTCGATACCTATATCGGACAGTCCTCCAAAACTAAATATAGTTCTACAAGATAGAACTGTGTGTATTTTAGTTCACTAGGGAGCTGGCTATCCAGAACTGCTGAGATGCCGGGTACCAGACCTGCATTGGCTGGGATGCTAAGCTCAGAACTTAGCATTACCTCGATATCGATACTATTTTCGGACATAGTCTATCAAAACTCTGCCAAATTTCGTTCTAGAAGACAGAACTGTGTGTATTCAAGTGCTTTAGGAAGCTGGCTATCTAGAACTTCTGAGATGCTAGGTGTCAGACCAGCTTTCGCTGGGATGCTAAGCTCAGAACTTAGCATTACCTCGATTTCTATACCATTTTCAGATATAGTCTTCCAAAACTCGGCCAAATTTAGTTTTAGAAGATAGAACTGTGTGTATTTTAGTTCACTAGGGAGCTGGCTATCCAGAACTGCTGAGATGCCGGGTACCAGACCTGCATTGGCTGGGATGCTAAGCTCAGAACTTTGCAATATATCGATACTATTTTCGGAGATAGTCTATCAAAACTCTGCCAAATTACGTTCTAGAAGACAGAACTGTGTGGATAGTAATGAACTAGGGAGCTATCTATCTAGAACTGCTGAGATTTTGGGTATTAGACTTGCATTCGCTGGGATGCTAAGCTCAGAACTTAGCATTACCTCGATTTCTATACCATTTTCGGACATAGTCTATCAAAACTCTGCCAAATTTCATTCTAGAAGACAGAACTGTGTGGATGCTAATGAACTAGGGAGTTGACTATCTAGAACTGCTGAGGTCCTGTGTATTAGACTTGCATTCGTTGGGATGCTAAGCCCAGAACTTAGCAATTTCACGAATTTCAGAGTAGTATCGGACTAAGTATGTCAAAACACGGTGAAATTTCGTTCTAGAAGATAAAACTGTGTGTATTCTAGTGCACTAGGAAGCTGGCTATCTAGAAGTTCTGAGATGCTAGGTATCAGACCAGCTTTCGCTGGGATCCTAAGCTCAGAACTTAGCATTACCTCGATTTCTATACCATTTTCAGACATAGTCTTTCAAAACTCTACCAAATTTAGTTCTAGAAGATAGAACTGTGTGTATTTTAGTTTACTAGGGAGCTGGCTATCCAGAACTGCTGAGATGCCGGGTACCAGACCTGCATTGGCTGGGATGCTAAGCTCAGAACTTTGCAATATCTCGATATCGATACCATTTTCAGATATAGTCTTCCAAAACTCGGCCAAATTTAGTTCTAGAAGATAGAACTGTGTGTATTTTAGTTCACTAGGAAGCTGGCTATCTAGAACTGCTGGGATGCTGGGTATCAGACCAGCACTGGCTGGGATGCTAGCTCAAAAACTAAGCAATTTCATTATTTTCCGAGTAATTTTGGACTAAGTCTGTCAAAACACGGTGAAATTTTGTTCTAGAAGATAAAACTGTGTGTATTCTAGTGCATTAGGAAACTGGCTATAAAGAACTCCTGAGATGCTAGGTATCAGACTAGCTTTCACCGTTCACCGGGATGCTAAGCTCCGAACTTAGTATTACCTCGATTTCGATACCTATATCGGACAGTCCTCCAAAACTCGGCCAAATTTAGTTCTACAAGATAGAACTGTGAGTATTTTAGTTCACTAGGGAGCTGGCTATCCAGAACTGCTGAGATGCCGGGTACCAGACCTGCATTGGCTTGGATGCTAAGCTCAGAACTTAGCATTACCTCGATATCGATACTATTTTCGGACATAGTCTATCAAAACTCTGCCAAATTTCGTTCTAGAAGACAGAACTGTGTGTATTCAAGTGCTTTAGGAAGCTGGCTATCTAGAACTTCTGAGATGCTAGGTGTCAGACCAGCTTTCGCTGGGATGCTAAGCTCAGAACTTAGCATTACCTCGATTTCTATACCATTTTCAGATATAGTGTTCCAAAACTCGGCCAAATTTAGTTCTAGAAGATAGAACTGTGTGTAGTTTAGTTCACTAGGGAGCTGGCTATCCAGAACTGCTGAGATGCCGGGTACCAGACCTGCATTGGCTGGGATGCTAAGCTCAGAACTTTGCAATATCTCGATATCGATACTATTTTCGGAGATAGTCTATCAAAACTCTGCCAAATTACGTTCTAGAAGACAGAACTGTGTGGATAGTAATGAACTAGGGAGCTATCTATCTAGAACTGCAGAGATTTTGGGTATTAGACTTGCATTCGCTGGGATGCTAAGCTAAGAACTTAGCATTCACTCGGCTCCATAAAATTAAAAAATCATTCATGGGTAATTGTATGACATTTTATAATAAACTTCCAAACCATATTAATGAGTTATCAATTAATAAGTTTAAGAATCATGTAAAGCGTAAACTTATTTCTAAAGCTTATTATACCACACAAGACTACATGAATGATAAAACAACGTGGGATTAATTGTGATTCGAAATGATTAATTATTTATTATATTTGAATAATGATGATGAAATGGATATTCCAATGCATGTATTTCCTTTATTGTTTTTATCATACATTTTTTGACATTGAGAATTTATTCTAGAAACAATCTAGACTAGTATTTTTTATGCATTTTTTTTGTATGACTATATTTTGTGAAATTTTTAGTATTAAATTTGATCTATGAATTATATTCATTAGTATTATATATGGAATAATATTTATAACATCAATAAGTTGCTCTGATAATTAGCTTAAGATAATTATATGTAATACTATCTTACTATTCATAAGTGCTTGTTGCTAGGCCTACATGAATAAAGTATATTTGAATTGAAT
Source organism: Cydia pomonella (assembly GCF_033807575.1). Lineage (NCBI taxonomy): Eukaryota > Metazoa > Arthropoda > Insecta > Lepidoptera > Tortricidae > Cydia > Cydia pomonella. The sequence goes on along the minus strand of NC_084723.1, from coordinate 493,604 downwards.
TGAATTACCTCGATTTCTATACCATTTTCGGACATAGTCTATCAAAACTCTGCCAAATTTCGTTCTAGAAGACAGAACTGTGTGGATGCTAATGTACTAGGGAGTTGACTATCTAGAACTGCTGAGGTCCTATGTATTAGTATTAGACTTGCATTCGCTGGGATGCTAAGCCCAGAACTTAGCAATTTCACGAATTTCAGAGTAGTATCGGACTAAGTCTGTCAAAACAAGGTGAAATTTCGTTCTAGAAGATAAAACTGTGTGTATTCTAGTGCACTAGGAAGCTGGCTATCTAGAACTCCTGAGATGCTAGGTATCAGACCAGCTTTCGCTGGGATGCTAAGCTCAGAACTTAGCATTACCTCGATTTCTATACCATTTTCAGACATAGTCTTTCAAAACTCTACCAAATCTAGTTCTAGAAGATAAAACTGTGTGTATTTTAGTTCAATAGGGAGCTGGCTATCCAGAACTGCTGAGATGCCGGATACCAGACCTGCTTTGGCTGGGATGCTAAGCTCAGAACTTTGCAATATCTCGATATCGATACAATTTTCGGACATAGTCTTACAAAACTCTTCCAAATTTAGATCTAGAAGATAGAACTGTGTGTATTTTAGTTCACTAAGAAGCTGGCTCTCTAGAACTGCTGGGATGCTGGGTATCAGACCAGCACTAGCTGGGATGCTGGCTCAAAAACTAAGCAAATTTCATTATTTTCCGAGTAATTATGGACTAAGTCTGTCAAAACACGGTGAAATTTTGTTCTAGAAGATAAAACTGTGTGTATTCTAGTGCATTAGGAAACTGGCTATATAGAACTCCTGAGATGCTAGGTATCAGACTAGCTTTCACTGGGATGCTAAGCTCCGAACTTAGTATTACCTCGATTTCGATACCTATATCAGACAATCTTCCAAAACTAGGCCAAATTTAGTTCTAGAAGATAGAACTGTGTGTATTTTAGTTCACTAGGGAGCTGGCCATCCAGAACTGCTGAGATGTCAGGTACCAGACCTGCATTGGCTGGGATGCTAAGCTCAGAACTTTGCAATATCTTGATATCGATACTATTTTCGGACATAGTCTATCAAAACTCTGCCAAATTTCGTTCTAGAAGACAGAACTGTGTGGATAGTAATGAACTAGGGAGCTGGCTATCTAGAACTGCTGAGATCCTGGGTATTAGACATGCATTCTCTGGGATGCTAAGCCCAGAACTTAGCAATTTCACGAATTTCAGAGTAGTATCGGACTAAGTCTGTCAAAACACGGTGAAATTTCGTTCTAGAAGATAAAACTGTGTGTATTCTAGTGCACTAGGAAGCTGGCTATTTAGAACTCCTGAAATGCTAGGTATCAGACCAGCTTTCGCGGGGATGCTAAGCTCAGAACTTAGCAATATCTCGATATCGATACTATTTTCGGAAATAATCTATTAAAACTGCTAAAATTAGTTCTAGAAGATAGAACTGTGTGTATTTTGGTTCACTTACGAGCTGGCTATCCAGAACTCTTGAGATGCCGGGTACCAGACCTGCATTGGCTGGGATGCTGAGCCCAAAACTTTGCAATATCTCGATATTGATACTATTTTCGGACATAATCCATCAAAACTCTGCCAAATTTCGTTCTAGAAGATAAAACTGTGTGTATTCCAGTGCACTAGGAAGCTGTCTATCTAGAACTTCTGAGATGCTAGGTATCAGACTAGCTTTCGTTGGGATGCTAAGCTCAGAACTTAGCATTACATCGATTTCGATACCATTATCGGACATAGTCTTTCAAAACTCTGCCAAACTTAGTTCTAGAAGATAGAACTGTGTGTATTTTAGTTCACTAGGGAGTTGGCTATCCAGAACTGCTGAGATGCCGGGTACCAGACCTGCATTGGCTGGGATGCTAAGCTCAAAACTTTGCAATATCTCGATATCGATACTATTTTCGGACATAGTCTATCAAAACTCTGCTAAATTTCGTTCTAGAAGATAGAACTGTGTGGATGCTAATGAACTGGGGAGCTAGCTATCCAAAACTGCTGAGATCCTGGGTATTAAACTTGCATTCATTGGGATGCTAAGCCCAGAACTTAGCAATTTCATGAATTTCAGAGTAGTATCGGACTAAGTCTGTCAAAAAACGGTGAAATTTCGTTCTAGAAGATAAAACTCTGTATATTCTAGTGCACTAGGAAGCTGTCTATCTAGAACTCCTGAGATGATATGTATCAGACCAGCTGTCGCTGGGATGCTAGCTCAAAACTTAACATTTACTCGATTTTTAGACTATTTCGAACAAAAATCCTTCGGAACTTTTTCAATTTTCATACTAGAAGATAAAACTGTGTGTTTTCTAATGCATTAGGGAGCGGGCTATCTAGAACTGCTGAGATGCTGGGTATCAGATCTGCATCGGCTGGGATGCGATGCTCAGAGCTTAGCATATACTGGATTTCAAGACTATTTTCGGACAATTTCTATCAAAACTCTGTCAAATTTCGTTCTAGAAGATAGAACTGTATGTATTCTAATGCACTAGGGGGCTGGCTATCCAGAACTCCTGAGATGCTGGCTATCAAACCTTGGATTTCAGCTCGAACTTAGTTTTAGTTAGAAGAAACCTACAATTTTGTTTGATGTTCGTATCCCATACATATATGAAAAAATTTTTTTTTACAGTTTTGACTAGAACTCATTATAGATCGCCTAGAAATGTTACTAGCTTCCATTTAAATGCTATTTTGAGGCTGTGGAGTGGATAACGGCTGGGATGCTAGTGTGTCAAAATGGGAAGTTAGCATCTCATTTTCAATTTTCATTTTTTTCGCGTAAATAAGTAGAACTATTAAAAAAAACTACCTAGAACTATAGAACTATTAGGGATGCTACTAGAACTCTCAAGAAAACTTGAGATGCTAGCACTTGATATGCTAGGTTCACAGACACTCCATTCCTTTCCACCCTCCTCTGTCCTTTGCTATATGCATCCAACATTTTCCTGCTGTGGTTATTATATCATCAGCCCATCTTTTCTTTTGTCTTCCCCATTTTCTTTTGCCTGTTGGGCCCTAGTTTCTAAGACATAGCTTCTCAAAGGTTTGCAAATTTTTTTACTAACTGTAACTGCAAAAAAGATTGTACCAGCAATTGTGGTCGCAATAAAGCAGAATGCAAATGTTCAGCTGTTTGCAACAACTGCAATGGCCACTCCTGCGAGAATATGTGAGACCCGATGTGTGCCAACATTGATAATAGAAGTTTTTGTGCCAAAAACAAATATTTGAAAAAATAAAACATCGATAAATCTGTTATTAATAAGTCAATCATAGAATAATTAATAAAAGATGTAACTTTCCTTGCTGTAAATTCAAGAATGCACAAAGATCTAACATGTTGTGTATTTCATGGTAGCTATCTTATACAATGTTCAAAATATCTATAACATTAAGGTACATCAATAACAGATAAAACGAAATTAATATTCATAGATTATATTTGATGTTGCTACAAAAATTTCTGTCTGTTGATGATCCACCATCAGATAACAATTTTATCCTGCCTGATCAGGTTGACGAAGAAATGCTACCACGCAAGCTGCCCCCAAACAGAGTGCTGTGGATTGAGAGGACCAGCCTGGTCCATCAAAGATATACAAGAGATATGAGTTATGACAATTTCCCTCACTATACTGTATATTATATATATATATTCATATATTCAATGATCCGAAGGGCTTTTGAGTGTAATTTCCATGTTGTATTCCAAGAAGCAAGAATTGAGCTGTCATATTAAGCTAGATTCTGAGCATATACATATATACAATACACATTATACAAATATAACTTGAATGACGATGCAATGATACATAGTATATTTTACTTACTAGCTAGTCTTATGATGGAGACCAATAATGGCCTGAGCAGCCTGTGATAAAACAATGCAACCATTAACTAAACCTTAAAACTGAATTTAAGGTGTAACATTGTGTAAAAAAGGTATAATTTTGTTTGTTGATCAAGGTGTAAGCTTTGTTGTATAATAAACCCCTTTTATTTCAGGTCATTGATAGCATACAAAACGGGGACGCGAAAGTCCACAAGCCTACATTATGGTACTTTGACATTTTTAATAGTTTCCTTGATCCAGACACAGAGGGAATGAATTTTGATACACTAAAAAATTTCAAACACACTATGGCAGTAATAGGGCCATCAAAGAGTGAGAGAGAATGTTTTAGAACAGTGACACACAATGAATCAACAAATGGAAAGGTAATTTGAAAACATGTAATTTTGCAATACTTATGATGTGCAAATAAACATTACAGTACATATGCTGCTACTTTCCCGCACACATGCGGGGATGAGCACTTTTCGTGCATATGTCGAAACTTTAAACAGCCAAATGTCCTGTAAAACGTTGTACAATATATGTGCGAATAAGTAATTCGCAACTCATATAGATTACACTCCCTTTGGTCATGTTTTAATTTATCACCATTCGTTTCGAATTTCCTATTTTCTGCACTCGTAAATAACTATTATCATTGATTGGAAGTTAAATCAACAAGCTGATATGATAGTAATTATCTGATATTTTACACACGTCTTTCTTTACAGGAAGACACAGACACACCACTGGCGCAGAAAAAGCGGCGAATATACAATCTCCTTCAAAAGCAGGAAAGATTTGTAGACACAGCCAGCCAAATGCTACAACATAAGGAACAAGAATGGGAAATCAACGGCAAAGCTATCGGGCTACAACTCTACCAGCTGGACGCGGCACAGCGCACCTTAGCGCAGCAGCTGATATCCGACACCATATTTTTGGGGAGTATGGGAAAGTTAACAGAAGAATCATTCGTTAATTTCAATATTAGACAAGGCTCGTCGGAAATACATGAGAAGATTGAATTTTTGGAAGAGGAATCAGATGGCAATGATGATATATAAATGGACCTGGGTATGTCCTTAAACTTGGACCCGGGTATGTCCTTAAACTACGTCCAAAAGAGAGGTATGGGCAATGTGAATGTCATCTCGCCTTGTGTGGTAGGGCACAGCACAGCAGATGGCATTCCAGATCTAGAGCAGAGCCCAACTGGGGAAGTACCTCCACCTTACAGAAAACCGCAGCCAAATAACACTTGACCCTACTCATAGTGTTGTGTTCCTGCCGGTGAGTAAGGTTGCCAGAGCTCAACGAGGGGGGTGGGGTTAGGGTCGGCGACGCGCATGTAACTCCTCTGGAGTTGCAGGTGTACATAGGCTACGGAGACTGCTTACCATCAGGCAGGCCGTATGCTTGTTTGCCACCGACGTAGTATAAAAAAAAAAAAATGAAAAAATTATTATTAATTATTAATGAGTAAATGTATGTCCGTGAAGTTGACCGCCCCAAATTGAGTGCCCGCAAATGGCATACCTATATCGTTAGTTCATCGTTAGTTCACGTTAGTTCAGTAGGTTAAATCGTTAGGATCCGACTAAAACATGTATTTTTTTTAAAAACAAAATGGTGGGGGCCAACTTCACGCTACCGCCCCAAAACCGATTTTGCGGTTTCTATTAATAAGGATCGATAGATAATCGTTAGTAGACGTTAGTTCAGTATATTAAATCGTTAGGATCCGATTCAAAGTATTTTTTTTTCTTTAATAAAGTGGGGCGGTCAACTTCACGCTACCGCCCCAAAATCGATTTTACGGTATCTATTGATTTGAATCGATAGATAATCGTTAGTTGACGTTAGTTCAGTATATTAAATCGTTAGGATCCGATTCTAAGTATTTTTTTTTCTTTAATAAAGTGGGGCGGTCAACTTCACGCTACCGCCCCAAAACGGAATTTACAGTTTCTATCAATTGGAATCGATAGATAATCGTTAGTTTACGTTAGTTCAGTACTTTAAATCGTTAGGATCCGACGTATGACATGTGGGCGAATTTTTTAGTACTGATAGTGGGGGGAGCACATTACACAGGCCAGGCTGCCGCTAAAAACTGTTTCTATGGCTTCAATCAATTTGAATCGATAGGTAATCGTTTGTTCATCGTTAGTTCATGTTAGTTTAGTATGTGAAATCGTTAGGATCCGATTCCGAGTTTTTTTATTCATTATTAAGTAAAGTGGGGCGGTCAACTTCACGCTACCGCCCCAAAACGGAATTTACGGTTTCTATCAATTGGAATCGATAGATAATCGTTAGTTTACGTTAGTTCAGTAGTTTAAATCGTTAGGATCCGACGTATGACATGTGGGCGAATTTTTTAGTACTGATAGAGTGGGGGGAGCACATTACACAGGCCAGGCTGCCGCTAAAAACTGTTTCTATGGCTTCAATCAATTTGAATCGATAGGTAATCGTTTGTTCATCGTTAGTTCATGTTAGTTTAGTATGTGAAATCGTTAGGATCCAATTCCGAGTTTTTTTATTCATTATTAAGTAAAGTGGGGCGGTCAACTTCACGCTACCACCCCAAAACGGAATTTACGGTTTCTATCAATTGGAATCGATAGATAATCGTTAGTTTACGTTAGTTCAGTACTTTAAATCGTTAGGATCCGACGTATGACATGTGGGCGAATTTTTTAGTACTGATAGAGTGGGGGGAGCACATTACACAGGCCAGGCTGCAGCTAAAAACTGTTTTTATGGCTTCAATCAAGTTGAATCGATAGGTAATCGTTAGTTCATCGTTAGTTCATGTTTGTTTAGTATGTGAAATCGTTAGGATCCGATTCTGAGTTTTTTTATTCATTATTAAGTAAAGTGGGGCGGTCAACTTCACGCTACCGCCCCAAAACGGAATTTGCGGTTTCTATCAATTGGAATCGATAGATAATCGTTAGTTTACGTTAGTTCAGTAGTTTAAATCGTTAGGATCCGACGTATGACATGTGGGCGAATTTTTTAGTACTGATAGAGTGGGGGGAGCACATTACACAGGCCAGGCTGCAGCTAAAAACTGTTTTTATGGCTTCAATCAAGTTGAATCGATAGGTAATCGTTAGTTCATCGTTAGTTCATGTTTGTTTAGTATGTGAAATCGTTAGGATCCGATTCTGAGTTGTTTTATCTTATACCTTTAAACGAGCAATTCTTGTATATATATATATATATATATTTCTGTGATCTCGGAAACGGATCTAACGATTTCGCTTAAATTTGGTATATGCCCGCAAATGACTTATCTGCCTTGAATAGCTTGATTCAGTGATGATATTCTGCAAGTGGCATCGTAAGGACCCGACTCTGACTATTTGTTTCAGCCTTCGACCTAGGAGCATATGTTGGGTTATTAAAGTTTTCAAATATTATTTTTTTCTGGCAAATCTGTTTTGAGCGCCCGCAAATGACTTATCTGCCTTAATTAAACATGATCCAGTGACGATATTCTGCAAGTGGCATCGTAAGGACCCGACTCTGACTATTTTTTTCAGCCTTCGACCTAGGAGCATATGTTGGGTTATTAAAGTTTTCAAATATTATTTTTTTCTGGCAAATCTGTTTTGAGTGCCCGCAAATGACTTATCTGCCTTGAATAAACATGATTTCGTGATGATATTTTGCAAGTAGCATCGTAAGGACCCGACTCTGACTATTTTTTGCAGCCTTCGACCTAGGAGCATATGTTGGGTTATTAAAGTTTTCAAATTTTATTTTTTTCTGGCAAATCTGTTTTGAGCGCCCGTAAATGACTTATCTGCCTTGAATAAACATGATCCAGTGACGATATTCTGCAAGTGGCATCGTAAGGACCCGACTCTGACTATTTTTTGCAGTCTTCGACCTGGGAACATATGTTGGGTTATTAAAGTTTTCAAATATTATTTTTTCTGGCAAATCTGTTTTGAACGCCCGCAAATGACTTATCTATCTTGAATAAGCATGGTCCAAAGACGATATTCTGCAAGTGGCATCGTAAGGACCCGACTCTAACTATTTTTTTCAGCCTTCGACCTAGGAGCATATGTTGGGTTATTAAAGTTTTCAAATATTATTTTTTTCTGGCAAATCTGGTTTGAGCGCCCGCAAATAACTTATCTACCTTGAATAAGCATGATCTATTTACAATATTCTGTGAGTGGCATCGTAAGGACCCGACTCTGACTATTTTTATCAGCCTTCGACCTGGGAACATATGTTGGGTTATTAAAGTTTTCAAATATTATTTTTTCTGGCAAATCTGTTTTGAACGCCCGCAAATGACTTATCTATCTTGAATAAGCATGGTCCAAAGACGATATTCTGCAAGTGACATCGTAAGGACTCTGACTATTTTTTGCAGCCTTCGACCTAGGAGCATATGTTGGGTTATTAAAGTTTTCAAATATTATTTTTTTCTGGCAAATCTGTTTTGAGCGCCCGCAAATGACTTATCTGCCTTAATTAAACATGATCCAGTGACGATATTCTGCAAGTGGCATCGTAAGGACCCGACTCTGACTATTTTTTTCAGCCTTCGACCTAGGAGCATATGTTGGGTTATTAAAGTTTTCAAATATTATTTTTTTCTGGCAAATCTGTTTTGAGTGCCCGCAAATGACTTATCTGCCTTGAATAAACATGATTTCGTGATGATATTTTGCAAGTAGCATCGTAAGGACCCGACTCTGACTATTTTTTGCAGCCTTCGACCTAGGAGCATATGTTGGGTTATTAAAGTTTTCAAATATTATTTTTTTCTGGCACATCTGTTTTGAGCGCCCGCAAATGACTTATCTGCCTTGAATAAACATGATCTAGTGACGATATTCTGCAAGTGGCATCGTAAGGACCCGACTCTGACTATTTTTTTCAGCCTTCGACCTAGGAGCATATGTTGGGTTATTAAAGTTTTCAAATATTATTTTTTTCTGACAAATCTGGTTTGAGCGCCCGCAAATAACTTATCTACCTTGAATAAGCATGATCTAGTGACGATATTCTGCAAGTGGCATCGTAAGGACCCGACTCTGACTATTTTTTGCAGCCTTCGACCTAGGAGCATATGTTGGGTTATTAAAGTTTTCAAATATTATTTTTTTCTGGCACATCTGTTTTGAGCGCCCGCAAATGACTTATCTGCCTTGAATAAACATGATCTAGTGACGATATTCTGCAAGTGGCATCGTAAGGACCCGACTCTGACTATTTTTTTCAGCCTTCGACCTAGGAGCATATGTTGGGTTATTAAAGTTTTCAAATATTATTTTTTTCTGGCAAATCTGTTTTGAGTGCCCGCAAATGACTTATCTGCCTTGAATAAACATGATTTCGTGATGATATTTTGCAAGTAGCATCGTAAGGACCCGACTCTGACTATTTTTTGCAGCCTTCGACCTAGGAGCATATGTTGGGTTATTAAAGTTTTCAAATATTATTTTTTTCTGGCACATCTGTTTTGAGCGCCCGCAAATGACTTATCTGCCTTGAATAAACATGATCTAGTGACGATATTCTGCAAGTGGCATCGTAAGGACCCGACTCTGACTATTTTTTTCAGCCTTCGACCTAGGAGCATATGTTGGGTTATTAAAGTTTTCAAATATTATTTTTTTCTGACAAATCTGGTTTGAGCGCCCGCAAATAACTTATCTACCTTGAATAAGCATGATCTATTTACAATATTCTGTGAGTGGCATCTTAAGGACCCGACTCTGACTATTTTTATCAGCCTTCGACCTAGGAGCATATGTTGGGTTATTAAAGTTTTCAAATATAATTTTTTCTGGCAAATCTGTTTTGAGCGCCCGCAAATGACTTATCTGCCTTGAATAAACATGATCCAGTGAAGATATTCTGCAAGTGGCATCGTAAGGACCCGACTCTGACTTTTTTTTTCAGCCTTCGACCTGGGAGCATATGTTGGGTAATTAAAGTTTTCAAATATTATTTTTTTCTGGCAAATCTGTTTTGAGCGCCCGCAAATGACTTATCTGCCTTGAATAAGCATGATCTAGTGACGATATTCTGCAAGTGGCATCGTAAGGACCCGACTCTGACTATTTTTTTCAGCCTTCGACCTGGGAGCATATGTTGGGTTATTAAAGTTTTCAAATATTATTTTTTTCTGGGAAATCTGTTTTGAGCGCCCGCAAATGACTTATCTGCCTTGAATAAACATGATCCAGTGACGATATTCTGCAAGTGGCATCGTAAGGACCCGACTCTGACTATTTTTTTCAGCCTTCGACCTGGGAGCATATGTTGGGTAATTAAAGTTTTCAAATATTTTTTTTTTCTGGCAAATCTGGTTTGAGCGCCCACAAATGACTTGTCTGCCTTGAATAAACATGATCCAGTGACGATATTCTGCAAGTGGCATCGTAAGGACCCGACTCTGACTATTTTTTTCAGCCTTCGACCTAGGAGCATATGTTGGGTTATTAAAGTTTTCAAATATTATTTTTTTCTGGCAAATCTGGTTTGAGCGCCCGCAAATAACTTATCTACCTTGAATAAGCATGATCTATTTACAATATTCTGTGAGTGGCATCGTAAGGACCCGACTCTGACTATTTTTATCAGCCTTCGACCTGGGAACATATGTTGGGTTATTAAAGTTTTCAAATATTATTTTTTCTGGCAAATCTGTTTTGAACGCCCGCAAATGACTTATCTATCTTGAATAAGCATGGTCCAAAGACGATATTCTGCAAGTGGCATCGTAAGGACCCGACTCTGACTATTTTTTGCAGCCTTCGACCTAGGAGCATATGTTGGGTTATTAAAGTTTTCAAATATTTTTTTTTTCTGGCAAATCTGTTTTGAGCGCCCGCAAATGACTTATCTGCCTTGAATAAACATGATCCAGTGACGATATTCTGCAAGTGGCATCGTAAGGACCCGACTCTGACTATTTTTTTCAGCCTTCGACCTAGGAGCATATGTTGGGTTATTAAAGTTTTCAAATATTATTTTTTTCTGGCAAATCTGTTTTGAGCGCCCGCAAATGACTTATCTGCCTTAATTAAACATGATCCAGTGACGATATTCTGCAAGTGGCATCGTAAGGACCCGACTCTGACTATTTTTTTCAGCCTTCGACCTAGGAGCATATGTTGGGTTATTAAAGTTTTCAAATATTATTTTTTTCTGGCAAATCTGTTTTGAGCGCCCGCAAATGAATTGCCTGCTTTAAATAAGCATGATCTAGTGACGATATTCTGCAAGTGGCATCGTAAGGACCCGACTCTGACTATTTTATGCAGTCTTCGACCTGGGAGCATATGTTGGGTTATTAAAGTTTTCAAATATTATTTTTTTCTGGAAAATCTGGTTTGAGCGCCCACAAATGACTTATCTGCCTTGAATAAGCATAATCCAGTGACGATAGTTTGCAAGTAGCTTCGTAAGGACCCGACTCTGTCTATTTTTTTCAGCCTTCGACCTAGGAGCATATGTTGGGTTATTAATGTTTTCAAATATTATTTTTTTCTGGCAAATCTGTTTTGAGTGCCCGCAAATGACTTATCTGCCTTGAATAAACATGATTTCGTGATGATATTTTGCAAGTGGCATCGTAAGCACCCGACTCTGACTATTTTTTTCAGCCTTCGACCTAGGAGCATATGATGGGTTATTAAAGTTTTCAAATATTATTTTTTCTGGCAAATCTGTTTTGAACGCCGGAAAATGACTTATCTGCCTTGAATAAACATGATCCAGTGACGATATTCTGCAAGTGGCATCGTAAGGATCCGACTCTGACTATTTTTTGCAGCCTTCGACCTAGGAGCATATGTTGGGTTATTAAAGTTTTCAAATATTATTTTTTTCTGGCAAATCTGTTTTGAGCGCCCGCAAATGACTTATCTGTCTTAATTAAACATGATCCAGTGACGATATTCTGCAAGTGGCATCGTAAGGACCCGACTCTGACTATTTTTTTCAGCCTTCGACCTAGGAGCATATGTTGGGTTATTAAAGTTTTCAAATATTATTTTTTTCTGGCAAATCTGTTCTGAGCGCCCGCAAATGACTTATCTGCCTTAATTAAACATGATCCAGTGACGATATTCTGCAAGTGGCATCGTAAGGACCCGACTCTGACTATTTTTTTCAGCCTTCGACCTAGGAGCATATGTTGGGTTATTAAAGTTTTCAAATATTATTTTTTTCTGGCAAATCTGTTTTGAGCGCCCGCAAATGAATTGCCTGCTTTAAATAAGCATGATCTAGTGACGATATTCTGCAAGTGGCATCGTAAGGACCCGACTCTGACTATTTTATGCAGTCTTCGACCTGGGAGCATATGTTGGGTTATTAAAGTTTTCAAATATTATTTTTTTCTGGAAAATCTGGTTTGAGCGTCCACAAATGACTTATCTGCCTTGAATAAGCATAATCCAGTGACGATAGTTTGCAAGTAGCTTCGTAAGGACCCGACTCTGTCTATTTTTTTCAGCCTTCGACCTAGGAGCATATGTTGGGTTATTAAAGTTTTCAAATATTATTTTTTTCTGGCAAATCTGTTTTGAGTGCCCGCAAATGACTTATCTGCCTTGAATAAACATGATTTCGTGATGATATTTTGCAAGTGGCATCGTAAGCACCCGACTCTGACTATTTTTTTCAGCCTTCGACCTAGGAGCATATGATGGGTTATTAAAGTTTTCAAATATTATTTTTTCTGGCAAATCTGTTTTGAACGCCGGAAAATGACTTATCTGCCTTGAATAAACATGATCCAGTGACAATATTCTGCAAGTGGCATCGTAAGGACCCGACTCTGACTATTTTTTGCAGCCTTCGACCTGGGAGCATATGTTGGGTTATTAAAGTTTTCAAATATTATTTTTTTCTGGCAAATCTGTTTTGAGCGCCCGCAAATGACTTATCTGCCTTGAATCAACATGATCCAGTGACGATATTCTGCAAGTGGCATCGTAAGGACCCGACTCTGACTATTTTTTTCAGCCTTCGACCTAGGAGCATATGTTGGGTTATTAAAGTTTTCAAATATTATTTTTTTCTGGCAAATCTGTTTTGAGCGCCCGCAAATGACTTATCTGCCTTAATTAAACATGATCCAGTGACGATATTCTGCAAGTGGCATCGTAAGGACCCGACTCCGACTATTTTTTTCAGCCTTCGACCTAGGAGCATATGTTGGGTTATTAAAGTTTTCAAATATTATTTTTTTCTGGCAAATCTGTTTTGAGTGCCCGCAAATGAATAATCTGCCTTGAATAAACATGATTTCGTGATGATATTTTGCAAGTAGCATCGTAAGGACCCGACTCTGACTATTTTTTGCAGCCTTCGACCTAGGAGCATATGTTGGGTTATTAAAGTTTTCAAATATTATTTTTTTCTGGCAAATCTGGTTTGAGCGCCCACAAATGACTTGTCTGCCTTGAATAAACATGATCCAGTGACGATATTCTGCAAGTGGCATCGTAAGGACCCGACTCTGACTATTTTTTTCAGCCTTCGACCTGGGAGCATATGTTGGGTAATTAAAGTTTTCAAATATTCTTTTTTTTTGGCAAATCTGGTTTGAGCGCCCACAAATGACTTGTCTGCCTTGAATAAACATGATCCAGTGACGATATGGCTTCGGCCTTTACTTCGTTGGTTGTGCTGCCAACGGAGTAAAGGCCGAAGCCTTGCTAAACTCCAGTACCTTATTATTTCTTTGAAATTACATAGAAATGCGAAAAGCCGCATTTATTGAAAAACCCGACTAATTGCTGTAGTTTTCCTACAGCCATACAATTAAGTAATAGTAATAATAATAACGAAGAAAGTCCCCATTTTGCCCGCTGGGTATTACTATGTAATAATTGTCATAGGTATAGTATTTTTGACGGATTTAGTTTTCCAATAGAAATATATATGTACAAGAACGACTGTCAAACTCCAAAAGTGCGACCAAAAATTAAATCCAAGTGTGTACGTAGATTGTCTATGTGAGATCAAAAACAGTGATGTCATGTTACAACATATTAATAATCTATCGGTGTTTGACATAGACATAGAATTTTTTTATTTAACACCACATTGAAAAATGTTTACAGGCAATGCTACAAAACATTACAACCCTTAAAATGAAACTTAATTAGGCACAAATTTATGTTTACATGTAGATATAAAAAAAAACTTTTAAAATTATGATGCTAAAAAGGAGCGCACCTCAGCATGTGTTGCAGCAGGCTTACCTACTACAACGCTGGTTTTCAGGGCGACCCTTCGTACAATACGAATTTGCTTGCTGCTTGTCGGAAACTGTATGGCTAAGACTGTTTTAGTTTGTGTAGAAAATAATATAGGTATGCAAATATATGTTCATGTTTATGGATATATTTATAAGATTATACTGTACGATACTATGACATATGTGAAAGTAGGTTTAATGTTTAGGCTAAATAAATACGTTGGGTAATAAAGTATATATTGATGAAATAAATAACATGAATGTAATAATTTTACTATAAGTAGGTACCGAGATTAACAAAGTTGAATGGCGCATAAGAACAATTTCGACCACTACAGATACGACGGTTTACTCTAGTACCAGGAGGTAGTATGCTTTGATATTCTAGAAGTTGTTGTTTGAGTTTTAATTTAAAAATACTAATTGTATTTAAGTTTTTGATAGGTGGCGGTAAGTTATTCCTGCATTTTGTTGCTGAGTATTTAAAACTACCTTTGAAAACGGCAAAGTGACAGTGAAGCAGTAACAAATCATCGCAAACCGATCTGATTCTATACAAGCTTGACCTGCTACCACGAAATTTAAACTTATTAAATAGATACTCTGGTTTAGAAGTTTTAAAACACCAAATAACAGAGACGAAAGATGCAATTCTCTGCGTAGTGACATTTTAAGAATTCGTGCCGAGTTCAAATATGCGTCTCTAAAACTCTAAAACAGTAAAAAAAAAAAAATGGGCGACTCTAAAACAGTAACGTGTGCAGGCGTTTTGCACTCTTTGCACCATCCGGTCTGTACTAGCTAATAAACGTGGGGTTTTACTGCTTTATCGACTACTTTTTCAAATGTGTTTGTTTTTATTAAAAAATGATATAGGTATGAGTAATACTACTATTAGACCCTATTAGCGCTTATAGTACCTTTAATTTAATTTATTTTTTTAAATTTGATATTGGTGCCTCGTTCTCCTGACAAGTTGGGTTGGATGTGTATACGCTGTGTACAAGTATACGCTGTCTTGTGTTTCCTTGTGTTGGCGGCAAAGCCGTGGAAAAGTGGTTAAAATGTAAGTACTGTGTTGGAAAGTGAAGTTTAGTGAGAGTAAGAAAGAAAGATCCCCGCAATTTGCGAATTTCGATTTTCCCGGTAGGCCCCCTGCGAGGGCCGTTTGAACGAGGGCGACATAATGTCGCAGTCGAAATGGCTTCACTAGGGATGTACGAACTAGGAATCTATGCTTTATAAATCTATGCTATTCACAACTATTCAGAGAAATTCAGAATAATTTGCTTCTACCAGAAATCCGCCTGGCAACTGCTTTGCAAACATACCAAGATAAGTGGTAGGACTGGTAGGCCTACAAAGGTTCTTCTGTTAGCCTAGTATTATAGTATAGGCGTAGTATTGTAGTAGATAGTAAGGTAAGAGAAGGTGTAGCTACTTTCGAAGAAGCTCGACTTGAACACCTGGACCAAAAGCGCCTTCAACGGAAGTCGAGACTTAGCCCTCCACGCATACACGAGTAAAACGACCAAGGGCAGTGTTGGCCGAACGTTAATTGCAATTGACCATTAATCATTACAAATTGAACCGTAACGGACGGTTACAGTTTACGGTTCAATTTGTAATGGTTAAGGGTCAATTGCATTAACGTTTCGGCCAACTCTGAACAAGGGCAGCTTTATTGTGCACAGTGCGACCTGACATTTAAGATTAAGTTCGGTTTCGCTAGCCATATACAATATACATGCTCATCAGAGAAAATTGTAGGGGTCGCCGTTGTCGGACACGACATGGAGGACTATATATATATATTATAGTAAAATTACTAAAGCTAAATTTACCATTTTTATTATTATACCTCCAGGTGAGATGAATGAGAATGAAGAATATAGTAACCAATCTTCAAAGCCCCAAGCAATTTGGGATAACTAACAAACTTTAATCTACCTACTTATCTTTCATAATCATAGGGGGCTAGAATAATATTCTCCGTATAATATTAGTGACACTTGATTTCAAGATGTTTTGTAGAAAAAAAAAACTATTTACATAAGGACCCCAATGCATCTTGCAATGTTTTGTTCTTTACTTTAGCTTATTTTTCTTAAACCTGTTCGAAATCATTTTTATCAATGACTTCTTACAAGCTTTTATTTACTTTCACCTGACCATTGTCTGTTTGTAATCAAATCTTGCAAGTTTTTGATCCACTTCTCGGTTTTCGATTGAGCTGAAAATGCATAGGTACATAATTATGTAAGTCGGGTGACAATGCATTACACTGAAACTCTATAGCACTAGTGTGCGCAAACGAATGGCATCTTGACTAGTCAGCATGGGTGCGTAGCCACCATGCCAATCGACACGACAACGAAACACTATCTGTCTCTCTCTCTCGTACTAATATGCACAAACGATTGGCATCTTGGCTGGGCAGCATGGGTGCGTAGCCAACATGCCAAACGTTTACGATACGACAAGGAAACACTATCTGTCTCTCTATCGCACTAATATGCGCAATCGATTGGCTTTTTGGCTAGGTATCA
Source organism: Cydia pomonella (assembly GCF_033807575.1). Taxonomy (NCBI): domain Eukaryota; kingdom Metazoa; phylum Arthropoda; class Insecta; order Lepidoptera; family Tortricidae; genus Cydia; species Cydia pomonella. The sequence continues at coordinate 476,910 of NC_084723.1, read as the reverse complement.
TATACTATACAGTTTTTGCATCGCACGGCCGCGGGTGCGCTACGAATACCAACCTTACTCCTATTCAAATAAGTATATATGCGAATTCACTCGTGTTTCCGAGGGATGCAAAAACATACACACCACGTCATTGTATAGCATTAAGTTAAATTTAAATTCTCATTTTAAGTGAATAATGTATATTCTTAAGAGAATAAATGTCTTAAACCATAAACCATCATGGGTGCGTAGCCAACATGCCAATCGTTTACGATACGACAACGAAACACTACTGTCTCTCTATCGCACTAATATACGCAAACGATTGGTATTTTGGCTAGGCACCAAGCAAGTGTGTGGCCAACATGCCAATCGTTTACGATACGACAACGAAACACTATCTGTCTCTCTATCGCACTAATATACTTTATTTATACCTGCAGTCATTTACTAACTTCTTCATTTTCCATTGGTGTGAAAGAGACAGAACGCAAGGGTTATAGTACACTCTGTAGTCTGTACACTTAGTAGTAGTGTACATTAAAAAAAACTACTGTGCATATAAAATAAAATAAAGAGTGCCCATATGATATCATATAACACTAAAATTAATGTTGCTTGAAATTATATTGAAAACTATCAAGATTATTCTAGTCTGCATTGAAACGCGCGTCGCGTTGCCGGCGCTCGCGTACCGAGCGCCAACGCCATCTATCGAGCGTTATATCGTGAAATCGGAGAACGCTCCAAGGATTAAGGGCTCTTCAGCATTTCATACAGATTACAATGATTCCTTAGATACACCGTACAATTTAAATGAATATTTCAGGAGTAATCGTAAATCAAAGTTTCATTTAGAGCCATATAATTGTACGAAATGTTAAAGACGCTATCCGCAGTTAGTTCAAATTTTTACCACCTTATGCGCTGGGATCGCTTTACTTACCCCCACCATGCACTTCGCACGGTCCCAATACAAGAATTGCTCGTTTAAAGTTATAAGATATTTCAGGGATCTCGGAAACGGCTCTAACGATTTCGCTGAAATTTGGTATATGGGGGTTTTTGGGGGTAAACAATCGATCTAGATTAGTCTTATGTTTGGGAAAACACGTGTTTTCGATTTTTCATGCGTTTTTCTTTCGACTCAGAATATGGTCGCTAATTTGGTGTTGTAGTCTACTGTCCGTCTGGTCCAGCGGGTTAAGACGCGGGCGGCAAGAAACAACCAGTACTACGGGTTCGAATCCCGCCCGGTGACTAACTTTTGTTTTTTTTTTATATGTTCAAGCTTATATATAATTTTTATAGTTTTAGACAAGTTTAATTTAGTAAAAAATGTAGTTAAGATTATCACCTATACACCACCATATTACAATAAATAGTTATAACCGAGCAAAGCTCGGTCGCCCAGGTACTGTACTTGCTAAGAGCAGATATATTCGGAAATAGTTCTGCTATACCTAGACTAGTTAAGTAGGGGGAATTGCGTATTTTTGACTTAGCAACTAGGGTTGCCAACCTTAGTGCACAGATTTGCGATACATTTGCGATCAAATTACGGGACTTCGGTATAAAATGCGGAACACCTTCACCCAGTGGATAATGTAAATTGGCCGTCAACCAACGTATGGAAAAGGCATGAAAAATCAACTATATAGGCTGGGTAGTGCCAAGCGAGCGAGTGAGCGCACGGTACCGTGTTTTACGAGTATTCAAATTAGAATCACGCGCTCTTTACTTATAACTTTATAAGTATTATAACTGAACGTTCGTTTCAGTGTTTGTAATCTAGTCTAGCCTGAAAACGGCACAATCGGCGTCCCGCGCTGTCTGTTTGCGGGATGCAGACTCTAGGGCTCTAGAAACGGGACGTCCCGCATATAACGGGACTGTTGGCAACCCTATACACAAGCCTATTAACACTATAAAGAAAAGCCGCTTTACTTATGTTTAATCAAACGTGGTAAGTATCTACTTAATTTATTGCATCAAGGCTTATTTTGCAAAACTACGATGAAGCAGTAAAACACAAAGGGCATGCGTACACGCCTCCTTTGAAAAAGCTGTCAATTTAAATTTGAACTTGTTCTTAAAAGAAATCAAAACAGTTACCACCACGGGCGGCAGCTTATTAATAGCGATGCGACACTACGTCGATATAATCTTTAATCATTTGTTTTAAGGTTGATTTCACATTGTCACAAAAGTTATAGCATAGAAAGAGAAAGAAAATACTTTTATTTAACATCATAATTTGGCTACAAAATTATAAAATAAAATAAACACAAACTAGATACTATACGGGATCTCACAAGCATATTGCCATGGCAAGGCATGGCGCTGATTGATAGAGATGGTAGAGTACAGGAGCCGCCTGCGGGCCTCGCGGCGTGCCTTTGCTATCCTGCCGTGCTTGGCGTCGGCCATAAAGCCTATCAGAGTGCCTACCGCGAATACCGATATTCGCAAATTGCGGGCATCTTTCTCTTTTAATCCAATTAAGGAGTCATTAGAGTAACGGAATAAGGTGCCCGGAATTTGCTAATATCAGTATTCGTGATTATCATAGCCCATCAGAGCCGTAGCTAGAATATAATTCAGATATATATATATATATATATATATATTATTCCCTGGTCCCCACACAAGAAATCACAGATTATTTTTCCATTTGTTCATTTTGAATCTTATTTCAATTACCATAGGAGTTGTAATTAAATAACCGGCTAAAGTTACCCGGCCCTTTTTTTGCAGGTAGTGGCACGCGCGGTTTTAGTTAACAATTGACAAAGGATAATTGAGGAGAGGAGTATCTCAAACAAACTGATTTTTCACCCTGAGAAGTGCTCTGTGATGTCTTTTAGCCGATCTCGTAGTCCGCTAGTTGGTAATTACATGTTAGGAACGAAATTAATTAACCGCGTTGACACTATTAAAGACCTAGGTGTCATATTTGACCCGCATCTTAACTTTTATGCTCATATGAGAACCCTAGCTACCGAATGCTATCGGAGATTGGGATTTGTCATCCGTAACGTTCGTGATTTTGACAACGCGATTGTTATCAAGATTGTTTATACCTCTCTAGTTAGGAGTAAACTGGAGGCAGCGTCTGTGGTGTGGAACCCCCATGAGGTCACTTACGCTTTGCTTCTGGAGAAAATCCAAAAGACTTTTCTAAGATTTTTATTTAAAAAAGTCTATGGGTATTATCCTTTCCTTTACCCGACAAAATATTTACTTGGAACTCTGGGTTTTAACTCTTTAGAAGTGAGGCTTAATTATGCACTTATGATCGGCGCGTGCAGAATATTACGTGGAGATTCAGACTGCCCTCAGCTGGTCTCACAGTTAGTACGCCTCCTCATCCCTTCTCTGTCCGTCGCAAAGTTCAATTTTAGGCCTCGTAATCGCGACTTACTTGCGGCTCCTAAAGCGCGCACGAAGGCGTACAGGCAATCACCACTGGTTCGTGCTTTGCACTACATCAACGCACTTCTCCAGTCGGCTCCAGACTGCGATCTTTTTGCCAGTAGTTGGAGGCAAATTTGTGAGCAATGCAAAAACCATTGTGAGGCAATGGATGACCGTCCGTCCTCAGTTAGTTATTAAGGTGGTTCGTTTTTCATACTAATGTATTTATCCAATTATGGGCGAATGGAGCATGGTTTTACAATGAAACCACTTCCATTAATATTCAATTTGATATTTGTTTGCGGGAAATTATGTTTTTGTAATAAAAATATTTGAATAATAGCTTAACTGAGAACGATATTTTAGTTAAAATTTGTCAATGTGTGAGTGAACGGTGACAGCGTCGTACACTAAGCGTATGTTCAGTGTGTGCGTTGAAAGGCTACGTTTGCGAGCTGGCCGAAAATGCGACGATGCCGCTCTTCACTCCGCACGGCTCAAGCGCGCAACGAGGCGTTTGTGTCAATTGATAAATTTCTATTAAATTTCATTTTACCAAACGTCACTGTCATTTTGATTGACCGGCACGCGGCACCGGCACTTTGGCAAAGAGCATATAATCACTACCTACGTTCTTGGCAGTTTGGCGGCAGTCTTGTTGTTTCTTGTTTCGCTATTTTGATTCTAATAGTGAACTTTATCGAGAGAATGCCACAAACATCCCGAAAAGATTATAAAAACCATCAATACTCAGGCCCGAGAAAGAGTCGGAAACGCAGCCATGGGCAAATGAAACGATATCACGGAGAAATCAAAAGGTAAGTTCAATGGAGGCTGACTTTTCTATATCTTTTTCACTATCCCACTATATTATAAACCGTGTCTGGGACTTAGAAAATTGCAGTGTGATATTTTTTTCCCAACTTAACACTATTTTTATTACGTTATGTAGGAAATGTTCAATTAAGTATGTTTTGTCATGTGAAATATCTCCCTAAGACCAGTAGTTCTGGAGATAGATGAGGTTGTGATGGTGAGGTTGCTTGTTGTCTCACCTATCTTGCCTCTGTCACTTACATTTTCTCTATAAATTTTCTTCTCTAGAAAAATGTCAAAAGACAAAAGATACTAAATGTAACATTTCCTACATGATAAAGTAATAAAAAGTTGGTATCAGCAGTGGTATCATGGTCGCATTTTTATCACTTGTCATGTCTAAATGTAACATTTCCTACATGATAAAGTAATAAAAAGTTGGTATCAGCAGTGGTATCATGGTCGCATTTTTATCACTTGTCATGTCATGCGTCACTTTCGCACTTAAATACTTGTTAGAACGTGACAGGCATGGTGACAAATGATAAAGAGCCGACCATCTTAGCCCTACAGGTTGGGTTAAAAATATCACATTGAAATTTTATAAGTCCCAAAAATGGCCCCTCTTTAAGAACGTCAAAATTTTCCTATATGGGTGGATGACACTGGAAATTTTCTAATAAATAAAAAACACAATTACTACTTTCAGGTTAGAACTACCTACATAAGATAAAATAATGTAATTTTTATTACAGAATTCATGAGAGACAGTTTTGATAATGGGTATTCTGATTGCAGATCCAGGACCAACTGCGGCCACTGCGGGTGACACAAATGATGAAATGTCACTTCATTTGTTACATTGCCCCAAGTTATGGCATTACAGTTTTGGAAGTAGAGCATGATGAAACTTTTATAGAAAAGATGTTGCCAAAACTGGTAAACTTTTATAAAAATTGTATATTGCCCGAGATGGTACTGCGAAGAACAAGGAAAAATCTAAAATGTATAGATGTTTCTTTGTGGTAGTAAATGTAAATAGAGAGAAGAATAGTGAACGGGTGGAAAAGGTACTGGTCCCTGAAAGAAGTCTTCAAAGATAAACAACTCCACTCTAAGACAAAGGGTAAACTATTTAACACATGTGTTCTTCCCGTCCTAATGTATGGTAGCCAGACCTGGGCGCTGACAAAAGCTACTACATCCCATCTAGCATGCTGCCAGCGTGCCATGGAAAGGAGCATGATAGGTGTACGGAAGACTGACCGGCTACGAAACACCCTAATTAGGAATAGGACGAAAGTCCAAGACATTGCCATAAAAATTAGAAGACATAAATGGAAATGGGCTGGCCATATCATCCGAGGCACAGATAAATGGAGCAAGCGAGTCACCCAATGGTACCCAAGAGAGGGAGAGAGAGGAGCAAAGAGACCTCTAATGAGATGGGATGATGACATTGCGCAGGTAGCTGGCCGTACCTGGAGCAGAGTGGCAATAGATCGGAGAGAGTGGAGAAGGTTGGAGGAGGCCTTTGCTGAAGGGCAAGCAGGCAAAGAATACAAAAGATGGGAGATAATAGAGAGATAGTAGTACTGTTCTTTGTCCTGTAAATAAAGGCTATTTTATTTATTTATTTTTAGTAAATGTAAATAAAAAAACTGACTATTTTTTACCTTTTTATGACTTTCATAAGTGCATTGTCATATTGAAAAATAAACTATCTTTATCTGAACTGTTCTTTGTCTGTGTCCCATTGTAATTCGCGCGTGATTAGAATGGGATGAAACCTAGTCATGGTGACTGGAAATATCGGAAAAATTCAAAATTATGAAACCTTGTCTAAATAAGGTTTGGTCTCATTCTGATTGTGCACGGATTATATTTTCTATGCTAAACTAGCAAAATAAATTTTAGGACAGATATATGGTGCCATACAATCTTATTCTGTTTTTAGTATTAAATTTATTGTTATAACGGCAACAGAAATACATCATCTGTCTAAATTTCAACTGTAGCTATCACAGTTCATGAGACAGCCTGGTGACAGACGGACAGTCAAGTCTTAGTAATAGGATCCCGTTTTGACCCTATGGGTATGGAACCCTAAAAAGAAGGATTATGAAATATCGAACTTAGAACCTTAGTCCTAACAAAGGCTAGTGATAGTATTGAATTTAGGGTATTACAAGATGTGTAACTTTTTTATACTGGTAGAAGATTAAAACACCATATTTAGTTTCTATGATTTGTTTTATTTTTGTAGAGCACTGCACTCCAACAGGGCTAGGCACTTCCATTATTAAGTATATTTATGCCCATAAAATACTTAAGCTCTCTGTGGGATCCTTGTAATGCTTCATCAGGTCTTGACAGTAAGAATCCCATTTCATCATAAGGCTTCAAAGCAGAGTTTCTGTTATACCTTGGGAACAGGGCTTGGCATTGGTGTTTCTGGGGCAGGCTAACAGGTAATACCCACCAGTTATATATATATATAACAATGAAAATATAAGCTCAGACATATATTTTAATTGCTATAAATGTAGTTAGTATTACTTGAAATTATTAAATAAATAGCATGATTTATATAATCAAGTCAGTAATAGAAACACTGGTACTTTCTTGGATGCTTTGGGACTGTTCTTGTTGACACAAATTGATGGATGGCTCACCTGAAATAAGATTTGATTGCAAAAAAAGGAATTTAAGGCCAGGCCACACCGGTTGCGTGTGCGTAGACGTGCACGTGCGCGTGCGCGTCCCGTTGCGTTGTAAACTAAGAATTCTCATAAGATATGACACACCGCTTGCGTGACGTGCGCGTGACGTACGCGTGCGCGTGACGTACGCGTGCGCGTGAGCTGCACGCATTGCAGCTCCGACGAGACAAACCGGCTGCGTGCTGCGTGCACGCATGCACGCAGCGGAGCGGCAACGTCGCTTCGTTGCGTGCAGTGATGACGTTGTATTTACCGGCGTTCCCTATGAGAGGGCGAACCAAGCAGGTTCGGACACGCGCAGCTCCTTTGTATTTATTTACAAGTCGGCCGGTGCGTGTGGTAGATTTTATAATGGATTAAGAAAGAATGGTCGCATTAAGAATGTTTGCAGTGCAAAACCTTTGTCGCCGATCAAAATATCTTTTTCCATTGATTTTGTGAACTCACACCCTTTTAGATTTCGCAGAGGTATTTTGTGATAAAAAGTAAGAGGAGTGCTTCCTCTTCATCCGACTAACTACTATCGAACATTGTTAGTTGTCTAGAGGCTAGGGCATCATAGTACGCAAATGGCGCCGGATCTGCACGCAGAGCTGCAGCGTGCGCATGCGTGACGTGTACAGCACCCTGCGTGGCGTGCGCTGCGTGACGTGCGCGTTACCCGGTGTGACAGGGGTGCTGTGCACGTCTACGCTTACGTCGACGCACACGTGCTGCGCACGCAAGCGGTGTGGGTCGGCCTTTAAATTTAACATATTGAAAAATAAAAAATATACTTACTCACGAAATAAAACGTCATCTTCTGTATCCGTATTTTGAATTTGAGCTAATTTCGCATTGATCCAATCTTCGTCATTCCAATGTCGTCGAGCATAAAGCTATCATCGGATTGCTCGCTTTAGACGCTCTCTGAGATTACGAACATATTGAGAGATGTATCCACCTGACTGCTCTTAAAGAAGTCGAGAGTTTCGTTGATCTGCAAGTGTAATAACTACATGAAGTATATTGCTCACACAGTGAAAAATACCATCCATATGCGGTCAGGAGTACAATATTTCCCACAACTTTCGAAGTGCCAAAAATCACTAAAATACTGCCGTAATCATAAAAACATCATTATGTGTATTTAATACAACTAAAATGTTGTCAATAGCATCACTATTAAATAAAACTTACCGTCCTGTACGACGTGGTGAATTTTTTAAACATATTTCGCACGTATACAACATATTTTGTTGAAACTTGATTCCCGCATTTCATGGGCTTTCTGACTTTGACATCTGTCAATCATGACAAGTTTGCGTTCCGTTTCATGAATTTTATTTTGGTCATAGGTAAAACGTTTTGAGTGTGTGTGTGAATACTTCGCTGTCACTGCTGCGTTTTAAATTATACAAATAAACTTAAAGCGCAACGTATAAACAACCTACAGCAAGATACCCCAGGTCGACCACTACTCTATAGGTAAACAATGTAAAGGTAACGTTCGGATTCCCAACCGCAGCTGCACTACTGCCGCAGTATTTGTAACGCGACATTACTGCCAACTGCATTACTGCCGCTGACTGAATAATGTAAGTTCTTGTGACAGTGCCGTTATCAAATCTGATCGGTAGTAATGGTAAAGGCGAGGAACGGGTAGAGCATGATTAGAAAGATACATCAAACAGTGCCAACGGACCTATTTTCAGTAAATGACCTCAAAATAGCATCATTGGGCCGTCTCTACATGCAACAAAAATAACGAATCAAAAACATACAAAAACTCTGAGCATTTTAACTTTTTAAGCCAGTCAAGACCTATGTTGGTGCTCTAAATACCGCACAGCAAAGTAGCAAACTGTTCAACTGATTTGGGTAACTAACAGCAAAGAGAATTTGAAATAGAGGTGTATTGTCAAAGAACACTTTGTAGCCACGTAAATTTACTGCCTTATCTTTCGACACGTGATTAAAACTTTTAAAACGCCATTTGACTTTGAACCTAATTCACTAATATTTGTTCAATTTATTAAATGTCAAAAATCGGCGCCATCTTACCGGGCACAGCCTAAAGGTTATGGCGCCATCGCTTGAAACCCTATACCTTTGCTTTCGCCTTTGATCTATTAGATGGCGCCACTTTCTCATCGCCGACTGTTAGTAATCTATATACACCAAAATTATCTACAATAATGCCACGTGCCGTACCGTAACTTTCTGCCGCGAGAGCCATCTTGAAACATTGCAGCTCCGGCAGGAGCTGGGGAAAAATGCTATAAAAACTGTTTCTCTATTTTAGCTATGATATTCATTTTAAAGCAATAAAACAAACATTTACGTTTAAACTTCTGTTCCTAAAATAATATCAATATTCCGATTAACAACTAATCTATAGAAACGAAAAAGTTGATAATTTAATCAAAGTGCAAAATTTGCTCCGAAAAATCCTGAACATGGTCCCCCCACACATCGCACCCGTTTTCGCCTGCGCAACTGTCCGTCTCCTTGAACTGTAACGGCTGAAAAAAAAGTTCAAACATAACAACTGATACGAACGCGCTTAGCATGATCAATCAACAAGATGAAATTTAAATGCAAAAAATAATACAAAAAGTTACAATTCCGGGGATAGATCCAGGGACCTCTCTCTTCCTGGTACAAATCTTAGTCAATCAAAAATAGGAAATTAAAGTGCAAAAAAAGGAAAAATGAATTCATTGTTTGGGGTTGGAACCCAGAACCTCTTCAATACAAAGCGAGCGTATTCCATCTGAGCCACGAGTGGTTATATGTGAAATGGTGAAATTAGGCTACTTATTCTCGAGTATAACTTAAATAACTAAATACCCCCTAAACCACCGTTCTAAAATGTCTGAATTTTTCGCAAATCACTCTGTAAACATGTCTCACAAGGAAGAAACTCTTATGAAATCGATATGGCTATTTGTTTAGGCGCGACTTACCATGAATCCGCCATTTTGAAAATTTTCCAAAAACTGGATCGACAAAAAAAATCTTTTTAATCATAGAATATGGTCACAGATTTTTACGCGAATCGGTTGTGAATTTCATTTGCGGGCGCTCAAAACAGATTTGCCAGAAAAAAATAATATTTGAAAACTTTAATAACCCAACATATGCTCCTAGGTCGAAGGCTGAAAAAAATAGTCAGAGTCGGGTCCTTACGATGCCACTTGCAGAATATCGTCACTGGATCATGTTTATTCAAGGCAGACAAGTCATTTGTGGGCGCTCAAACCAGATTTGCCAGAAAAAAAAAATATTTGAAAACTTTAATAACCCAACATATGCTCCCAGGTCGAAGGCTGCAAAAAATAGTCAGAGTCGGGTCCTTACGATTTTACTTGCAGATTTCATCATGGAATCATGCTTATTCAAGGCAGATAAGTCATTTGCGGGCGCTCAAAACAGATTTGCCAGAAAAAAAAAATATTTGAAAACTTTAATAACTCAACATATGCTCCTAGGTCGAAGGCTGCAAAAAATAGTCAGAGTCGGGTCCTTACGATGCCACTTGCAGAATATCGTCTTTGGACCATGCTTATTCAATATAGATAAGTCATTTGCGGGCGTTCAAAACAGATTTGCCAGAAAAAATAATATTTGAAAACTTTAATAACCCAACATATGCTCCTAGGTCGAAGGCTGAAAAAAATAGTCAGAGTCGGGTCCTTACGATGCCACTTGCAGAATATCGTCACTGGATCATGTTTATTCAAGGCAGACAAGTCATTTGTGGGCGCTCAAACCAGATTTGCCAGAAAAAAAAAATATTTGAAAACTTTAATAACCCAACATATGCTCCCAGGTCAAAGGCTGAAAAAATAGTCAGAGTCGGGTCCTTACGATGCCACTTGCAGAATATCGTCACTGGATCATGATTATTCAAGGCAGACAAGTCATTTGTGGGCGCTCAAACCAGATTTGCCAGAAAAAAAATATATTTGAAAACTTTATTTACCCAACATATGCTCCCAGGTCGAAGGCTGAAAAAAATAGTCAGAGTCGGGTCCTTACGATGCCACTTGCAGAATATCGTCATGGAATCATGCTTATTCAAGGCAGATAAGTCATTTGCGGGCGCTCAAAACAGATTTGCCAGAAAAAAATAATATTTGAAAACTTTAATAACCCAACATATGCTCCCAGGTCGAAGGCTGAAAAAAATAGTCAGAGTCGGGTCCTTACGATGCCACTTGCAGAATATCGTCACTGGATCATGTTTATTCAAGGCAGATAAGTCATTTGCGGGCGCTCAAAACAGATTTACCAGAAAAAAATAATGTTTGAAAACTTTAATTACCCAACATATGCTCCCAGGTCGAAGGCTGAAAAAAATAGTCAGAGTCGGGTCCTTACGATGCCACTTGCAGAATATCGTCATGGAATCATGCTTATTCAAGGCAGATAAGTCATTTGCGGGCGCTCAAAACAGATTTGCCAGAAAAAAATAATATTTGAAAACTTTAATTACCCAACATATGCTCCCAGGTCGAAGGCTGAAAAAAATAGTCAGAGTCGGGTCCTTACGATGCCATTTGCAGAATATCGTCACTGGATCATGTTTATTCAAGGCAGATAAGTCATTTGCGGGCGCTCAAAACAGATTTGCCAGAAAAAAATAATGTTTGAAAACTTTAATTACCCAACATATGCTCCCAGGTCGAAGGCTGAAAAAAATAGTCAGAGTCGGGTCCTTACGATGCCACTTGCAGAATATCGTCATGGAATCATGCTTATTCAAGGCAGATAAGTCATTTGCGGGCGCTCAAAACAGATTTGCCAGAAAAAAATAATATTTGAAAACTTTAATTACCCAACATATGCTCCCAGGTCGAAGGCTGAAAAAAATAGTCAGAGTCGGGTCCTTACGATGCCATTTGCAGAATATCGTCACTGGATCATGTTTATTCAAGGCAGATAAGTCATTTGCGGGCGCTCAAAACAGATTTGCCAGAAAAAAATAATATTTGAAAACTTTAATTACCCAACATATGCTCCTAGGTCGAAGGCTGCAAAAAATAGTCAGAGTCGGGTCCTTACGATGCCACTCGCAGAATATCGTCACTGGATCATGTTTATTCAAGGCAGATAAGTCATTTGCGGGCGCTCAAAACAGATTTGCCAGAAAAAAATAATATTTGAAAACTTTAGTAACCCAACATATGCTCCTAGGTCGAAGGCTGAAAAAAATAGTCGGAGTCGGGTCCTTACGATACCACCTGCAAAATATCATCATGGAATCATGCTTATTCAAGGCAGATAAGTCATTTGCGGGCGCTCAAACCAGATTGGCCAGAAAAAAATAATATTTGAAAACTTTAATAACCCAACATATGCTCCTAGGTCGAAGGCTGCAAAAAATAGTCAGAGTCGGGTCCTTACGATGCTACTTGCAAAATATCATCACGAAATCATGTTTATTCAAGGCAGATAAGTCATTTGCGGGCACTCAAAACAGATTTGCCAGAAAAAAATAATATTTGAAAACTTTAATAACCCAACATATGCTCCTAGGTCGAAGGCTGAAAAAAATAGACAGAGTCGGGTCCTTACGAAGCCACTTGCAGAATATCGTCACTGGATCATGTTTAATTAAGGCAGATAAGTCATTTGCGGGCGCTCAAAACAGATTTGCCAGAAAAAAATAATATTTGAAAACTTTAATAACCCAACATATGCTCCTAGGTCGAAGGCTGAAAAAAATAGTCAGAGTCGGGTCCTTACGATGCCACTTGCAGAATATCGTCACTGGATCATGTTTATTCAAGGCAGATAAGTCATTTGCGGGCGCTCAAAACAGATTTGCCAGAAAAAAATAATATTTGAAAACTTTAATAACCCAACATATGCTCCTAGGTCGAAGGCTGCAAAAAATAGTCAGAGTCGGGTCCTTACGATGCCACTTGCAGAATATCGTCAATGGATCATGTTTAATTAAGGCAGATAAGTCATTTGCAGGCGCTCAAAACAGATTTGCCAGAAAAAAATAATATTTGAAAACTTTAATAACCCAACATATGCTCCTAGGTCGAAGGCTGAAAAAAATAGTCAGAGTCGAGTCCTTACGATGCCACTTGCAGAATATCGTCAATGGATCATGTTTAATTAAGGCAGATAAGTCATTTGCAGGCGCTCAAAACAGATTTGCCAGAAAAAAATAATATTTGAAAACTTTAATAACCCAACATATGCTCCTAGGTCGAAGGCTGAAAAAAATAGTCAGAGTCGGGTCCTTACGATGCCACTTGCAGAATATCGTCAATGGATCATGTTTAATTAAGGCAGATAAGTCATTTGCAGGCGCTCAAAACAGATTTGCCAGAAAAAAATAATATTTGAAAACTTTAATAACCCAACATATGCTCCTAGGTCGAAGGCTGAAAAAAATAGTCAGAGTCGAGTCCTTACGATGCCACTTGCAGAATATCGTCACTGGATCATGTTTATTCAAGGCAGATAAGTCATTTGCGGGCGCTCAAAACAGATTTGCCAGAAAAAAAAATATTTGAAAACTTTAATAACCCAACATATGCTCCTAGGTCGAAGGCTGAAAAAAATAGTCAGAGTCGGGTCTTTACGATGCCACTTGCAGAATATCGTCACTGGATCATGTCTATTCAAGGCAGATAAGTCATTTGCGGGCGCTCAAAACAGATTTGCCAGAAAAAAAAATATTTGAAAACTTTAATTACCCAACATATGCTCCCAGGTCGAAGGCTGATAAAAATAGTCAGAGTCGGGTCCTTAAGATGCCACTCACAGAATATTGTAAAAAGATCATGCTTATTCAAGGTAGATAAGTTATTTGCGGGCGCTCAAACCAGATTTGCCAGAAAAAAATAATATTTGAAAACTTTAATAACCCAACATATGCTCCTAGGTCGAAGGCTGAAAAAAATAGTCAGAGTCGGGTCCTTACGATGCCACTTGCAGAATATCGTCACTAGATCATGTTTATTCAAGGCAGATAAGTCATTTGCGGGCGCTCAAAACAGATTTACCAGAAAAAAATAATATTTGAAAACTTTAATAACCCAACATATGCTCCTAGGTCGAAGGCTGCAAAAAATAGTCAGAGTCGGGTTCTTACGATGCTACTTGCAAAATATCATCACGAAATCATGTTTATTCAAGGCAGATAAGTCATTTGCGGGCACTCAAAACAGATTTGCCAGAAAATAATAATATTTGAAAACTTTAATAACCCAACATATGCTCCTAGGTCGAAGGCTGCAAAAAATAGTCAGAGTCGGGTTCTTACGATGCTACTTGCAAAATATCATCACGAAATCATGTTTATTCAAGGCAGATAAGTCATTTGCGGGCACTCAAAACAGATTTGCCAGAAAATAATAATATTTGAAAACTTTAATAACCCAACATATGCTCCTAGGTCGAAGGCTGAAAAAAATAGTCAGAGTCGGATCCTTACGATGCCACTTGCAGAATATCGTCACTGGATCATGTTTAATTAAGGCAGATAAGTCATTTGCGGGCGCTCAAAACAGATTTGCCAGAAAAAAATAATATTTGAAAACTTTAATAACCCAACATATGCTCCTAGGTCGAAGGCTGAAAAAAATAGTCAGAGTCGGGTCCTTACGATGCCACTTGCAGAATATCGTCACTGGAACATGTTGATTCAAGGCAGATAAGTCATTTGCGGGCGCTCAAAACAGATTTGCCAGAAAAAAATAATATTTGAAAACTTTAATAACCCAACATATGCTCCTAGGTCGAAGGCTGAAAAAAATAGTCAGAGTCGGGTCCTTACGATGCCACTTGCAGAATATTGTCACTGGATCATGTTAATTCAAGGCAGATAAGTCATTTGCGGGCGCTCAAAACAGATTTGCCAGAAAAAAATAATATTTGAAAACTTTAATAACCCAACATATGCTCCTAGGTCGAAGGCTGCAAAAAATAGTCAGAGTCGGGTCCTTACGATGCCACTTGCAGAATATCGTCTTTGGACCATGCTTATTCAAGATAGATAAGTCATTTGCGGGCGTTCAAAACAGATTTGCCAGAAAAAATAATATTTGAAAACTTTAATAACCCAACATATGTTCCCAGGTCGAAGGCTGATAAAAATAGTCAGAGTCGGGTCCTTACGATGCCACTCACAAAATATTGTAAATAGATCATGCTTATTCAAGGTAGATAAGTTATTTGCGGGCGCTCAAAACAGATTTGCCAGAAAAAAATAAAATTTGAAAACTTTAATAACCCAACATATGCTCCCAGGTCAAAGACTGCATAAAATAGTCAGAGTCGGGTCCTTACGATGCCACTTGCAGAATATCGTCACTAGATCATGCTTATTTAAAGCAGGCAATTCATTTGCGGGCGCTCAAAACAGATTTGCCAGAAAAAAATAATATTTGAAAACTTTAATAACCCAACATATGCTCCTAGGTCGAAGGCTGAAAAAAATAGTCGGAGTCGGGTCCTTACGATGCCACCTGCAAAATATCATCATGGAATCATGCTTATTCAAGGCAGATAAGTCATTTGCGGGCGCTCAAAACAGATTTGCCAGAAAAAAATAATATTTGAAAACTTTAATAACCCAACATATGCTCCTAGGTCGAAGGCTGCAACAAATAGTCAGAGTCGGGTCCTTACGATGCCACTTGCAGAATATCGTCCTTGGACCATGCTTATTCAAGATAGATAAGTCATTTGCGGGCGTTCAAAACAGATTTGCTAGAAAAAATAATATTTGAAAACTTTAATAACCCAACATATGTTCCCAGGTCGAAGGTTGATAAAAATAGTCATAGTCGGGTCCTTAAGATGCCACTCACAGAATATTGTAAATAGATCATGCTTATTCAAGGTAGATAAGTTATTTGCGGGCGCTCAAACCAGATTTGCCAGAAAAAAATAATATTTGAAAACTTTAATAACCCAACATATGCTCCTAAGTCGAAGGCTGAAGAAAATAGTCAGAGTCGGGTCCTTACGATGCCACTTGCAGAATATCGTCACTGGATCATGTTTATTCAAGGCAGATAAGTCATTTGCGGGCGCTCAAACCAGATTTGCCAGAAAAAAATAATATTTGAAAACTTTAATAACCCAACATATGCTCCTAGGTCGAAGGCTGAAAAAAATAGTCAGAGTCGGGTCCTTATTATGCCACTTGCAGAATATCGTCACTGGATCATGTTTAATTAAGGCAGATAAGTCATTTGCGGGCGCTCAAAACAGATTTGCCAGAAAAAAATAATATTTGAAAACTTTAATAACCCAACATATGCTCCTAGGTCGAAGGCTGAAAAAAATAGTCAGAGTCGGGTCCTTACGATGCCACTTTCAGAATATCGTCACTGGATCATGTTTATTCAAGGCAGATAAGTCATTTGCGGGCGCTCAAAACAGATTTGCCAGAAAAAAATAATATTTGAAAACTTTAATAACCCAACATATGCTCCTAGGTCGAAGGCTGCAAAAAATAGTCAGAGTCGGATCCTTACGATGCCACTTGCAGAATATCGTCACTGGATCATGTTTAATTAAGGCAGATAAGTCATTTGCGGGCGCTCAAAACAGATTTGCCAGAAAAAATAATATTTGAAAACTTTAATAACCCAACATATGTTCCCAGGTCGAAGGCTGATAAAAATAGTCAGAGTCGGATCCTTACGATGCCACTCACAGAATATTGTAAATAGATCATGCTTATTCAAGGTAGATAAGTTATTTGCGGGCGCTCAAACCAGATTTGCCAGAAAAAAATAATATTTGAAAACTTTAATAACCCAACATATGCTCCTAGGTCGAAGGCTGAAAAAAATAGTCAGAGTCGGGTCCTTACGATGCCACTTACAGAATATCGTCTTTGGACCATGCTTATTCAAGATAGATAAGTCATTTGCGGGCGTTCAAAACAGATTTGCCAGAAAAAATAATATTTGAAAACTTTAATAACCCAACATATGTTCCCAGGTCGAAGACTGCAAAAAATAGTCAGAGTCGGGTCCTTACGATGCCACTTGCAGAATATCGTCACTGGATCATGTTTATTCAAGGCAGATAAGTCATTTACGGGCGCTCAAAACAGATTTGCCAGAAAAAAATAAAATTTGAAAACTTTAATAACCCAACATATGCTCCCAGGTCGAAGGCTGAAAAAAATAGTCAGAGTCGGGTCCTTACGATGCCACTTGCAGAATATCGTCACTAGATCATGCTTATTCAAGGCAGATAAGTCATTTGCGGGTGCTCAAAACAGATTTGCCAGAAAAAAATAATATTTGAAAACTTTAATAACCCAACATATGCTCCTAGGTCGAAGGCTGAAAAAAATAGTCAGAGTCGGGTCCTTACGATGCCACTTGCAGAATATCGTCACTGGATCATGTTTAATTAAGGCAGATAAGTCATTTGCGGGCGCTCAAAACAGATTTGCCAGAAAAAAATAATATTTGAAAACTTTAATAACCCAACATATGCTCCTAGGTCGAAGGCTGAAAAAAATAGTCAGAGTCGGGTCCTTACGATGCCACTTGCAGAATATCGTCACTGGATCATGTTTATTCAAGGCAGATAAGTCATTTGCGGGCGCTCAAAACAGATTTGCCAGAAAAAAATAATATTTGAAAACTTTAATAACCCAACATATGCTCCTAGGTCGAAGGCTGCAAAAAATAGTCAGAGTCGGGTCCTTACGATGCCACTTGCAGAATATCGTCACTGGATCATGTTAATTCAAGGCAGATAAGTCATTTGCGGGCGCTCAAAACAGATTTGCCAGAAAAAAATAATATTTGAAAACTTTAGTAACCCAACATATGCTCCTAGGTCGAAGGCTGAAAAAAATAGTCGGAGTCGGGTCCTTACGATACCACCTGCAAAATATCATCATGGAATCATGCTTATTCAAGGCAATTGTTTTGAGTCTATCCTACTATAAAATACATTTATAATGCTAACTCGCAGAGCAGCTGCAGCGGTTCGCCAGCAGGAGGCTGACAAACTCCAAATTACCTTGCTGGAATTAAAAAAAATCCAAGGAATTGTGTGCTCAATTGCTTAGTGAAAGAGAGGATAGTGAAAAGGAACTATTATTATCACTTAATAGTGTAGAGAAGTTAAAGAAGGAACTATGTTCTTTAGAAAATGTTTACAACGATGTAAATTCAGAGCGGGCCCGGCTCCAGGAGACGGTTGACAAGTTTACTGAGTGTAGTGCAGCATATGAACAGGCCTTGACAGACATCAACTCATTAGAGAGAGCACTGCACGACGCCCACGAGCAAATCTACGAGCTACAGGAGGCCCAAAATATTGCTGCAGCGGCACACACTCAAAACTTATTCGAGGAACTGGTCCGGCCCGACTCACAGTTGGTTGCCGCTCCAATTGAAAACCCTGTTGTTAGTATAGATTTAATCAATGAATCCACCACACCAAGACTAGTAAATTGCAGCGGAAACAAACTCAAAAAATATATTAAATTAAATAGAATGATTAAAAAAAACCAGAGGTTATCAAAAATGAATAAATTGTTTTTTAAGAAATTGAGATTTTGTAAAATTAATGTCAATTTAGTGGATAAGTTAGACTTGTATTCTGTTCAATTAGAACATAGTAAACTACAGTATGAAACTGACACACAGATTTTAAAATCAAAAGTTCAGAGTTTGGAGGATTCTATACAATCCCTAGAAACAATAAATGAGAGTTCGAAAAAGGTGATTAATGAATATTCTTTAGCCATGGATGATTTAATATCCCAGATTAAGCACAATTCAGAGCGGTTTGAGTCGCTGACCAATGCCCAGTCATGTGCATGTAAGCAAGCGACTGGACATTTGTTGACCAGTGTACTCGATCCAAGCCTGTGTGACAGTTTACCACAACAGCAAATAAATGATAATAGCTCCTTCCACACTCCACAACAAAGCACACCTAAACCTAATATTATTATGTATTGTGATGAAATTGGGAGCAATATGAGCTCATTTTTAAACTATCACCTAAAGGGACTTAGTACAATCAGCAATTGTCTGCCTCACAGTAGCTTTGAAAATATCTTAAAACAAATTTTAAATGACAGTAATATTAATTCTAAGACAACACTGCTAATTCTTATGGGTAATAGGGGAAATGTGAACAAAAATAATTTACTTAAATACTTTGAACAGTTAAATTCACTTGCAGTGCATGAAATTATTATTTTCACATTCCCCTATTGTGAGCAAATGTCAGAGGCAGAAAATAACATTAGACATAAGTTGAATATATCTCTATATAATCTTTGTACATATAGTAGTAAGTTTATCATAATTGACACTAACAAATTTGTTAGTAAATACCATATGCCTATGGTGTTTTTGACTAAAGGTAAGTGTTACCTTTCAAATTATTACAAGAGACAAATAGCTTTATCGCTATCCTATTTACTTGACATTTCTGCCAAGAATTTGGCAGACAACTCTGCTCCTATTGAGCAGCCCAGTGTGAGCTTGGAATTGGTTCCAGTCATAACCAATGATTTAAACTAGCTGTTAAGACAAAAGATTCTGTCTCTGGCAATTTAGTTTTAAATAAATATAATGAAAAATACTGTAAACATGGAAAGTATATCCACCTGGTGCATCAAAACATTCAATGTATTAGAGGAAAAGATTTACAGATTGAACTTTTTATGAACGATTTTTATGTTGATATTTTATGTATTACTGAACATTGGTTAACAAATAATGAATTAATGCCTCAATTTAATAATCATCAGGTGGGAAGTTCGTTCACCAGAATTAGTTCCATACATGGTGGGTCGTTAATTATATTAAATAGTCAGTTAAAATTTAAGGAACGTAAGGATATTGTATCCATGTCTGTTGAACGGACTATAGAACTAAGTGCAGTAGAATTGGAGCAATTTATTGTTGTCTGTGTGTATAGGCCGCCATTAAGTAATTTTGAAATATTTGAAAGTGTAATGGATTCTGTGCTACTTAAAATATCATCTTCTAGTAAGAAATTATTTATATGCGGCGACTTTAATGTAAATATTTTGGAAAATTCAACAATGTCTTGTAGATTGTTGAATCTATTCAAATCTGGTAATCTCAACCACATGTTTATGGAGCCTACTAGAGTGACTGCTACTAGTGCAACCTGTATAGATAATATTTTCACTGATATTGTTCCTATTACTAAAAAAGTTATCAGTAATTTAGAATCAGACCACTTAGGTCAATTAATGGTATTTGAGACATTAAGGAAAAATACTTTGAGAAAACAAATAACTTTTGTACCAGTAACCTCGGACCGCGTAGAAAGAATGAAGCAAAGTCTAGTTCAGGCGCTACCCTTTTTGTCTTCCGATATGGGTCCAAATAGTATGTATAATTCATTCTTTCACACTTTTATGGATCATTATAATGCGATATTTACTTCAAAATCGGTCGTAGTTAGTGGTGCATCAGTTTTTAGTGAGTGGGCTACTGCGGACTTACATCAACGAAGACGTGCACTGTATGCCTTGTATGAGGAACGGCGGTTTAACACGAGTGATGAATTTAAAGAACATGTCAAGCAATATTCGAAAAAGTTTAAAATAGATTGTCATATAGCTAAGCGAAATTATCTAAGTCAAAGAATAAAAAATAGTCCCAACATTATTAAAGCAACCTGGAAAGTAATCAATGTGGAGACTGGTCGCTCGAAACACACAGTGAATGATTTTAAACTAAATATTGATAACAAAATTATAGATTCCAATTTAGAAGTAGCTACAGAATTTGAAAATTTTTTCACTGACGTACCAGTTTTCACAACTAAGGATTTAAATTCATCACCCTCATCTGCTGTTACTCTATTAAAAGATAACGCTCCAGAGTGTTGTGGAGATTTTCATTTTGAACGTGTTTGTACCTCCGATGTAGTAAAGGCGTTTAATTCGGTTAATGTCAAAAAAACGAATGACCTCTGGGGAGTCTCTGTCCATGCTGTCAAATCCTTAGTAGAAATTATAGCGCCTGACTTAGTAATTATATTTAACAACAGTGTTGATTGCGGCGAGTTTCCTGATTTAATGAAACATAGTAAAATAACTCCTTTATTTAAATCGGGTAGCAACTCTGACCCCACTAACTTTAGACCGATATCTGTGCTACCAACGTTCAGTAAGATTTTTGAAAAATTAATTCTTTCTCAATTAGTACGACATTTTAACGTCAATAATTTAATGCATAATAAGCAGTTTGGTTTTACACGGGGTCGCTCGACAACCGATGCTGGTGTTGAGCTAATTAAGCATATCTTCGATGCCTGGGAGGAGTCACGAGATGCTATAGGTATCTTCTGTGATTTGTCTAAGGCCTTCGACTGCGTTTGTCATGAAACATTAATCAGGAAACTACACTATTATGGAGTTAGAGGAGCGGCACTGGATTTACTTAAGTCCTACTTAAATGGTAGAATACAAAGGGTCGATGTGAATGGACAGCGATCACCGGGGTCATTGGTCTCTATGGGTGTACCACAGGGGTCAATATTGGGACCTTTCCTGTTCCTTATCTACATAAATGACTTGCCATTCCTTGTAAAGACCCACCATGATATAGTATTGTTTGCAGACGACACTTCACTTATTTTCAAAGTCAAACGACAGCAACAAGCTTACAATGATGTAAACGATGCTATTTCTAAAGTAGTAAATTGGTTCAATGTTAATAATTTATTGTTAAATGAGAATAAGACTAAATGTATTAAGTTTGTCACTAGTAATGTAAGGCATGTACAAACAAGTGTCATTGTGAAGGATGAGGAATTGGAATTAGTTGATAGTACAGTTTTTCTTGGTATAACTTTAGATTCTAAACTCCAGTGGGGTCCCCATATTGCTACTCTTTCGAATAGACTGAGTTCTGCAGCTTTTGCAGTAAGCAAAATCCGTCAGTTAACTGATATCAAAACAGCTCGATTAGTATATTTTAGTTACTTCCATAGCATTATGTCATATGGTATTTTACTGTGGGGTGGTGCTTCAGAGATAAATACCATTTTTGTTCTGCAGAAGAGGGCTATTCGAGCAATATATAAAATGAACCATAGAGACTCACTGAGAGGTAAATTTAAGGAAATTGACATCATGACAGTGCACTGTCAATACATTTATGAGAATATTCTGTATGTGCATAAAAATATTGCCGATTTTAAGAAAAATTGTGACATTCATAATATTAATACTAGAAATAAACATAAGCTCGCCGTGCCCTTCACTCGGCTCCATAAAATTAAAAAATCATTCATGGGTAATTGTGTGAGATTTTATAATAAACTTCCAAACCGTATTACTGAGTTACCAATTAATAAATTTAAGAATCATGTAAAGCGTAAACTTATTTCTAAAGCTTATTATACCACACAAGACTACATGAATGATAAAACAACGTGGGATTAATTGTGATTCGAAATTATTAATTATTTATTATATTTGAATAATGATGATGAAATGGATATTCCAATGCATGTATTTCCTTTGTTGTTTTTATTATATTTGTTTGACATTTAGAATTTATTCTAGAAACAATCTAGACTAGTATTTTTTATACATTTTTTTTTTGTATGACTGTATTTTGTGAAACTTTTAGTATTAAATTTGATCTATGAATTATATTCATTAGTATTATATATGGAATAATATTTACAACATCAATAAATTGCTCTGATAATTAGATTAAGATAATTATATGTAATACTGTCTTACTATTCATAAGTGCTTGTTGCTAGGCCTACATGAATAAAGTATATTTGAATTGAATTGAATTGAGGCAGATAAGTCATTTGCGGGCGCTCAAACCAGATTGGCCAGAAAAAAATAATATTTGAAAACTTTAATAACCCAACATATGCTCCTAGGTCGAAGGCTGCAAAAAATAGTCAGAGTCGGGTCCTTACGATGCTACTTGCAAAATATCATCACGAAATCATGTTTATTCAAGGCAGATAAGTCATTTGCGGGCACTCAAAACAGATTTGCCAGAAAAAAATAATATTTGAAAACTTTAATAACCCAACATATGCTCCTAGGTCGAAGGCTGAAAAAAATAGACAGAGTCGGGTCCTTACGAAGCCACTTGCAGAATATCGTCACTGGATCATGTTTAATTAAGGCAGATAAGTCATTTGCGGGCGCTCAAAACAGATTTGCCAGAAAAAAATAATATTTGAAAACTTTAATAACCCAGCATATGCTCCTAGGTCGAAGGCTGAAAAAAATAGTCAGAGTCGGGTCCTTACGATGCCACTTGCAGAATATCGTCACTGGATCATGTTTATTCAAGGCAGATAAGTCATTTGCGGGCGCTCAAAACAGATTTGCCAGAAAAAAATAATATTTGAAAACTTTAATAACCCAACATATGCTCCTAGGTCGAAGGCTGCAAAAAATAGTCAGAGTCGGGTCCTTACGATGCCACTTGCAGAATATCGTCATGGAATCATGCTTATTCAAGGCAGATAAGTCATTTGCGGGCGCTCAAAACAGATTTGCCAGAAAAAAATAATATTTGAAAACTTTAATAACCCAACATATGCTCCTAGGTCGAAGGCTGCAAAAAATAGTCAGAGTCGGGTCCTTACGATGCCACTTGCAGAATATCGTCACTGGATCATGCTTATTCAAGGCAGATAAGTCATTTGCGGGCGCTCAAACCAGATTTGCCAGAAAAAAATAATATTTGAAAACTTTAATAACCCAACATATGCTCCCAGGTCGAAGACTGCATAAAATAGTCAGAGTCGGGTCCTTACGATGCCACTTGCAGAATATCGTCACTAGATCATGCTTATTTAAAGCAGGCAATTCATTTGCGGGCGCTCAAAACAGATTTGCCAGAAAAAAATAATATTTGAAAACTTTAATAACCCAACATATGCTCCCAGGTCGAAGACTGCATAAAATAGTCAGAGTCGGGTCCTTACGATGCCACTTGCAGAATATCGTCACTAGATCATGCTTATTTAAAGCAGGCAATTCATTTGCGGGCGCTCAAAACAGATTTGCCAGAAAAAAATAATATTTGAAAACTTTAATAACCCAACATATGCTCCTAGGTCGAAGGCTGAAAAAAATAGTCAGAGTTGGGTCCTTACGATGCCACTCACAGAATATCGTAAATAGATCATGCTTATTCAAGGTAGATAAGTTATTTGCGGGCGCTCAAAACAGATTTGCCAGAAAAAAATTATATTTGAGAACTTTAATAACCCAACATATGCTCCTAGGTCGAAGGCTGAAACAAATAGTCAGAGTCGGGTCCTTACGATGCCACTTGCAGTATATCATCACTGAATCAAGTTATTCGAGGCAGATAAGTCATTTGCGGGCATATACCAAATTTAAGCGAAATCGTTAGATCCGTTTCCGAGATCACAGAAATATATATATATATATATATACAAGAATTGCTCGTTTAAAGGTATAAGATAAAACAACTCAGAATCGGATCCTAACGATTTCACATACTAAACAAACATGAACTAACGATGAACTAACGATTACCTATCGATTCAACTTGATTGAAGCCATAAAAACAGTTTTTAGCTGCAGCCTGGCCTGTGTAATGTGCTCCCCCCACTCTATCAGTACTAAAAAATTCGCCCACATGTCATACGTCGGATCCTAACGATTTAAAGTACTGAACTAACGTAAACTAACGATTATCTATCGATTCCAATTGATAGAAACCGCAAATTCCGTTTTGGGGCGGTAGCGTGAACTTGACCGCCCCACTTTACTTAATAATGAATAAAAAAACTCAGAATCGGATCCTAACGATTTCACATACTAAACAAACATGAACTTACGATGAACAAACGATTACCTATCGATTCAAATTGATTGAAGCCATAGAAACAGTTTTTAGCGGCAGCCTGGCCTGTGTAATGTGCTCCCCCCACTCTATCAGTACTAAAAAATTCGCCCACATGTCATACGTCGAATCCTAACGATTTAAACTACTGAACTAACGTAAACTAACGATTATCTATCGATTCCAATTGATAGAAACCGTAAATTCCGTTTTGGGGCGGTAGCGTGAAGTTGACCGCCCCACTTTACTTAATAATGAATCAAAAAACTCGGAATCGGATCCTAACGATTTCACATACTAAACTAACATGAACTAACGATGAACTAACGATTACCTATCGATTCAACTTGATTGAAGCCATAAAAACAGTTTTTAGCTGCAGCCTGGCCTGTGTAATGTGCTCCCCCACTCTATCAGTACTAAAAAATTCGCCCACATGTCATACGTCGGATCCTAACGATTTAAACTACTGAACTAACGTAAACTAACGATTATCTATCGATTCCAATTGATAGAAACCGCAAATTCCGTTTTGGGGCGGTAGCGTGAAGTTGACCGCCCCACTTTACTTAATAATGAATAAAAAAACTCGGAATCGGATCCTAACGATTTCACATACTAAACAAACATGAACTAACGATGA
The DNA here is from genome assembly GCF_033807575.1 of Cydia pomonella. Taxonomy (NCBI): domain Eukaryota; kingdom Metazoa; phylum Arthropoda; class Insecta; order Lepidoptera; family Tortricidae; genus Cydia; species Cydia pomonella. The sequence goes on along the minus strand of NC_084723.1, from coordinate 451,489 downwards.
ACTAACGATTACCTATCGATTCAACTTGATTGAAGCCATAGAAACAGTTTTTAGCGGCAGCCTGGCCTGTGTAATGTGCTCCCCCACTCTATCAGTACTAAAAAATTCGCCCACATGTCATACGTCGGATCCTAACGATTTAAACTACTGAACTAACGTAAACTAACGATTATCTATCGATTCCAATTGATAGAAACCGTAAATTCCGTTTTGGGGCGGTAGCGTGAAGTTGACCGCCCCACTTTACTTAATAATGAATAAAAAAACTCGGAATCGGATCCTAACGATTTCACATACTAAACAAACATGAACTAACGATGAACTAACGATTACCTATCGATTCAACTTGATTGAAGCCATAGAAACAGTTTTTAGCGGCAGCCTGGCCTGTGTAATGTGCTCCCCCACTCTATCAGTACTAAAAAATTCGCCCACATGTCATACGTCGGATCCTAACGATTTAAACTACTGAACTAACGTAAACTAACGATTATCTATCGATTCCAATTGATAGAAACCGTAAATTCCGTTTTGGGGCGGTAGCGTGAAGTTGACCGCCCCACTTTACTTAATAATGAATAAAAAAACTCGGAATCGGATCCTAACGATTTCACATACTAAACAAACATGAACTAACGATGAACTAACGATTACCTATCGATTCAACTTGATTGAAGCCATAGAAACAGTTTTTAGCGGCAGCCTGGCCTGTGTAATGTGCTCCCCCACTCTATCAGTACTAAAAAATTCGCCCACATGTCATACGTCGGATCCTAACGATTTAAACTACTGAACTAACGTAAACTAACGATTATCTATCGATTCCAATTGATAGAAACCGCAAATTCCGTTTTGGGGCGGTAGCGTGAAGTTGACCGCCCCACTTTACTTAATAATGAATAAAAAAACTCGGAATCGGATCCTAACGATTTCACATACTAAACTAACATGAACTAACGATGAACAAACGATTACCTATCGATTCAAATTGATTGAAGCCATAGAAACAGTTTTTAGCGGCAGCCTGGCCTGTGTAATGTGCTCCCCCCACTATCAGTACTAAAAAATTCGCCCACATGTCATACGTCGGATCCTAACGATTTAAACTACTGAACTAACGTAAACTAACGATTATCTATCGATTCCAATTGATAGAAACCGCAAATTCCGTTTTGGGGCGGTAGCGTGAAGTTGACCGCCCCACTTTACTTAATAATGAATAAAAAAACTCGGAATCGGATCCTAACGATTTCACATACTAAACTAACATGAACTAACGATGAACAAACGATTACCTATCGATTCAAATTGATTGAAGCCATAGAAACAGTTTTTAGCGGCAGCCTGGCCTGTGTAATGTGCTCCCCCCACTCTATCAGTACTAAAAAATTCGCCCACATGTCATACGTCGGATCCTAACGATTTAAAGTACTGAACTAACGTAAACTAACGATTATCTATCGATTCCAATTGATAGAAACTGTAAATTCCGTTTTGGGGCGGTAGCGTGAAGTTGACCGCCCCACTTTATTAAAGAAAAAAAAATACTTAGAATCGGATCCTAACGATTTAATATACTGAACTAACGTCAACTAACGATTATCTATCGATTCAAATCAATAGATACCGTAAAATCGATTTTGGGGCGGTAGCGTGAAGTTGACCGCCCCACTTTATTAAAGAAAAAAAAATACTTTGAATCGGATCCTAACGATTTAATATACTGAACTAACGTCTACTAACGATTATCTATCGATCCTTATTAATAGAAACCGCAAAATCGGTTTTGGGGCGGTAGCGTGAAGTTGGCCCCCACCATTTTGTTTTAAAAAAAAATACATGTTTTAGTCGGATCCTAACGATTTAACCTACTGAACTAACGTGAACTAACGATGAACTAACGATATAGGTATGCCATTTGCGGGCACTCAATTTGGGGCGGTCAACTTCACGGACATAGTAAATGTGATGTTTTTAACTGTATCTGTTTAATTTTATGTTCAAATAAAACAATCATATGTCAGACGACAGTGAGAAAGGTTAAGTGTAGATGTAGATTAGAGATGCAACGAATATTCGGCCATTATTCGGTATTCGGCCACAATTTCACTATTTGGCCGAATACCGAATAATGGCATAGTATTCGGCTGAATACCGAATAGTACGTTAACACGTAGATAACGGCAAACGAGGGGTATAAAAAGTAACAAACTACAAGTCAGACTACCTTTATATTATTATTCATAGATAGTAATACAAAAAGATGAGAAAAATAATACAAAATATTTTTTTTACACACGACGAAATCTAACGCACCGCAATGTCGTGCAGAATAAGCGCAATTTCTTTATCAAAGACTGCCTACAGCGAGAAATAAGTCGCAACTTGCACAGCGCATGCACGCGCGCGTTCGAATTTACTTTATTTTAGGTAAAACTTCTTGCCGATTATTCGGCGGCCGATGATTATATTCGGTATTCGGCCAAGCCACTATTCGTTGCATCTCTTATGTAGATCCCGTGTGGAACGATTTTTTTAAGGGCCACTTGCACGGGTTATCCCCTAACTCGGAGTTAACCGTTAACCCAGGGTTAAATTGTACTGGTAATTCCAGGCTTAACTGGTTAACCCCGAGTTAGTGGCTAACTCTGGATGGCGCAAGTGCAGCTGAATTCACACTGTCGCATCGGCAATGACTTTTCAAGACTATTGTCCGACGATTTGGTCTGACAGGCCAATTCGAACGCACACTGACATCAGAATGATATTTGAATCATGTTATTTAGTTAACGCGCGTCTCGCTCGCACCAATTCACGACAATGCACGGACAAAATGCACGATACCTGAATGCCATCAGTTTGATGTCTCATATCAGTGTACGTTCGAATTGGACTCTGAGTCAGAATCAATTTTATAAGTCTAATAACGCGTTTTTTTGAAGGGGAAGGATATCATGTGAAGCAAACATTGAAACATCTCGGTATTGTCCAACTGTTTATTACTATTTTCGATTTGCATTTTTTTTCAAAACATTTGCACTTTTCACATAACAGGGCCATAGCCTACGGATCTACGTTACAACGCTTAATTTATCTGCTATACAATACAACTCATAAATATAACAAATACAATTATAATAATGTACAGAAACAATTATACAAGTAATTCACTCCTCGCGGCGGGGCGGGCGCCATTTCAACAAACATAATATTCACGGGTACAAAGTAAACGAACATTCTCAGCACTTAATTTCGGGTTCACAGATTCTTAAAAGCTAAAAACTCAATTACGTTAGGTTAATAAATTAAAATATTTTTTGAAATTATTAATCGAAATCAGGCCTAACTGTACAGTTAATACAGTTTCGACAAGACTACATATAATCATCTTTATAAAACGGAAAATTATTAAAACGTTTTAATTGACTATATGACTAATAGTCTTTTAGTATTCCGACTTTCGATCTGACTATACTGATTGAAAATTATAAATCAGTCAACAATAAAAAATGTTTATAAATAAATATACTTACTTAAAAAAATAATGAGTTAATAAATTAGTCGTCGTAAAATGCCGAGAACAAAAGTGCAATCATTCGTCGCATCAATTAAGGCTCCTACAGACGTTGCAACAAATGACATGCTATTTTAGATAATTGGCGGCTAAGAAAGAGCAACGAATTCAACCGATCGATCAAAGCCGCAATGTATCGCAAATCGCATGCGATTATCCACTGATAATCGCAACGCCACCACGTTTGCAGGGGATTAGGTAAACGACCCACGGTAACTGCAACTTTCATTACATAACGTAACGCTGACATGTCATCAAATAACAAGCACAGCCGAATGACACTTGACAGTAGCATCCCGCCCGCCGCTAGCACCGCTCTCTAAACTCGGGACTGTAAGCGCAAAAAACGAAAATATCGAACAATTATCTCTGTCACTCTAATTACGCTTTAATTGGAATAAAAAGAGATAGTTGCTCGAAATGTTCGCGGTAGGCCCACAGACATCCTGTATAATACAACAAAATGGCCGCCATATTGCTAGTGCAGGGGACGTCGGGGTATATTGTTATGTCGTTGTTGGTTTTGTTTAAATAGGAGTGGTCTTTTTGACTTCAGGAACTGTGAGTGTGCAACGAAGTTGAGATTAATTTCTAAAAATTCGACACAAATAGACTTTGAAATTAATTAATTCTAAAATTAATTTGTTTCAATGTTGGCGTAAATTACGTCGAGTGCTACCGTCCAACTTTGTTCGACAAAGTTACAATAAATTTTCCATTATAAAAAAAAATATCGTCCACTACAAGGTCGTTTTATAAACGCCTATAACTAAATGTAATTTTATAACACACTTATAATAAAAGTTCAAATTGCATTGCACACTCGTTCAGAAACCGGTATTCTAACAATTTAGTAGATAATCTATGTACAATAATTTCTTAAATATACGCATATTATAGATAAGTATGTGGGTGTCTAACCAATATGTACACTGCGTCCCAACAAAAATATACGGAGTTCCCTCCTGAGCTATGTTAAGTATTATAATTTCATTTTAACACTATTTATTCATTGTAACAAATTATTGTTTCACCTATTGCTATAACCGACTAGTTATATTTGGCTTTTTTACAAATGTACGCAAAGACAAGTTAACAGCAATAACTGCTAATCTCAATAAAAGTTGCGTCCAGTACTACTACAGATGGCGCTTATCAAAGTTCCCTTGTATTTTATATAACGCCTTGTCTTGCGCTTTTATTATAAGTGAGCTTGATACGGAAATATTAACAAAGGTCAAAGAGTTATACAAAATATAAGACAAGATCTGTTTGGTCATCTATATGAGACGCAATTTAGTATACAGATTAGTTATTATTTGTGTTTAAAGAAAGCGAAGGTAAGTGCAGATTATAGCAATCAGTGAAAGAATGTAAAGTATATAATTGTAGTCAATAATAACGTCACGTGTGTGACGCCTAGTTCCTATTAGCCTACATCTCACCGAGTCGAAACAGCATCGCACTGTGTACGCCCCACATCACGCGAAACTAATATGACAATTATTATGAATATATTGTGTTGTGCAAAAGTCGAGATCCCGCGCTAAGATGCCTTGTCCAAAATCATCTATCTCTTGAACTACAACTGAGCTAAATATCACGATTTTACAAGCCTATTTTAGACTGTGAATAGCACGCAATCTCAAACTATTCCTTAAGAAATAAACGGCGTACCTATTCAAGCACATTCCCCATTTTAATGTGGGAAGGGTCTTGAAAAGAGCAAATATTACATTCCTTGTTGTAACATGTGCAAAGTCCAACAACAATTTTTCGCGTTAAAAAAACTTTACTAGATGGCGTTGACCACATGATAAAATTATTTAGTTAAATTTTATTTCACTTCTTAAATGATGCACAATTTAAAGTTTTAGAGTCATAAATTACTATTATGATAGAGTTATGTAATAGCAGACAGTTTTCGCATTAAATTAATGTCCTAACGCGATAACTAGTTCATTTTCATGGAAATGTCATACTCGGAGACCTATTTTGCTCTCGAATGTAGACTTTGCTTTGTAAACTTTCCGTCTCACAACCAACTATTTAAACGGTGAAATCCCGACAGACGCATTATGATTTTTTTCATGTTATAATATTTTCAGGAAAATCGACAAAGAAAACTGTCGAAATGTTAAATAAATCTGTCGGTTTTCACCCGCTTACCATCAACAAGACATTTTTCCCAAAATATTCAAACGTTCAACGCCGCAACTAAAATCTAACAAATAAATTTAACTTTACATGGTAACACGTGAAACTAACTATGTACACTTCGCTTAGACATGATTTATACAACGTATTTGTATATATTAGTAATTAGTAGACGGGCACTTGCGGCTGTTTCGATCCGTCGTCTCGGACGACTCGTGTCGTTTAAAGTGGTCGCCCACTGTCGCGGCACGACTAGAGTTGCACACGACTTTATTCGCTTCTTGTTTAAGGCTTCGGAAAAAAATATACTCTTCACTTAATTTTCGAAAAATTTAGAACTTTTGGGTTATTGCTGCTCACAGTGTCCCAAAATATTTGTCAGTGTTGTTACGGTCCATATGAAATGTGCGTGAAAAGCTTCAAATATATATTTAAAACATAAGATTTGCAAGACCAAGTGATCTCAAGAGCTCCGTGAACAAAGTTTTATACGGAGCTCTAAAAATATTGTATGGAAAACTGGGTCGTATTTTTTCATCAATGTTAATTTGTCCGTTTTCTGGAAAAAAGTAATGGTAAACTTTTTCTGTAAATCCTTTAAACGTTCTTTGTGCCTATAAATATTAATAAAATGAAATAGCGATAACTATCAAACCGCCAGCGGTTCTATGTCATGCAACTCTAACCCTACCGCCGTACAAAATATAGTCCAAATTCAATTGACTCGATCTGGCGTTTATTGCGCGGGTAAAATTTTAATTTCAACCGCACTAAATGTTTTAAAACGCTTCACAAGCGTTGACAAATAACTTGCAAATAGTAAAAGCATGAGCATATAATACAGCTTTATTACAATATAGTTTCAAACATCACAGCATTAGAAGACAAAGTGGCGTTGCAAATGTATTGGAGTTTACGTCATTTTGTCTTCAGCTACGAAGGGTTATGACTTGCTCAATGTGAGTAAATGACAACATTTCTCAATATTTTTTTACGAATGATGTGCCCGAGTGACGATGCTTAATACTGGCGTCGTGCTTATTTTATACAATAACAAATAAACACTACTGACCTTTATACAAAGTTGCATTTCAAAAAATATTAAAATTTTCCTTAAATTGAATCGTTTCCAATGCCTTTAATAAATATGACAGAGTAGGGAAATGCAATCTTGTATGATGATTAGCAGTTCTTATTATGTATGTGTCTTTGCTTTATACTAACTAACGGTAGACTCACCTTCAAGTGCAGAAATACGAAAATTTAGTCAAACGAACATAATTAAATACCGATCAACGAGGCCGAATTTTATAGGTCCAATAAAAATCATAGTTTTTTCATCCGATTCGGTGTGTTGATCGGCCTACAAGCTCACATTAAACAAGCGCTCACACCCACATCATTTTGATCGTAAACACTAACACTTCATTAAAAAAAACAACATCACAGACAAATATCAAATCCAAACAAAACAAGAGCGCCGCGACAACCGTTGAGACAAGTTACGATGACAGTCGGGTCAGTCGGGGGGGGGGGGGGGGGGGGGAAACGTTTTTATACTACGATCGAACTTACATTTAGAGAAAAGCTAAAGTATTCGTTAATCCAATTAAAAGTTAATAATATATTGAAATTTTAGATGGAAATGAAGAGTTTATTTTGATTAGCTTTTTATTGGTATTAACGATTGTTACTCGGCTTGCGTTCATCAGTGTGTTCGGGTTGCGGGGTCCAATTATTAACGGGTGCCACATTATTATGAGATTTCTACCAGATCGGGTCTTCGGCACCAAATGCAACTAATGATTTAGTTATTCATTTTAGGAATGAATCTTGATTTTACAAAATTTTGCATAATTTTATTTTTTTTGTTACTGATTTACGTATAATGTTTTGTAACATCGTTAGGCAAGTCAGCAAAGGTGCATGTTTAGCTTAGACGGAGGGTAGGAAGGTGATCCGGTTGGCGGACGTCGTCGCGGCGGCGGCGGGGGCGGGGCGGCGGGCGGCTACGTGCGCGTGAGCGGCGCCGGGGCCACGTCGGCGGCCGCCAGGCGCAGCGCCGCGCCCACCAGGGGGGTGGCGGGGGCGGGCGCGGGGGAGCCGCCCGAGTGCGGCTCCTCGCGGCTCTCCTGCAAATATCATAACAACACTTTACGCACTAATACATTCTAATAAATAATCCTCTCTAAACTTTCTCAAACTACTGAGACCGATGGAATCGTTCAGCTTCATTCCGTTGATCGTGAGTTAGACCGATATAATACTAATCTGTCGGTGTCAAAATAGTACGCACGGGGACATTATGATCTACTACGTCATCTGATACGAGGATGAGCCCCATGGCACACGTTCATAAAAGTGACGCTAAGTTTGAAATAACTTGTAAAAAAAAAAATAGAATCGCCAAAAGCACGAAAAAAGCACCACTTCCAGTTGCAAAAACCAAAAATTTACGTCATCTGATACAAAGATGAGACTGGTGGCAACAGATAGGTATTTATGTGTAGCTTCAGATATCACTCGTCTGCCAGTTCCTATATGGCCGGAAATGCGTCTGCTGGGCACTTTAAAGGTACCAAAAAGACTTCTGCCAGGAACTTTAAAGGTATCAAAAAGACATCTGCCAGGAACTTTAAAGGTACCAAAAAGACGTCTGCCGGGAACTTTAAAGGTACCAAAAAGACATCTGCCGGGAACTTTAAATGTACCAAAAAGACGTCTGCCGGGCACTTTAAAGGTACCAAAAAGACGTCTGCCGGGCACTTTAAAGGTACCAAAAGACGTCTGCCAGGAACTTTAAAGGTACCAAAAAGACGTCTGCCGGGCACTTTAAAGGTACCAAAACGACGTCTGCCGGGAACTTTAAAGATATCAAAAAGAATAGAATGTACGTCATCTGATACAAAGATAAGACTAGTAGCAACAGATAGAGATTTATATGTAGCTTCAGAAACCACTCGTCTGCCAGTTTCTGTATGTATAGCCGGAAGTGCCCGGCAGACCGTTTCGAAGGTACCGTTTTTAACCCCCAACTTACGTCATCTGATACAAAGATGACACTAGTGGCAACAGATAAAAATTATATGTAGGTTCAGAAAACACTCGTCTACCAGTTCCTATATGGCCGGAAATACGTATGCCAGATGGTATTTTTTTTTCATCCTTTCGGCCAATTCAATTTTTTTACTATTTTTCCAAACGTAGTATTACTTTTATGAACATGGGCCTTGGGGCTTATCCTTGTATCAGATGACGTAGTAGATCATACGGTCCCCGCCCGTATTAGTAACGTTTTCTGTTCAAGAAATTTCACTTTGAACACTGACAGAGCAGTATAATATTAGGAACAGATTTAATAGCTAAAACTAGAATTGGCCTGTCAATTTTTCTCATGTATTATAAATACGCCTCAGACGGATGCTTTGTCTCTTTTTTAACGAGTGAACTGATGAAGTCTGATGAGATGAGACTAGGTTACATGACATGAATTAACTGGTATTTATTTTATCCCACCAATCGACTACATAATAAAAGCAACATAACAATACTATGCCACTCATACCACCGTATAATTATTCTTTAAAATTCAGAAAAGTATAAATATCAAACGCAATCTTGATTACCGTAGCCGAACCGGCCTAAACCTAAACGCACTCCGCGGACGGGAAATCACGGACCCTACACCCAAACGTACTAAAACCGTATTCAATTCTATAACTTATCCATGCGCACCAAAGTACCTACACATTCGAACTAGTTTTCAAATTTCATATATGTACATTCTTTTTCATATCACAGTAGTGTAATTTCCCAATACATGCCATTTTACCCAAATTATTCATATTTTTTAAGCATGCAAAAATGTTATTCCTAAACTAAAGCACCCCACTAAATGATCATTATTGTAAAATGAAAAATTCCACTTACTTGAAACAATTTACTTTAAAATGATTGTTATAAACTTTTTTCGTTTCTTTGGTCGCAGGAATTTTTCGAAGTTTTTCTCTGTGAACAACGATATTCTCAATTGGCGTATTTGTTTAGATATGATAATAATTATTTATTATTTATACAAACACTGTACACGCGAAAACTACGGGCATGGCATCTAACCTGAATTTATAAAGTCCTATGTCTACATAAAACAAAAGAAGTTTCCTATTTCTGTAGTTTTTATTATTTCTTTTTTTATAGGATTTATTTCTATGAACAAACTGTGTAGGTAGAAGATGAAGCCAACGGAAAAATGTAATAGAATACAAATAAATATAAATTAGACAAAGGAACATGTAAAATTATGTATTTGTACAAGTGGGAATAGAAAGAAAAACAATAAAATGAATAGGTAGGTATGAACATGTGTATACATATAGAAAACTTCACAAATGGAAAATGGTAATGGATCCTCTTACCTCGCTTATGGGGAAACACATATGATTGCAAGAATTCACTAAATAAGGTAACTTACTGATGATTGGTATTCAATAGTCGGTGGCTTATTACTTACAGTGGTTAGAAGCAGTTTAATTTGAGTGTTGGTGCCTTAGTAGTAACATGGATCCCGGAGGCAGTGATTCTAATAAAAATATTTCTTATTTACCAGTTACCCGGCTCCATTTCGGCGAAGGAAAATATCGTCAGCAAATGGGACTAATCTCAGCGATTTTCTATCCTTCCTTTCCGGGTTGGCAGTTGGAGTTTTAACGATTAAGTTTCCAAAAACAGACTTCGGGTGATAAGATGAAGGCCTAGCTGCAGGAGCCCGGAGCCAGGGTGGGCATTTACCGTGGTCAACAGGTGCTCGAGGGTCTCGTAGGTGAGCTAGCAGATGGCCGCAGCAGGCATCTTGTACAGGACCCTAGATGCAGCAGCTTGGAGCCAGGGTGGACACTCACCGTGGTCAGCAGGTGCTTGAGGGTCTCGTAGGTGAGCCAGCAGATGGCCGCAGCGGGCATCTGGTACAGCACCCTGGCGGAGGCGCCCTTGAAGAAGCCGAGCGGGCCGGTGGCGCGCAGCAGGCATCTGGTACAGGAGCCTGGAGCCAGGGTGGACACTCACCGTGGTCAGCAGATGCTTGAGGGTCTCGTAGGTGAGCCAGCAGATGGCCGCAGCGGGCATCTGGTACAGCACCCTGGCGGAGGCGCCCTTGAAGAAGCCGAGCGGGCCGGTGGCGCGCAGCAGGCATCTGGTACAGGAGCCTGGAGCCAGGGTGGACACTCACCGTGGTCAGCAGATGCTTGAGGGTCTCGTAGGTGAGCCAGCAGATGGCCGCAGCGGGCATCTGGTACAGCACCCTGGCGGAGGCGCCCTTGAAGAAGCCGAGCGGGCCGGTGGCGCGCAGCAGGCATCTGGTACAGGAGCCTGGAGCCAGGGTGGACACTCACCGTGGTCAGCAGATGCTTGAGGGTCTCGTAGGTGAGCCAGCAGATGGCCGCAGCGGGCATCTGGTACAGCACCCTGGCGGAGGCGCCCTTGAAGAAGCCGAGCGGGCCGGTGGCGCGCAGCAGGCATCTGGTACAGGAGCCTGGAGCCAGGGTGGACACTCACCGTGGTCAGCAGATGCTTGAGGGTCTCGTAGGTGAGCCAGCAGATGGCCGCAGCGGGCATCTGGTACAGCACCCTGGCGGAGGCGCCCTTGAAGAAGCCGAGCGGGCCGGTGGCGCGCAGCAGGCATCTGGTACAGGAGCCTGGAGCCAGGGTGGACACTCACCGTGGTCAGCAGATGCTTGAGGGTCTCGTAGGTGAGCCAGCAGATGGCCGCAGCGGGCATCTGGTACAGCACCCTGGCGGAGGCGCCCTTGAAGAAGCCGAGCGGGCCGGTGGCGCGCAGCAGGCATCTGGTACAGGAGCCTGGAGCCAGGGTGGACACTCACCGTGGTCAGCAGATGCTTGAGGGTCTCGTAGGTGAGCCAGCAGATGGCCGCAGCGGGCATCTGGTACAGCACCCTGGCGGAGGCGCCCTTGAAGAAGCCGAGCGGGCCGGTGGCGCGCAGCAGGCATCTGGTACAGGAGCCTGGAGCCAGGGTGGACACTCACCGTGGTCAGCAGATGCTTGAGGGTCTCGTAGGTGAGCCAGCAGATGGCCGCAGCGGGCATCTGGTACAGCACCCTGGCGGAGGCGCCCTTGAAGAAGCCGAGCGGGCCGGTGGCGCGCAGCAGGCATCTGGTACAGGAGCCTGGAGCCAGGGTGGACACTCACCGTGGTCAGCAGATGCTTGAGGGTCTCGTAGGTGAGCCAGCAGATGGCCGCAGCGGGCATCTGGTACAGCACCCTGGCGGAGGCGCCCTTGAAGAAGCCGAGCGGGCCGGTGGCGCGCAGCAGGCATCTGGTACAGGAGCCTGGAGCCAGGGTGGACACTCACCGTGGTCAGCAGATGCTTGAGGGTCTCGTAGGTGAGCCAGCAGATGGCCGCAGCGGGCATCTGGTACAGCACCCTGGCGGAGGCGCCCTTGAAGAAGCCGAGCGGGCCGGTGGCGCGCAGCAGGCATCTGGTACAGGAGCCTGGAGCCAGGGTGGACACTCACCGTGGTCAGCAGATGCTTGAGGGTCTCGTAGGTGAGCCAGCAGATGGCCGCAGCGGGCATCTGGTACAGCACCCTGGCGGAGGCGCCCTTGAAGAAGCCGAGCGGGCCGGTGGCGCGCAGCAGGCATCTGGTACAGGAGCCTGGAGCCAGGGTGGACACTCACCGTGGTCAGCAGATGCTTGAGGGTCTCGTAGGTGAGCCAGCAGATGGCCGCAGCGGGCATCTGGTACAGCACCCTGGCGGAGGCGCCCTTGAAGAAGCCGAGCGGGCCGGTGGCGCGCAGCACGAGCGCGGCGGCCTGCGCCAGCCCGTCCGCGCGCGCCGCTACCTCCTGCACATTACAAATATTTCAATAGAGCGCGCGTCTGTAAAGGGCAGGGCCCGCTTTTTTTATGACGTGTAATTGTTAAGTTATTTATTTATTTATTTCATCTTTATTGCACATAAGAAATCACAAAAGGCGAACTTAATGCCCTAAGGCGTTACCTACCAGTCAACCTTTAGGCAAATCAGATAAGTTGTAGGCGGTGCGAAAACATGTGGTATAGATGATACAATTAGGCAATATGACCACAATACAACAGTTACTAACCAGCATGTACTCGCACCGCGCACGGTCCATATCGTCAGGTGACAAGCAAAACTCACTAATTACCACCAAAAGTTCATAGCCATAATGAATCATATTACTATTATAATAAGGTTGTTTTTTTTGCATAATTATTTTTTAGTCGTTAGTAAGTTTTGTTTGTCATCTGACGATATTATCACTTAAACCGATACCAATTTGCAAGTTAGTCAATTTTAATATGAATTGACAATCGGAAAAAATTACAAAAATGAAACTTTAAGCTTGTACCTGAGCTGTTATCGTATAAAAATATGTAGATTGTAACTCAATTGGGCTTCACGAGTTATAAAATGTTACAAGTAGAATCAATATAGTATGTATAGTGAACTCGTGTTCTTTGTAAAGGCTTCATAATGCGATGTCTGTATATGTATGTATAGTCTGTGTCGGGCACGTAGCGGTAGAGCAGTGGCAGCAGTACCTGTGTGTTGAGCACGGTCTTGCACACGTCGAGCGGCGTGGTGGCGGCGGCGGCCAGCGCGCCCGCGCAGGCGCCGGACAGCGCGTGCGCGCGCGGGTCGTACTTGCGCGAGGGGTTCACGAGCGACTGGCACCACTCGTACGTCACGAAGTGGAGCGACTGGAATAAAGATAAAGATGATGGCTTCTGTGATGTTGCCAGAATATTCTTGAAATTTGGCTGGGATATATTTCAAGTTTAGGCAACATTAAAATTCTGACATAATGAGAATCGATTTATTGCCTGAACATTGTGATTTCAATTAGTACAAGATCTAATTATCCAAGTAGTTTAAAGGGCGGATCCTAATATTATTTATCTTCCCGTTATTGTTACATGCCCCTATTCTTACAGGAACAGGGGCATGGTGCGACGACAGACCTCCTGCGAGATGGAGGAAGGAGAAAGCCAAGATCGCAGGAATACAGTGGATGCGCGCGGCCCAGAGCCGCAACGAGTAGTGAATGCATGAGACCCTGATCTAGCAAGCTAGACCCAATGGGGTCGAGACGGCCTGATGACGATGGGTGGTATTTTTTTATATGTATTAAAACAAGGCTTAATGTTACCGGGAAGGGCACGTTCATGACGACCTGCGTGCCGTAGGACCGGTAGAAAGCGCGTATCCCGTCAGCCCTGTACACCCTCCTGTAGGGTCCGTGTGTAGAGACCTCACCTGGAAGGGCACGTTCATGACGACCTGCGTGCCGTAGGACCGGTAGAAAGCGCGTATCCCGTCAGCCCTGTACACCTTCCTGTAGGGTCCGTGTGTAGAGACCTCACCTGGAAGGGCACGTTCATGACGACCTGCGTGCCGTAGGACCGGTAGAAGGCGCGTATGCCTTCAGCCTTGTAGACCCGCCGCGCGCACTCCCACACGCTTCTGTAGGGCGAGTTCAGCATCTGCAGCCGTTGTTTTACCACTGCGATCAACAATTGTTCATGGTCAAACATTTATACTACCAATTCTCTAACCCATCGAACGCCACGCCTATCGCGTGCGGTGCATTCTCGTAACCTTGTCGGACGTAAAAACGATTATAAAATAAAAATAAATACATCAATAAAATAAATAAATCTTTATTGCCGCACAAACAATATCTACAATTTACGTGAAAATAGCAAAAAAAAAATCAGACCTCAATTTAAGAGCTATATTGTCAGATAAATAAGCAAATGTAAAGATGTTCGATCAACAAGACGTATCAAAGGTCAAGCCCTATTGATCCAGCGGAGTCATTGTAAAGATTATTGAACCTTCACATGGCCTAAGTACTGGTATCGTTGGCCGAGATTCGCCAGACATTGTAGTCAAACCGTTTAATTAACCGTTCTACTTATTTACAAACCACAGGATCCTCAATTAAAAACAAATTTTACTAAAAATAGTATGAATACTATTAGCGCTGGAAGCTTATTCATTAGTAAACCTTTGGCATTAACGTAAGATCTAAGATCTACGAAGGAGCACATAAACTATTCCATCAATTACATTTTGTCTCGACAGCCCATACAATTACATTTTGTCTCGTGTTAGCTATCAGGATTTATTAGGTAATTTTTTCATCTTTTTTACAGAAAAAGGAACTCCTCCTATACCTGCAAATCTTTGGAAGATTCGCGTTTGTATGGGACAACGGTAAACATAATCGCGGAATGCTCCACATGTGTGCTGTTGATATACAGTCGTTGCACAAAGATTATCTACTTTTAAAGCTCACGATCATAACTTAATAATCATGGAGTAATCATCACGCTGTTCTTTGTTATGATGAGTTACGTTTGCCTCCTTTGCATCTCGTTCTTGATCGTGTCCTCAAATATGTTTAAAAAGAGTCATCACATGTCCTACTTTTTAGTGTTCCGTACGAGTACAAAACTTTGCTCACGGAACACTTATGGGATTACTTTTTGCATTGTTTTTAATCAACATCAATTCTGATTGTTTCAATTTAATTCAAGGCAAACATTTCGAAATCTTTGTGAATAACATATTTACTTACTAGTAGCAGGGCAAAATGCTGATGAGCCCCAAGAGTTTAAAAATAGCAAGTGTGTCATCGGCCATTGACCATCGTCGTCACAACACGAGATAAACCCCCATGGACTGCTATCGGTAGGGTCAGGCATAACAAGCCCTCAAATACACCTACTCATACGATAATTAACTTTATTGCGCATGCGTTAAGCATCTATTGACTTCAATTCATGATAGCACGAGTCAAGAACTTAAGCTAAAAAATAGCAAGGGAATAACATAGCTCAAAGCAATATATCTAATCTAAACATGCGATATTGCACATCACAGCGCATGATATGAGTATGTATTTGTGTGTACTGGCGACTACTTAAGATAGAAGTCGCAAACTAAAGTTGAAAAGTCGTATCTCTAAAAGAGCTTGATAGTAACATGTGGTTTTATAAATATTATATTCGTATCACTTTTTGTTGTGGTGATGTGTACATACCATGTGGTCCATGATAGGGGAATCAGTTCAACGGTAGGTATGCTATCAATGTACACGATAAGAAGTATATGCAAGCGTTTTATTTACTTTACACTTTAATTTGTAAAAATAAATTGCGATTTTAATGGCGTATGAGAATCATTCCATGCGGGAATGATCTGCAGATTTTCTAAGGCCAGTGAAAAGAGGTTTGCAGAAAATTGTAAGAAAAGAAGTAGTGGTCGTTATGATACGCAGGATCTCGTTTTAGCTTCAAAAGAAATTATGCCTATCCTATCCTACGGCCACGGCCCCCAAACTCTTTTCATCATTCACTGAACTCCAAAAGTCCTGTCCTGACTCAAGATTTGTCAACGAGCAATGGACCGCAGCATACTCGGAGTCCGTAGAACCTTGAATAAGGAACACGAAACTGGTATCGCAGATGTGGGTGTGAAAGCCGCCTCAAGTGAGATTGGGCGGGACACATCGGCCGGATACATAAACATGGGCCAAAATAGCGACCGAATGAGCACCACAGGTCACCCGAAGCAGGGGCAGGCCAAAAAGGAGAAGGCGAGGCGAGACGACGGACTCATTTTGTGGCGACTGGCGAGAGCATGCACACACCGTGACGAGTGGCGGAAGACAGGGGAGGGCTCTGCCCAGCAGTGGGACACAATATAGGCTAGAAATGAAAGAAATGAATCCACAAACATGTTTGGCTCCCAAGAACAACATAGTCAAATCGACTAATAATTAGCTTAACAATTGTTAAAGGCTTATGTACACAGGTGTACTTATAGTTCCGTGCCCTTGTGAACCGTATCACGACGGCGTAGGGTTCAAAGTGGCGCGTGTAATGACCAGAGATAACTCATGTTTGAAGTTTATCGGACGAGTGGTTGTTATACATATTATTACCGTTTTGTTAATGGGAATAATAATGACATGTAGAAACAATAATAAATGTTCGTTATCCCTTCAGCTTCATAATAACTCACCAACATAATTTTGTTGATCCTCAATAGGATTCGGACATCAAGGACGCGCCGTTTACATGGTCAAGCATTCTTCAAGTAGACGTACGTAGTAAGGCGCCTTCGTGAGGGATAAAGACACAACAAAGATGTCATGCCTACATTTCTGAAGGTCTTTGTAAAGCTAAAAATATAATGCTTTGCTATAATTAGGTATTAATTACACCAAATTGCACTACTTGATCCTTTGAAATTCTTGAAACTAATTAGACTTTTTCTATAAAAAGTTTGGCGATCCCATCCTGATCTAGGTGCATATGAACCTACTTTATGATATCGTACTACCTATTGTCCGTTGACCGCGTAACTGATAAGCTATTTAAATCCAAGTGTCGCTTACACAAATAGAAACACGCTCCAAACATGTTTGCGAACCGTCTACAATCGATAGGCAAATACGGATCGGCAGACGGACGGTCAGCGCGGAACAAACACTGTGTAAACAAATCCTTATTTTATTTAAATCGCATACCTACTGGCTGTTCTAAGTTCTGTAGCATATAAAGAGATATAAAGATACGTACTTCGCTCAGACAATCAGAAAGGAAGAACCTCGTTTTTAGGGTTCCGTACCTCAAAAGGAAAAAAAAAACTGAACCCTTGGTAACCCCACCTTACTTTGTTGCTTAGTACCTATACCTTACTTTGTTGTCCGTTCGTCTGTCTGGCTGTCAAGACCCTTTATCTCGGCAACGCGTCGAGATCTCGAGTTGAAATTAAACCCATATAATCAGACAGTCCTTTGAAATTGTGAAAAAAATCAGACTTCCAAGTTACGAAGTAAAAAAAATACGGCCGTTTATGTCGCAACAAACGTATATTTGACGTAATCAAAATGTATAGTAGGCAAATGTTTTGGAAGTTTATTTGAAATGGTAAGTACACACTTTATAACAATTTTTGTAACATCATTATAAAATTTCTGTGTTATGTATGTAACAGCTAACACTTACTAAAAATAATCGTGAATGAACGTTAGAGTTATAGTTATATATAAAGTACCTATATAATTTACATATTTTTGTATGTAGAAACAGTAAAAAACTAACTTGACCGTAAGATCATTTCACCTTAGTAATTAATAATATTAAAATGTCTTATTTAAATAAATACCTACTTGCAATTGTAATTAGTTATTGCGAATGTTTATATATTATATATATCGTTGTCTAAGTACCCTCAACACAAGCCTTATTGAGCTTACTGTGGGACTTAGTCAATTTGTGTAATAATGTCGTATAATATTTATTTATTTATTTTAAATGTATAGGAATGGATCCACAAGTCATTTAAAACCGGTATGAGCCGCTGTCTATTACAAGGCGATTTATAAAAGTTACGTTGTACAGTCAGCTGCACAGAAAATAATCCCGTCTGCATAGTTTGTATGCAAAGGTGCCAAGCATAGATATAAGAAGTAAGGAGATTTATAACGAAGCATAATTTCAACGAGTCTCGCTGTCTCCAACTGTCCCCCACCACATCATTAAAGGCGTGGCCAGACAACCAACTCACGCGCTGTGATTGGCCAAACCGCGCGGTGTAGGAGCCTAGAGCGGCGGCACTAGAGTGAGGACAATTCGATAGAGCTATCGATATTTTACATGTTCTGAACATGAGTAACATGACCTTAGAGTTTTGACATTTTTGTTTTAAGTAATAATTACCATAGACTTAATTTATATTCCTTTAAATTTTTGACCTTATTTACGAGCTAAGAATTTTAAGGTACGTGTAAGGTATATTCGTTGATCCATAAATTGTCTCACAAAGGTTTTTACTGATAAAATGTAATACAAAGCTTTTAATTTAAAAAAAAAAAACATGTACCATGATGCGAAAGCTTGTTTATGCTTAACTAATCAAATTGGTTTAAATTTTAGTCATTATTTGATGTAATGTTTGTTTAAATTGTTTACTTTGGGATTGTCGTTAGACGTGAGCGCTTCATTAAAAAAATAGTTTCAGTTTATTATAGCATATTTCGTCACCAATTGAAAGCAATTCCAGCATGTTACATAGAGTTATGAAGAACTGCGAAAGCAAGTTATAGTAAATTATATTGTAAGTATAATGCACCATTAAATAAGCTTTTAAATCATATGTACGAATAATAAGGAAAGAGTAATAATAATTATCAGTAAAAATCTTTCTGATAGAACTTTTGGATCGACTAAGTATAACAATATACTATTATTTTAAACATATTTATATTCTATCGTTATATAAATGAGGTGAAGTGTAACTGGAAACATTTTTCTTGAAAATGATCCAAACAAATAACACTTTTCTCGCTCGTAAACCAGTTAGGGCCCTCTACCTGTAGCATATATCCATTTTTTTTAATACTGGAATTTTTCGGGAAACTGAAAGAAATTGCAATCATGAACATATTTGATTATACCTAGTGCAGTTATTCGAATCGTTGCTAAGAACCTGAATAAAATATACTTATAGGTATAAACTATAATGTTATAAATAAATTGTACTTAATTAAATCAGTTTATTTTTTGGCTTACCTATTCGATTTTTAATCCAAATTAATAAGTATTAAATTAAACATTAGGTGCATATAAAATAATTGTAAAATTTTACTTGAAAAAGAATTACTTTCATTCACACTATATCCAAACATTATTATCGATAACGCTCAAAGATCAATTATATGCACGAGCACCACTCTACTTCGCGGCGTCAATGAAGGGAGCGGTTGGCGGTCGTACCAAGAAACAATAATGCCCCTGTGAATATCGTTAGCGGTTTAATGCATTGCGCCGTTGCTATGGACACTACAAATAGTTTTCCATGCCAAAGCGTCAATGTAGGATGCATAGATAAATTGGCACGCATTTGTATGACAACATGGTCTGACTCAGAAAAATCATATGTCACTGGATTTATTTGTTAAAATGTGTGGTTTTATTGATTAATACGTGAAAAAAAATGTGGTATGTAACTCCATGATCCTTATAGTTTTTGGATGCACTCCTATTTCGACACAAAATAACGCTATAATTCGGCATTTCAATAAAATTGACGCGCACATTGTTCAATGACAGCTAATTTGCTACTGTCTTACGGCGGGCCGGTATGGCCACGATGTGGCCATGTCGCGGCGACACGCGCCACGCCTCCGTCAGCCATCTAGTACTTTCTATGATCTGAGGTGCCAAGCGAATAGTATTGCTGACTGTATAAATAGATGATATAGCACAGTTAAAATTTCCTGTATATTAGTAATGGTACTTGGAGTGCATGAATTGTCTCCAGTCTAGCCCGTAAACAAGCGCACACGCCAGCGTATCATATTCGCAGAAAGCTATTTTTGCTCTTGACTCACTCCAGTGGTATTCACATTGTATGAACTAGCGAAACTTATCGTAATCAAAGATAAGTCAATAACAGACTGCTAGTCTCCATACTGTGTTTCTCAAAATCTAGATATTTACCCCCTTATTCATAACGTGTACTAAAGTTACGATGCCGCTAATCATCGTTTGTCCCTTTCCATCATACTAATACGTCGGAAAGGGGCAAACGATAATTAGCGGCATCGTAACTTTAGTACTCGTTTATGAATAAGGGGGATGGTGGATAGCTAGATGAACTTGAGTTCGAGTTGTTGGCGGCGAAACGGTTAAGCAAGATTTAATTGTTCGTTAGGCTCTGTGTTTAAAATCGGCACTGGCTTTTTTATTTTCTTAGATAGACCTAAGATATACAGGTCTATTGGTCGAGTATTTATATGAGTCTACGATATTGCAATGTAGAGTGCGGAGACGTCTATAGAACAATGCGATTACCTATGGGAATTAACAGTCTGTAATGTATACTAGTCTTGGTTGCAATTGTGGTCACCAGTAGATAGTAGCCCAGCCAAACCGCAATAACACTGCGTAACAGACAAAGAACGCAGTTGCATATTGCAATTGTTTATTTACTACATTTTACCTTTATTTATTTCCGAATTGACATCCAGTTAAACGTCCTTTTTTCCCCTTAATATTTTCTTTTGTTTCAATTCCCATTTAGTTATATTGTCACTGCCTTCCTGTTTACATAACGTAGATATAGCTAGGCCATCTACTCTCCGGTTAGGTATATTCAATTTACAGGCAAATTTTTTAGGTAATTTAATTGTAAAAATTCTGCTTTGTCATGCCGTGTATCCTTATGCCGTCTAAATACATTTTCAATTAAACTAATCGAAACCGAAAAACCTTTGCTAAAAAAGTTAGACAACAAACAGATTTAGAACATAGATCTTCACTTGCGGTCAATACAAAACTTAGAAAACAATAAATACATTCAGGGTTTTCCTCCACGCTAACTCGTCAGCCCACCTGATCAGTTTTCCTCACACATAATAATATGTATGCCACAACCACTGTCCATTCTATCCAACCAATGTAGAGGAAGTCGAGGTGCCGTGACATGCTTCAGAAAACCCCATTCAATATATGGATGCATTGGTTTTTACATAAGGCAAATTCGTTGATAATAACATGCCATTTATTTATTTCTGCTTACATAAGGTTATTTATTACACTCTGGTTTCCTTCGTGACACAAAGATTCGACCGTTTGTTGGCTTTTGAATTGGCTTGATGAAAGCGAATTATATGGGACTAGGCTAGGACGTTTGTCATTTTTGTATTGTGTAGTGTTAGAGCTATGTTAAGCAATTAAAAAGAGGAAATTAAGATTCAACAACTATCTCTGCAGGTGACCAGTACATATGACGATCAATCGCAAAGGTTTCTTAAACCGGAAGCCAACACTTTACTCTAATACACTTGTTCATTCAATACTGGCAAATCTTTCAACGGTGGTTAGTATAGGACCTAACCTAACAAGTATATTGAGATAACTTTTGCTTAGAAGTACCTATAAAAAGCTCGTATCTCGCCATGTTTGCAGCACATTACTGTTCGGTAAATTATCAAAAAATAATTACGGAGCCATAATTAAGTGTAACTTAAAAAAACTACTTAAGCTCTATGTCTGGTTTGATTGCCCGTATTGGATTTACACACCGTAGTATATTTGTTTACACCGCCTCTCACTACAGCTACTACCGCGATGCAAGTGTAGGCACTGCCAGGGTTTCCTGTCATTCAGACAGACACGCCGGCTGTTTATGCGTTAATATGGAAACAGGACGTTTTCTCGTATAGAATTGGGTGTAAATCGATACGCATCCTTTTTCCCACGATTTCTTCTCTTTACCTTTGCGTTTTCTTTGATATCTGTACCTATGTGCTATGGAAACAATCATAATCAACTCGGCATTGGCTGAGTGACGTTGATCAGCCCGTCAATCTTGGCTGGTGTAACTGGTTTATTTTGACCCGACTGCTAAAAAGGACGCGCTCGCCCTCTTGCCTTTCAATCCCGAGGAAAAAGCGAGGTTTCCGGTGAAACAAAAGTATACATATGCACTATTGCACTTAAAGATTATTGAATGTTACGGACATTAAGTTCTGTAATTGGTGTGGCGATAAGTGATGATGATAACGCTCTGTAGTGTAGCACAAATGCAACTGTCTTTGACCGTGTGGGACTGTTGTTACGAATCGTCGCCCCAGGCCCGTGGCCGGGAGCCCCGCTTCCCGACTCTTTCCACTGAGATAGAGGGAGAAGCCTACCCACTACAATCATTACGTCATTAGTCTGTTAGAGCACGTGTCTTCTCATGTAACGTAAGTCGTAACTTCTCTCCACTAGTCTGCACATGTTGGAGTCTATTAAGCGACTTTCTCATATTCCGGACCGGTTCCTTAAGTTATCGTCGCCTCAACTGTATGTTTAATTGATAAGAAACGGGGCAATCAGCACCAGCTCCAGTCATTAGACAGAGCACGTGTCTTATCTTGAGGAAAACAAATACAACTTTTGTCAACTAGACCATTTGATTTACATTAAGGTGAAACGTGCATCGTTTCTTACTATTCATAAGTGCTTGTTGCTAGGCCTACATGAATAAAGTATATTTTTGAATTTGAATTGAATTTTGAATTGAATTGTTAAGAGACCTTGATGCAACTTACTAGCATACGAATTGCAAATATACTAAACAGTAATGAAAACGAGTCATTTTGTATGGATAGTTTCCCATTTTCATTACCCTTCAATATTCAATATACCTACATAGGTACAGAGTCTAGACTCTAGAAATTACAAACGGTTATGTTATGATTTGTTTTAGTTATGTACGTCGTACCATGCGGTTTCTGTTTGTTTACATAAATAATTTTGTACCTACGGGTCATACAAACATAGGTACCTAAATACCTAATATGTAAATTGATGTTTACTTGCGTTAATGAGTAATTAGCATAAAAAATAAATTATTATGTAAGACGACAAATCGTCACAACTAATTTAAGAACATTCATACGAAGTTAAATGATAATGGAACTTCGGCCTTGGGAATAAGGCTCTTTTCGTGACTCAGACAACCTTATAATAAACGATAATCATTCAAAAAAATAACCAGTTTAAAGTAAACAATGTATCTCGGATCAATGATTATCACTTTACTTTATAGTAGGTACAAATCTGTTCAAAACAGGTAAAGCATATACGATATGTTGGTAAGAAAACAGCCAATCGTAAGGTAATCAAATCTGAGCAAGGGCAAATCGTATTGAATAATGCTCAGTGAAGGAGTAAAGTCGTAAACGTGGACGCAGCTGAAATAGGGACTACTCATTCTAAAGGCCTATACACATCGGTGCGAGTGCGTAAAGGCTCGTCTAGAAATCACGTTATCAACTTGGTCTACTTATGAGTTGTCTTATAGCGACCCGCCCGGCTTCGCACGGGTTAATAAAGATAAGATAAAGATAGTTTATTATTCTAGTAGGCATATTACAATGCGCTTATGAACGTCAAATAAAGCTACATAAGCCCTAACCCTCCACCTCTGACCCGAGAAGATTTTATTCCCCCCTCAATTGGAGGAGGGTATCCCAATTTGGACCGGCAAGAAACTCAAACGGCAAATAATTAACATGCATTAAATAAGAAAAAATACAAGTTAGATTACTACAGAAATCATGCAATTACATACAGTAGTTACTTTTGATTAAAAAAATTATATGTAGATTAAATCATACAAATACGAAAGTCGTCTTTCAAAAAACATATCGGATTCTAACAAAATAAAACGAAAATGAATAAAGAAATGAGAACATACATTAAATATATAAATCTGCTTGATTGCTATGAAATACCTACATAAAATATTTGATATGGTTTCTTACCTGAGCTGTGTCACCTATAACTCTTCACATAATACAATGATTTTAATTGCTACTTGTTTTTATTACAATTTCTGATTTGGACCATGCATGTTTGTCTGTCAAATAGTCCTCGACTTTGTAATAAGCCTTCAGCATCAATGACTTCAAAACCAACTCTAGGGAAAAGTAACGCGCGTGTAATCTCGTAGAAACCAAATGTAAGGAAATGTAACGCGCGTGTAATCTCGTAGAAACCAAATGTAAGGAAATGTAACGCGCGTGTAATCTCGTAGAAACCAAATGTAAGGAAATGAAACGCGCGTGTAATCTCGTAGAAACCAAATGTAAGGAAATGTAACGCGCGTGTAATCTCGTAGAAACCAATTGTAAGGACATGTAACGCGCGTGTAATCTCGTAGAACCCAAATGTAAGAAAATGTAACGCACGTGTAATCTCGTAGAAACCAAATGTAAGGAAATGTAACGCGCGTGCAAGCTCGTAATATCGTAGAAACATTGTAATTGGAATGTAAGGAAATTTAACGCGCGTGAAAGCTCATAGAAACCAAATGTCGTGGAATGTAACGCGCGTGTAAACTCGTATCGCCGAAACTACCGTATATGCGAGGATAGGTAAATGAAGTAGCCTTAGTATTGCCGACGACTTCTGGGGGACACCTCGGTGATTGGAGGTGTTGAGCCCGGTGTTCTGTCAAAAGTCTGTCTTATGTTCTAAGGAGTCATGTGTTCTATGACTCAACAATACTCAACATGATGGTATAGTATAAGTCTCAAGCAAACAGCGTGACGTATGTTGTACATCGTCGCTATAATCAATTCGTAACAACTGATATTATGTTTACACCGCAAAAAAGTAATAAATACGACAAACACGCTATGTTACAAGAAAGCTTAAAGTGTCACAAAGACGACGTATTCTGGGAAGCAACATTGAAAGTAATCTAAGTGTAAACAATGTATTTGTAAATAATCACCAGGGGTCGGACAAAAAGTGCGGATGACGTCAAACCACTTATAGGATGATTTCAAATAGTATTTTTGATTTTCATAAACAATTATCACTTATCATTTATCAACCTCTTTATTAAACGATATCGCCACTTGAAATGAGTAAGTACGTTTTTGACTGACACATTGTCAATCAGATGAACAATAAATTGACTTCGTTATTGTTTAGCTATTGTATCCTCACGATTATATTTAGCTAAAATTTATATTTACTAATGTATAAGAAAACGCTCTAAAATGTCATCTTTAGTCGAATATTGTGGCAATCCCACATACTTGTTCTAACTAATTTCAAATAATTATACCTTATGGTAACAAGTTTCGTGAAATTTATTTTATTCACTACATCACCCTACCACCTGTATTAATAATTCCATGGATTTATTTACGATTATTTTGTTACTTCATTAATACTACTTTGTTACTACATGTCACACGGAAGTTTAAATACAAACTCAAACATCATCCTGTATGCAAGATTACGTCATTTTTACGTCATCCGCACTTTTTGTCCGACCCCTGATAATCACTGAAGTAGCAGATAGTTCACGTTCGCGAACCATTTAAAGAGACATCGTGGAGACATCATTGTTATGTATTATTATTTTCTAACGCTTTTCGTCATATGTTGTTTATCAAGTAACTACCCAACTAGCAAAGTAGTCATATAAGATTGAGCTTATTCAGCTAATAAATCATATAAAAGTCATGTAGACGTGAATTATACAGCACATGTCGTATAAAGCCAGCTTATGCAGCTTTTTAGTTACTCAGCATATCAGTCATGTAAGCAAGTCGAGTAAACGTTTACTCGACTTGATTATATGACTAATAAGTCATATAAGAAATGCTGAATAAGTCACTTTTTTACGTGGCTTATATGACTATTTAGTCGAGTAACAGTGACTTATATATCTGACTTACGACTTGTCAAGTGCAGTCGAGTAAAAGCAATGTAGTTTGCTATTATATGACATCATGTAACTTATACAGCACAATAGCTATATATGTTACATGCTGTCATATAAACGCGAATTATAGAACATGTTATATATGAGTATCTTATTCAGCGATTTAGATATTGCTGAATAACTTACCTCTACCTGATGCTCATGTGACTATTTGGTCGAGTAATGACATTTTATATGCCTTTATTGGAGCAGAATTAAACGTAGTCGAGTAAATGATACAACTTTGCTATTATACCACTATTTAGTATAAATGCTACCTTTTTATGACTGTTATAGCTCTTAAACATCATTTAAAGACATCCGACACGTTGTTTGGATATAAACATTTAGTATATGAAAATGGATTGGATTAAATGGAAAAACATGAAAAAGACCGGTGGATACAAGAGGAAAATGAAAAAGAAGCGGCAATCTATTATCACCAATTTAAAAACTACTCTTACGCAAGGAATTTCGGTAAACCGAAGTGAAGTGACAAGTGCTAATTTTTCAAGTGGTTCCGTAGAAATAACAAATGTGACCGAAAAAAAAACTAGTACTGCAGAGTCGGAAAACATGCACGTTGATGTTGGTGGCGTTGTAGAAGATAGCTCCGTACAGGAAATGGAACTCCAATTCAATGCTGATGAGAGCAGTGGATCCAAAGATTTGGATGATTTGGGGATGATTGTCAGTATTGTCAGTATTCACACAAAACTCACATTCCTCTAATGGATAGTGATCATATATAGCGTACTCTGAACAGTTTGGGCACCAGAAAAAAATGGTGTCGTGTAGATTTTTTATATTATTGTCCGATATAATAAAATGTGTGGGATCAATTGTCAACGGGGACGTTGAGTATCCGCATCCAATACACATCGAAGACAAAATGAAATGAGTCTCGCTCCAAGGCCACTGTACATTAGTATCACTACACAATTGATCTTCTTTTCTTAAAAAATAGTCCACATCAGCTACAATGACCATATTTCACGGTGCTACTTGTCTCTAGAAATAAAATACTAAAATCTGTAAAAAGGTTTTTTCAGAAACTCTAACGAACCCTAAAATATGTCCGACAAAATATGTATAATGGCGCTTTGACCGCTAAACTTGCTATATAAGATGCGATTATATAGCTTATAACTGGATAAATGCCGTATAACCGCGGCGTTCAAGAAAATCATCAATATTAATTAAATTTACATTTAATTAACTAAGAATTATAGTGGGGCATTAAATATTTACTATTAAACATAGTTTACTTCATCAATAAACTTACCTTCGCAATACATTTCTACCATACGCCGTTACGTTACGTTATGAGCATTCTTAATAAAAACATGTAACATCATGGCTGACTAATAAAGAAAATACTTACCGTCAAGACTTATTAAGACGAATTCCTTTTTTATTCTAGTTCGAGTTATATTCTATTGTTTAGTAGCCTAGGATGCGATTACTCCACAAATATGTCATATAAATGGAAGTTACAGATCAGTTCAGTCATATTTAAGTCATGTAATTTGCTAATATACAGCTAAATTGTCATAAGATAGTCACGTCGGTGGTTATTATAAGATCTATAAGTGGCGGTGGTTGCAGTTAAACAACTTTTATATGACTGAAATGCTGAATAAAATGGGCCCAAATCGCGTCATATAAACGTAATGATTTCGTAATGATGACTAATAGTAAGAGCTAAAAGGATACCGCAGAAACGTTGCCGCAACCATTATATGACGAAATTTTGCTAGTTGGGTATATATTCTAAGTATACCTACCTATAGGAATCTGTTATTGTTTCTGATGGTGAACAAGCAAAAGCAACCATAACTTCGTCTTCTTTCTCGCGTTGTCCCGGCATTTTGCCACGGCTCATGAGAGCCTGGGGTCTGCTTGACAACTAATCCCAAGATTTGGCGTAGGCACTAGTTTTTACAAAAGCATTGCCATCTGACCTTCCAATCCAGAGGGTAAACTAGGCCTTGCTGGGATTAGTCCGGTTTCCTCACGATGTATTCCTTCACCGAAAAGCGACTGGTAAATATCAAATGATATTTCGTACATAAGTTCCGAAAAACCCATTGGTACGAGCCGGGGTTTGAACCCGCGACCTCCGAATCCGCGCTCTTACCGCTAGGCCACCAGCGCTTCGCAAAAGCAACCATACCTAAATAATCTAAACCAGGGGTCAACAAAAGGCGGACTGCCGACTTATTCTTTTTGCTTATAAACTCAAGTAGAAACGGACTTCGATTGTCGTTTAATTTTAAGAACCGGACCTCTGAAGGAAAATAACAGAGAGGATCATACGCGGGCGAAGAAAAGGGTATAAGCTCTTAAAGAGTTTGTGCGGAAAGAGAAGAGTCGTGGAATGTATGGGGCCCAATACATTCCACGACTATTCTCTTTCTGAACAGACTCTAGTAAGAACCCAAAAAAAGGACTAAAAAGGTCAATTTTCAAGTTAATATGTGTAATCTGTGTCCCACAAAAAGAGAATATACATTTGCGTATGTTTGTGTGTGTATTTTTCCGTAACTAAACACTACTGAGCTGGTTTGGTGATAATAGGTCAGTTTTTAATGAAAAAATAACGAGGAAGTTTAAACAAGTCCGTACTTGGTTAACAGTTCTTCAAATCAAACGTTGTTTGTTTAATTACAATGTAGTTCAGTGTACATTATAATTAATCAGTTTAAATGTGACAGTGCATGTAATTTCTGAGCGCACAACACGTCCACCAATTAGTTCCACTTATCAATGCAAATAGTTTTTCCTTATTCGTGTCTAAGACAACAACAAAATCCTAAACGACCATTGTATACATGTGGGAGTGCATTGTTAATGTCATATTTTATTTGAGCTACGATCTAGAAGCGGCGGCGAGGCGAATGTTCAGGCGCACCATTATCCTTTCCGATTAAAACAAGTAGTCATATCACGGGTCTGAATCCCTACTAATATTATAAATGTAACTCTGTGTGTCTGTTACCTCTTCACACTAAACCCGCTGTAAATGTGGTATGGATGTAGTTTGAGGCCCGGGAAAGGACATAGGATAGTTTATATCCCGGAAATCATCCTTCGAATGGGTGAAACAGGAGAAGATAGTTACTATGAAAGTGGAATATGGAAGTATACTTACGAGTATTCTACGCAGAAGTTACGAACAGAAGCTAATATTATATCAAGTTAAAACCAATCCAACTTCTATTTGCACCATTGGTAGGTATAACTGTTTACTGGTAGAGATTGCAATGCCATTGACATAACCGCCGAGTACACAATTGTACATCGTTGTATTTTGATGATGAGTTTTTTATTCTCGAATGATAGCTACAATAAAATAAATAAATCAAACTTATAAGGTTCCCTAGATCTGTCCCCTGTGGAAGGGTGCCCATAGAGCTGGCCACAGAGTCTCTAATATATAATTTGATTTCCGTATATATGTTAAATTAGACCTACTTCCCATTATGCGATTGAGCGGATACTTCACATATATTATGTCAGTTGGATGACGATGCTATATTATGGTACCGTGAGCTGATCTGATGATGGACACAAGAGGTGGCCATAGGAACTCTGTGATAAAACAACGCAACCTTATTGTGTTTGGGTTTATTAGAATTGTTTCGATGAGTATTATTTGCCTGTTGAAATAAAAGTACAGTCACCAAAAATTACATTTATGGCAAAAAACTTATAAATCATGCTCCCTCTACTCTTAAAATTTCCCAAAACGTCGATTTATTAAAACGTCAAAACGTCGGTTGTTTCCTTTTCTGTAGTGACCGCGTGGCCGGATGCCATACACCCGGGCCCGTATGAATGGCGCGCGTAAAACCCCTTCATTCGCTAATTACTTCACAAACAAAACACCGTCGTTCCTAAAACCATATCAGATTACACCCTACGACGGATAAGTTAAGATTCTAAATGCAATGTAAATGTCGTTTGAGAGCTGTGTAACGTATTGTTCAGTTATAGACGTCAGGTATTGAAGAGTTTACGACTGTCAGTGATTTATTCTGGCGGGTCTTTGCACTTTGTTATGTAATTCAACCTAACCTAACCTTACAAGTATTAAGTAATAGGAAAACCTTACTTATATTAGTAGTGTGTTCCTGCCGGTGAGTAGTTGCCAGAGCTCAACGAGGGTGTGGGGGGGTGTTAGGGTCGGCAACGCGCATGTAACACCTCTGGAGATGCATGCGTCCATAGGTTACGGTGACTGCTTACCATCAGGCGGGCCGTATGCTTGTTTGCCACCGACGTAGTATTAATGCTTTAAAAAATCAAAAATCGGTCGAGAAATCAACTTCGTTATTTCGATATGGCCCCAAGTCTAGCGAAGTGCGATGTGCGCATGAAATAAATACACCGCTCACACTATGCCGCGAAGGGCAGGGCGGTGAGCAGGAACAAAATACACCGGTTACAATTTTCCGCAAAGGGCAGGGTGCAAGGTCACAAGCATCGCTTACAACTACTAAATGAGGAAAGCACACACCAACAGGAACAAACGCTCACACCGCTTTGCAACTAATAGCAGTTCTATATTCATCGCGCTCTGTCGCCAGCTTTCCATTTTCAAAGCATTATGTGTCAAAAAAAATACTACTTTAGTTGTATTGAACTGACTCAAGTCAAACTTTACTTCTAAGCGGCGGCGTGATTGTAGTAGCCTTTGTCATGTCATCGACTATTCAAACGCACCGTACCACTTGTTTTTAGTCCGTTAAATTACCCTTTCAAGTGGCTATTCCTCTAGCTAAAACTTGCCAAGACAAATGCAATTTTGATTTGTCAAAATAAAGATTCAAAATAGAATGGGAGACCTTTTTATAGGCTTCTGGCCGGCTAGAGGATAAGATAAGAAGCAAATATTTGAAATGTTACCTTCTGCCGGATTGGAGACTGCGTCGTGCACTAGCGACGCCAGACAACCGGACAACCCTGCAAGCGTTAACATAAACTTATTATTGTCTGGGCATTTTCCAAAATTACACACTTTCAAGAGCGGATAGCTCGAAAACTATAAAAAGATATTGAAAAACATGACTGAATAAAACTTATACAAAATGTATTCAGCTTTCATTTTATAAGTTTCCTAGATATAAGCGTAAAACCGAAAAATGGGACCTTCAAATGTTCAAACCACCATCTATCCCCGCTGCTGTCATACGTACCGTGCGTGAGGTGGTCGTGCCGGTGCCTCGTGAGATGGTCGAGCGTGTGCTTGCTGTGCTCATAGGTGGCGAGCTGTGTCATACGTACCGTGCGTGAGGTGGTCGTGCCGGTGCCTCGTGAGGTGGCCGAGCGTGTGCTTGCTGTGCTCGTAAGTGGCGAACTGTGTCATACGTACCGTGCGTGAGGTGGTCGTGCCGGTGCCTCGTGAGGTGCCCGAGCGTGTGCTTGCTGTGCTCATAGGTGGCGAGCTGTGTCATACGTACCGTGCGTGAGGTGGTCGAGCCGGTGCCTCGTGAGGTGGCCGAGCGTGTGCTTGCTGTGCTCGTAGGTGGCGAGCTGTGTCATACGTACCGTGCGTGAGGTGGTCGTGCCGGTGCCTCGTGAGGTGCCCGAGCGTGTGCTTGCTGTGCTCATAGGTGGCGAGCTGTGTCATACGTACCGTGCGTGAGGTGGTCGAGCCGGTGCCTAGCGTGCGCTTGCTGTGCTCGTAGGTGGCGAGCTGTGTCATACGTACCGTGCGTGAGGTGGTCGTGCCGGTGCCTCGTGAGGTGCCCGAGCGTGTGCTTGCTGTGCTCGTAGGTGGCGAGCTGTGTCATACGTACCGTGCGTGAGGTGGTCGAGCCGGTGCCTAGCGTGCGCTTGCTGTGCTCGTAGGTGGCGAGCTGTGTCATACGTACCGTGCGTGAGGTGGTCGTGCCGGTGCCTCGTGAGGTGCCCGAGCGTGTGCTTGCTGTGCTCGTAGGTGGCGAGCTGTGTCATACGTACCGTGTGTGAGGTGGTCGTGCCGATGCCTTGTGAGGTGCCCGAGCGTGTGCTTGCTGTGCTCGTAGGTGGCGAAAAAGCACGCGTGCGCGGGTCCGGCGCCGAGCACCACTGCTGACATGCCGCGGATTGGCCTGCAACAAACAATAAGGTGTCGCTTCAGATTCAAATCATCGACTAGATTATGTATACATTATCCAAATAATAAAATAAGAATTATTATTTATTAGGTGAGTTTAGAAAAGCCGTTTTCAGTTTCTGTCACCGCGCCACGGTGGGACACGTGAAAAATTAACAAGTAGGAGTGCATCAAAGGAAATTATGACATGCGACGCAGGAAGTGTCAACGCCTAGCAAGAAGTGTTCAATTTTATTAGCATCCCATTCCTGAGCTTGCCGACTAAAAATGTTATAACGTTTTGCAGTGGACACTAATTACATTTAGTGATAAAACCATGTAACTAAAAAAAAACAAGCTAATTTTCGGGTACTTTTTTCAAAAACCTAAAATCGGTTATGATTCTTTGTCCAGATTTAAACAAATAAAATAATAATATGATACTAAGAATAAAGTCGGAAATGTAGGAAATAACCGATTGCATTTAGCAACTGGAATGCAATTCCAAAGTAGGACAATAAAACGTTACAAGTATTTCTCGCGGTAGAGTCCCGTCAAAAGATAGTCATTATTAGTAACATATATATTTGATATAGACGCATATCCTGTACCTAAACGATACATTATTTGCGCTACAATAAAATAGACAGTTACAATGGTTTGTTTATACCAAGCTTCCTCTAGTATTATGAATGGGCCACGAGGAAAACCTTTCAGAAACTAAACAAAACAATAGCACGTATAATGACCATAAATAATTGGTTTCACATAAGGTATACATTTTTGCAGCTTGTTACATTTTAATAAGGTGAGTAATATACTCGTATTTGACATCGACTTTATCGAGACTTGTTTTCTGTGCCACTTTGTTAATATTCAATATGATAGCGGCTTCATATTGATTGTCAATGTGAGAAGGCACGAAGTGACATAGAAACCAAATTTCATGACCGACAACAGTTGAGATCGTTTCGAACACTTCGTTCGCATAGTTATTTATGCTTCTGATTATACAAGTTATACATTTGTACACACGCGCACGGGCTGTGTCCCACGTATTATAATTATCATTTCGCTTACTCATCCTGGCAAAAACCTTTCATTATACTCGTAGCAAGCCGTTCAAGGTTCGTTTTTTACACGCTTTTTCGCATAAACGATTGTGAACAAATGCTGCAAATCGATATTTATAACCATCGGATTATAATGGAATTTTATTCATGTATTTACGTACAGGTACACTACTTTTGTTGAGTTTAGTGGCACATTTTAATCAATTGAATGCTACCTTAAAACCAACAGAATAAAGTCGATATCTTCGGCTTAAGTCGCAAAACTTCTTTATATCTGCTTGGTAAGAAGTTCAGAGGTTAGCAACTTTATGTATTTTCATTTAAAACCTTAAATCCCTGATATCCTTCAAAGGGTCTTGCAAGGGGTTAAGTAAGACGATATTGTATCAGAATATTTTTAAGTACATGTTGTGTTTTATTTTATGACGGAACAGATTCAGATTGGATTGAACAAGTATTTACTGACTTGATTTCTAATCTTGAGACGTAATTATTTAATAAGTATTTTCTAACCCAGCCCAACCCAGCCAGACAGCTGGGCTATGACCCAGCCCTCTAACTACACTAAAGGGCAAAGATAACAGGTAAGTTTGTATGAACTATGAACATTGTTATAGAAACCTATAGACCAAAACGAGCCGTTACTATTGAGTTTGTGTCCAGGTGTTCAGTCACGCGTGGCGTAGTATTTAATAGTTCACTTGAGGATGTTCAATCCAGCGAGGCAACATCGCTTTCCCTTTATTCTATTATTTATTGGCAAGCGGTATTTGTCTACACTTGACAAGTATATCAAAATTTCCGGCGTTAGCATTGATGCATTTTTATCGCCTGTTGCGTCATGTGTTTCTTTCGCACTTAATTACATGTTAGAGCGTGACAGACGTGAGGCATGGTGACAGGCGATAAAAACACGACCATGCTATCGCCGTATGTTGCCTATATCGCCTTATATGGTACTTAGAAATCATGTTCTTATGATAGCCCTTACCTAAAAGCAGTTAATTTAGTTTATGAATTACGAGTATGTCACTTATGTCGGAAGTTATTTATTGTAAAATTTTCAGTATTTCATTAAAATGGTGGGTCAACGATAATGCTTCCCGTTGTCTAGGGACTCTAGAGGGCTATAGCGGCACAGTTAGAAGAAATATTGTATCACGTTCTACTAACATGTCCTAGAAAAAATTATGTTTGTATATACACTGTACAGTCAGCTGCAGAGAGAGGTGACCACCCCTGAATACAATCAGTATATGCAGGGGGTCACCTCTCTCTGCATCTGACTGTACAGTGAAATAACCCAAAATCCTGGTTTTGGTAAGGGTTGTCCAGGTTTTAATGCAACAAACTAACCATAGCAAAGCCCATACCATAACTAGCCATAGCATAGTAGAGCGACAAGATTCGCCCAAAAAAGCTGCAATTTAGGAACAATTTTGGATTGTGTAGAGCTGTCGAGTAGTCTAAAAATTAAAACCATGTCTATATTGTTTTGTGTTTATACGAGTATCATCTTTAGACTATGAAGTAGATGATTTGGTTAAAATAAACAGCTTTCGTACAATAACAAGTTTCTGACCCGCATTCGCACCTTATTATGTTGATTACCATGATAAAGACACATTCACACTAAAAACCATAACAAAAGCATATTGAATTCAAAACAACACGTGCATATCCATGCAGATAATGCATATGAGATTAAAAAGCCACTAAACATTTGTGTGAAACGTTCTCAAACAAGATCCTTTACTTGTAATACTTTATTCATTGTAATATTACTAAGAAACATAACAGTAACAATATTATGTAGTTTCAGAAAGTCATTATTCGTCCGATAAGGTATTCGCGGTACGATTAACATGTAAATGAATTCACATGATGTTTGCACTCCACGTGTTTATTGGCTCACTGAATTCATTTCATTATGCTACCTATACCTACTTGATGATTAATCAACAAATGACATTGTAAATTCATTCTTATAACGTATCATGGAGAAGATAGGTACATTAGAAAACAGACGAAGTTAGAACACTTAGAACTAGTGATCCTAGTGACATACCTAATACATTGAGTAACCTCCCACCCCATCCCCAATACACCCAGCTCTTGCTCCACAGAACGGCGACAAGTAAATTTAGGGCGACCATGTTTCCGTTTACCGGGCATCATACAAGTCAGGGCCAGTCCACGTCTGGATCTCCTTGTGTAGGGGTGCTTATCCGGTTATTCTCCATAAGTGAGCTTTTGTGATCCAGTTAGGCCAAGAGATATGCAGGATTTGCCTTAAGCATTTGTTCACAAGCACTTGGAGTTTTGTCATTAGTAACACAACCTTTACATTGGAATTGCACCCCAACATGTTAGTTATGTAATGTCATTCGTCGTTACGGCCAAAGGGCGCCAGATCATATCGTTACAAGATATTAAATTGTCTGATCGGACCTATGTTTTGATGGATCTATGATGCCGAGGTGTATGGCGTATTCATCATCATGTGTTACGCACAACGCTTCTGTCCTTGAGGTGCAGGAACAGGCTAGGAACGAGATAGACCTAACTGCATCAGCAAATGAGTGTAGTTAGACCGATAGCACGCTATTAGATTTGGATTTTTCAGTTGTTACAATTTAATAAACTAAAGCTTGTCTGTGAACTCTGCATAACAAATACTAGACTCTCACATGGCATCATTAGTGCAGTATGTTAACAAATCGGTAGGTAGAGCAGTGATAGCCGAGCAAGGCCGGCCGCTCCTGTAATCGCCGCTCCAAATTGAGTTATTTTCTCGGCTCGGCATTACAGTGCGCACTGTGATGTAAGCTGATATAACGCAGTATATGTTACAATCCTGTCAATCAATTGAAAATTATATCATACTCAATATCAGCCGATATACTTATAGTAGTTATAGTTTAAGTCTCCTGACCGTTTTTAGAAAACATTTGGCGATACTGTTAGAGGAAAGCTAGATTTCATTACCTATAATCAGCAAATATTAAAGACGGGAATTATTGTAGAGTCCGTAAACACCTACTAACCTTATAAGAAAGAGTAGTGTGGCGGGTTTTTTTTTTTTTTCAATATTATAAAGCTACACTCGGATGGATCCTCAGATATCGATTTTTATCTTGATCAGAGGAAACATACAGAAATTGGTACACGTTGTCGTAGGAACAGTTTGTATGGGAAAGTAACAATATTGTTTTTACTATTTTCCTCGCATTCTTTCCATATTTTTTCACCGTTCAAACCGTCCCTGAACCTAGAAATATTCCAATACCAAAATTAACCAAACCGGTCCAGCCGTTCGCGAACTTAAAGAAATGTTATAAATTAGGGACTTAGTAAAAATGTACACTTAAAAAAGCGCCACAAATTTAAATTATCTAAACAACTACATACCTGAACAAATTTAAAATAAAAGTTTCTAAATATCAATAGTTGTTTAAAAAATTGCATAACATCATCCCCATATAAAACTTGTTTTTTTGTTAAAGATATAATTTGAATACTTCTTACTACGACTGTGACAACAGGCCGCTATTTGGGAACTAAACAGCTCCGCGGCACAATGCTGGCGCCCCGCCCTCTGCGGCACAATATGTGTCAATGTTATCAATCGCTGATATTCCTATATGGTCTACAGTGCTACCTCGTTATCGTATATCTTCCCTAATAGTAGAGTACTAAGGATTATTAGTACAGTACTTTCCTATGGTGACAAGTTAACACGGTGGTCGATACAGGAATAGGAACATGTTAGTACTGTGTACCACATAGGAATGTAGACGAAGAGAGCAGTGGGTTGCAATGAAGACAACTTGAAATGGCAATTGCTTCGAGCAATCTTCGTTACATTCTAAACCAAATTACATGACTCCAAAAATACGGCTGAGATCATCTAACAACCATTTAGAACATACAGAGCTAAAAATGCCCCGTTGACCTCTCCTCACGAGGCGGGTTGTCTACGAGTAAAGTTCGCCAGCTTCCATCATTCACTCTATTGGCCATTGTTATCTACATTACATCATATCAGTCCCTACCGCAACCACGATTCTCAGGATGTGACCGATTTTGATAGCTCTACTGACCGACGACATATCACTATCTTTCTCACTCTTGCCATGACCACGTAAGCGTGAATGAGAAGTTTGACGCCCCCGGTCGGCAGTTTGATTTGCGGATAGCATTCTGAACGGACAAAGACGGACTTCAGTGACCATAATGGACTGTATCTCGTTGTAATACGGCTCACAAAATAACGCTTTATTGTGTCTTAATTGAGTTACACTGAGTCCCTTTAAGCTAACTTGTCACCGACTTGCACAGAACAAAGTGAGTTAGTGTCATTATAAACGTCATATTTTCATAGAAATTTGGACATTATTGGTGACATTTCCATACTTTGTCACTGCAAATGGCATGATGGCAAGGGTTAGCTTGGTCCGACTTCAGCACTAGTTGTAACAGCAGGCACTAAGGGCCAGTCGCACCAACGGTGATAGACGTTTGGTGTTTGTTGCAACACTTGGAAGCAACGCTAACTATACTGGCATTACTACACTATAATTCGTGATGCTATGTTTCAAGTTTATTTAGAGGGTTTATATGCGATTAAGTCCCGTTACATAATAAACTTCGTCTGACACATTCACCGTCAGCGACCCGCTAAGCTGGTTCTCTGTTCGTAATAGGCTCTTTCGCTACATACGGTTTTTCCCACGTTATCGGCAACGCTCGTAGCCGATAACATGGTAATGGTACTGAATGTGTTCACACATTCACCGCTGAGCTACGGTCGTACTGTCGTAGCGCTACGTCGTAACTGTTTACATGGCTTTCCCGGTATATAGAGGAAATGTTTCGTAGAGGCAAAACGACAACGTGTCGTGGTTAATAGCGATGAATGTGTTTACCATGAAGATGAATAGACTGCGCGTATTTGCATATGCACAACGAATAATATTAGGCAAAGAATGTGAAAAACAAAATGTGACTCTCTAAAGACGACATTATGTTTGTTTAATAAGTTGTTCGCGCTCGTTGTATGCTCACGTCTCGTTTATCTGACGGCAATTATCTTAAATAAACTGCCAGCTATTTGCGATTGTTGTCGCACAACCAAATCGCGGCACTTAATAATACACATCATTCTTATCATGCTTATTCCGCAGGTTTTGGATCGCAAAACGACAAAAGCATTTTTAACTCTATAATCAGACAATGATATACAGATCGATCGTTTTATGAAAAATGGAACAGTTTTTTATATACCTAAGACGAGATCTCATATGCTCCTTCGATTTATTTCTTACAAGGGTCACTCGTCACAACATGTCACATTTTCTTGACCCCTCCCTAAACGTGTTATGTAATTAATGGAGGACCCCTAATGACGTCCAATCGAAACCTAAAAAATACACGAAAAAATGTTTAATTTTCAGTTTAAAATTGGATTTCTATAATTTTATAGTTATTGCACAACAAAATC
This sequence comes from Cydia pomonella, assembly GCF_033807575.1. Lineage (NCBI taxonomy): Eukaryota > Metazoa > Arthropoda > Insecta > Lepidoptera > Tortricidae > Cydia > Cydia pomonella. The sequence goes on along the minus strand of NC_084723.1, from coordinate 412,769 downwards.
GCATCACTCACTCATATTCATCGCGTAAGTTCTGCGGACATTAGCAAATTATCAGCCATCCGGCGCAACACTTCAATTACATCAAACGAGGTAATTTTCCTTCGGCGAATTGCCTTTTCATTCTAATAATAAACAAGAAATCAAGGACGCTGGCTATCATCAAGGACTTCCGCTAATAAAATTTAATTTCTATTGACAAAGCATTCCAAGGATTCGACCATCAAAGTTACCTAATATTTATAGTTATTTTTTTGTGATTCCCCGCATATTTTCAAGGCTTCAGGATGAATCATGGTTAATTATAATCAGTTAGGAAGGCGTGTCAGTCAGCAAGTTCTCAAAACATCCGAAACTGCAAGTTGACATTATAATTTAATTTAAATTTTATATAACTTAATAGAATATTATTTTTATGGCCTGTATATGTAATGTACACACCAAAATTGTAAGCTACCACTACGGGAGAGCGGTGCTTCTTAATACAAGTATATTCATTACTTAAAAAGAGGCATCGGCACAGATGTAAAAAGCTACTTATAAGTTACGAAATAAATATTTTTCATTTTCATTTTCATTTTTTCAATTTAGTACCTATATCACGCGCTCCGGCACATGTTGTATGGTCCGAATAGTAACCGATTTATTGACCCAGCTACCATCAACGTTTCGCTGCCATCACACGGGCGTAACGTGAAAAGTTATTCACTGTTAATTACTTTTCTGTTATACAATAGTACTTGTTGTAACTAAACCGCCAAGCCATATATTTTGACTAAGGTGTAGAGTTTGTGAAGTTAGGGCTTGTAGAGTTAGAAGCTTGGCTCTACATGAGATCTGATAACTTTTTGACAGTGTGAGCCTTGTGGTTTTGCTTTGGCAACATTTTACATGAAAATGTTTTTGGTGGGATTAAATTGACAATCAAATAACTAGTTAGGATAAAGTTGCTACATACATTAATTAAGGAAATAATTGAAATACTAAGACTACCCTTCCAAGAATTACCCTTTACCCTTAACCGAATAAAACGTTTTCAAATCACAACGTACCTCTTAAAATCACAACAGAATTGACCAGTACTTATATCTGGCGCTGAAACAAATGGCCGCGTCACGTCAAGTACAGGCGCCATCAGATACATTGGAGCGGCCAAGATATACACAAATATCTAAACAAAGCCTGTATTGTCAAGACGTTAAATGTTTAGATATTTAGACCATCTTGGCAGCTCCGATATATCAGACTGATGGCGACTGTAATAGTAATTGTAACATTGTAGTATCGCTAGCGATTCAATAGGCAGGTAGCCGCGTACAACGTGACTGTGATCATAGTGTACAACCACTCAATCAGATCATTCATAGATGTGAGCAAAGGCCTCTGGCGCACCACACACGAGCTTATTTCATCAGAAATTCAGAGCCTCAAATATCTGAATTTATTCCGTGAACATAGAATTTATTCCACATATACCAAAAAATGGTGCCGTACCACAGACAATACCTGAATTTATTTTGTGCCCATTGAGATTCAAGCTCTGAAATTCTGATAAATTTAGTTCGTGTGTTCTCGCTAAATTTCCAATGTCCATCCAGGAGACATTGTCTTTCGTAGTGACCCTCCATAAGAATTCATGACTTGCGATGACTTACGGTTCTTGCGAAACACAGAATTCATACTATAAACACAAGAAAGGATTCTTATAGTAATAGACAAGAAAAAACCATGCCCAGTGCAAATTTGATTGCACAATTGATAGATAATAAAGTTTACAACTAATAAGTAGTAGAGTGAGGATTAGATAGTTCTGATTAGCGGTTAGCTAATATAAAATAGACTTTACTGCATGGAAAAAGAGCTTGCATTTTTATGGGACGAAAAACTATGTAGTGTTATCTGATTCTAAGTGTAACCGTACGCTCATTGATAGACGATCGCTCGAGTTCTCTAATATTGTTATGAAAATATCCTGTCCTGTGTCAATGTCAATGGCTAAACTGGTTGTCTTTGACAGTGACAGTCCTATGTCCTATCTCTCATTTACTATAACGTTTATTCTCTCTCTTTTGACTTATCTTCAGCTACTGCTTCGGAACCCAGGGTCCGCTTGCCCAGTTTCTCCTCCCCTTAGCAAGGTCTTTAACCTTTAACTCTTTAGCATGTGACCTAAGATTAAGACAGCCGCTGTGATCTGTCACGAGTCTAAAAACTGGACTCATGGCAAATACCTTGGAATGTGTGCGTCTTTTTCCTTACGGAATTTGCTTATTTACTCAATCAAATGGAAATACGTCAATTTATATGGTAATTCCTTAACCTTGTGACCCACTTCTATCTAGTGTACAAATCAAGGGAGGTTTTGCGGCTTGCTCTTTGAGGAACTATACAGTGAACTAATCACATCACATTACTGGATGATTAGGAAACTTCAAAGCAGCGAAACTCCCAATCACGATTGTGCTTATCAAAACTACTATGACACATACTATCTATAGATAAAACACGGAGGCGCCGTATTACACCAGATTATGGTGTAAAAATATAGTTATAGTTATGTTCGGTTGTATATTTATTTTTAGTGTCACCGAGAAAATATGTGGCGTTCCAATTCCAAGCTTAAAGCTTCTTTATACCCTTCTCTGATAGATAGCCGATATCATATATCACCTAAAAACGATCGAATAGATAATTGGAATTGCACACACTGATGCGGATCCGCACGCCGCGCCGGTAACGGTCTGTGAGCGTGACAGCACTATGCAGTATGCACCTGTACGTGAGGATCCGAATCCAATGTGAGGACCGCCTACGCCCTAAAGAAGTATGCAGACTTTTAGGATGTTGTCCGGAATTTAATCAGGATATTTAGTTTTTCTTTATATGACAGGTCTAAATGAGAAGTGGGAATCAAGGCACAACCGCTAACTAGTTAACTACTTTATAGTTTTTTATTTATAAGTACGTCGACTTTCTACAAAATGTCGGTGTTGATTGCCTTTACAGATTTCCTACTTCTTACTTAAAAGGTTATTATTCTATATGAGGCAGGAAAACTTTTCGTAAAAACCAGGTTGTACGATAGATCGAAGAAAAAACGTAGGGGTATCTAGAGGCACGGTAGCGCCCCCGCCAACACGAGCAAAGCGAAGCGCAACGCAAACCTAACTTTTCTCATAACTTGGATTTGGAATCCACCAGATAAACAAAATTCGCGGAATATAATGTCAATAGTGGACTTATTATTAAGCATAAAAAAAAATCAATTGCATAGCTTGGTGCTCTGGTGGCCTAGCGGTAAGAGCGTGGGATTTTCAATCCGGAAGTCGCGGGTTCAAGCCCCGGCTTGTACCAATGAGTTTTTCGGAACTAATGTACGAAATGTCATTTGATATTTACCAGTCGCTTTTCGATGAAGGAAAACATCGTGAGGAAACCGGACTAATCCCAATACGGCCTAGTTTATACCCTCTGGGTTAGAAGGTCAGTTGGCAGTCGCTTTCGTAAAAACTAGTGCCCATGCCAATTCTGGGGATTAGTTGTCAAGCGGACCCCAGGCTTCCATGGACCGGGTCGGGACAACGCGAGGAAGACTTGCATAGCTTTCATACTTTAGATTTTATTCATATCTCAAAAAATCCCGATTGCGTCACTGACTCACTCACTCACTCACTGATGGTCATCAAAACCCTTAGGGTACTTCATGAAGCCCTAAGGAAGCTAGTATTAGTACACAAACAACAAAACAATTCAAAAACTTGAACTTTTGAGCCCCTGAATGAATCAATCACTGCTGAACCGATTTAGTTGAGCTACATACTCTACATATATAGTTTTTTTAACCCCCCGTTAGGGTGAAAAGGGAGGGGAAAAGGGCGTTAGGTGGGGGGACGGGTTGAAGTTTCGATGGGGAATCAGTAATAAAAGCAGATTGTATTACGCCCAGATGAGTATTTCAGGATTTTTAATAGTAAATTACCTCCCACCCTTTAAATTAGGGGATGGAAGATTGTCATACATAAGGTTTAACATATTATTGGGTTACATTACAATACTATGTCAATGATATCAGCGTAAAAGGGGACGCCCCGGCAGTGGTCGTAGGCTGGCGCTAACTCAACTAAATGTAGGCGTAGACCACGCAAATGTCATTTGCATACATACTCGATCGATCGTACCGTATAAAGCGAGGGCAGGGGGACCTGAGCTAAGTTACTAATAACTTCTGGATTAATAACAATAGCATTAACCCTATCATTGAACTGCGTCATATTTTCTGAAACAAGTCACGAGATGGAAAGACGTTGGATGGCAAACTTATAAGCGATTAGTTATCGAATATTTTCTCGCGCAGAAAACCTAGGTATAGATGTAGATTGCTTGCAAATAATACATATATTAATCGTTAACAATTCTGCACTGTTCGTCCGATTCCCCGTTCTTCTAGTCGGCCTTTGTTTTTCCATTTCTCAGTTCGTCAATATCATGGTTCGTCAATCGTTAATCGCTAGTTGTTTACGCCAACCCATACGTTTTCTAAGATTAAATAGCCCGCGAAAAGAAACTCGCAGGCCAATTCGAGTTTTATACTGATATGTCAGTGTCAAAAGTGACATTACTTCAACCAAAAATGTAATTTTTGACACTGACAGATCAATCAGTATCATATTGGAAACAGATCGAATTACTAAAACTCGTCTTGACCTGCCAGTTTCTATCTCTCATCGCTTCACACATCGCTGCCGCGTGGCACCTAGGGCGCATTTTATAAAGCCACAACACGAGTTACATCCATTTTGCGTGTCTAAAGCGGCAGCAACACTGGCCAAAACGCTATTGATCAAGCGCGTGACATCATCCTTACCATCACTTACCAATTACAATCAGGCGATCCGTCTGCTCGTTTGTCTCCTATATCATAAAAAACACCGCTTTACACCTGTAAACTTGTAATTTGTAGCTTTATAAGATAGGGCCCTGTCTGTTGAGCCGAACCCAAGCAAATGGATTCACATTGTGATGCCTACGATGTCGACTATTGATGACCCTGACCCTGACTACGCTGGTCCAATAAAGTATTATTTCCTTTGCGTATATTGATTTTTGACGACACTGTCCGATTACGATTGCGTCCGCGGCCGCTGAATATTTCATGAGTAGTTGACGCACGCCGCCATTGACCTTCTTATTCGGCATCGAACAAACTTCTGCCCCATTTCGACGTACGTGCCGGGCTAACAAGCCTCTTCGTTGGCCCGTCTTCAAAAGATATCCCTTTTTTCTGGGAACCTATGCCTAACCTATAGTGCGAAGGTTATCATAACAAAATATCGCAGCAAACACGTAAAGCCGGGTCCACACGGGCGTAACATGTATTGTAATCCATTGTGCAATGTAACAGGAATTCTGCGTGTGGACGGTACTACGAGCATTACATGTAACGCTCGTCCCTGATTCGCGATCCGCGCGAACACACACACACCCGTCTGGACCCGGTTTAAGGCATAAGTATGTTGTAAATATCAGAAAATCACATCAGTGCACAATACACCACGTCCAAAAAAAAACAACTTTGTTGCTAGAGACTTCGAGAGAATTCACCCGCCTTTTTCGTGGTCAGGGTAATTCGCTTGACGTTAGCACTTGCACATGATAATAAGTTTGCATGAATATTACATGAAAACAGCAGAACTCTTAACTGACCATTAATGGTGTCTTTGCAATAAGGTTCAAAAATAGTTAACAGTGATGTCGACGGAACAATCGTTAGTGGCTGACAATCCCGACATTGACCTTCCGATTCTTCGCTCAAACTTTACTCCATTTACTTGTCGGCCTTTAGTCATTATGTCGTCAGAACTACAGTTTGGGACGTCACGCGGACACTTGGTTCCGCTAGTTTACGAACTATTTACTTATTTCATTTACTAGTTTTATAGAGGCTTCATCATAAACAGCTGTGAAATAAAATCTTTGGCAAAGAGTAAATAAAAAAATACAAAGCGGATGCCTTCGTAACAACCATAAGTTCGTTTAAGCTTGGTTACAAGTACGAGTAACCAAGGCTGAACGAACCAGTGCCTAACTTCCGCGACTTACTTACTTACTTAGGTACAAGTTACGGTACGAGTCACGGGCTTAGACCTAGTTCGGGAGGCAGAGGCTCAACCCCACTACCTAAATGTGTTACAAACCTAATACACCTGTCTTACTCATAAATTTTACAATAAGAATTGTAATGTAAGGTTTAAAGCAATACAGATTTATTTATTTTATTATTTATTTAAGTTGGAATCCGGCGACGTATCGCGACTGCAAAGGACAAACTGCAGATGTCAACGTCACGGTGTCATATCGTGTTATAATTTTGTCCCTAGAAGAATGCTTTTTCAACACAGATTAATATTTTCAATATCTGTATCTCTACTTGTTGCTTTTTTGATAAGTTTTTTTTACGCGCTAGAATCCTTCTAACATTGCCTAAACCGACCTAAGACTAGGCCGCAAAGTGTAGCGGAGTATTCAAATACGATAATAATTATTTGAGTACTATATGAGTCCGTATCAATTGATGAATGCATAGCTCCACGAAACTAAAAGCGCTTTAAGGTATTTAGTAGAAATAACATAAATATTATAGGTATTTTATTGGACTACTGCAAGTCATCGTGACTCGTGAAGCCAAAGTCAAAGGTTTACGTCAGAAACTCCATTAAAACATTTTTTTAAATCACTTATATGAGTTTAGTCTCTTTCATTTTGATTTAACAACATCTGACCGAATAAAGACATGAGACTCTGTCTTACAGCAAACGATAATAACTAGGGCTACTAATCCCACTGATATCAACAAGAACAAGGCAAGAAGGTCATCAGGACATTGAGGACTAACTTGGCGTTGATAATTTTCTCAGCGACCAGACTCACCAGTCTTACAACACATCTTTAAATGAATTTCAGCCGGGTCGCCAGATAGCACAGGTCATACGTTTCGCGCGCGATAAGCGTGCTGACAGGCTGACAGACACTTGACGACGTGTCAATGCGAGCCGCACGTACGCTGATAGCGATAACCTATCGCGGTCGCGCCTCCAGACGACATGCCGGAACGTTTGTGGTGAATGGAGAGAAACAGCTAAAGTCAAGCGTAAATGTCAATGATTTAATTTTTCAAACAAATTGTGCTTAAGTGCACCCGATAGGTACCAATCTCGTAGAAAGAGTTAATAGTCTAGACTTGTGTAGCCGTAGAAGGAAGGAAAATCTCCTTTATGAACTCTTTGTGCTGTATAGATGTAGGTAGAGTAACGTTGGGGTGTACCTGAGTGTATTAGGATCCAGCGAACGAGTTAATAGAACTCTTGTAGAGGTTGAACAGGTTGTTGGTCACCTTCCCGGAAGGTTTCGTTATGGTGGCATTGTTGGCCGATCATAGTAATTGTATCTGATCCTGGTACGATTCGTGTGTACCAAACATGATAAGCATGGATAAAGTTAAGTATAAAGCACTCCCCACGCTAATCTTGTTGAAAGAATAAGAAGCACGGATGATCAGACACATCTCTGACTCAATCTGCCATTAGATTGATGAATTTGTTCGAAGCAAGTGTCAGATGGATTTAATGGTTACATCTGTACGCATATCCCAAGGCTCGGAGCTAATCTCGTAGGAAGGTACAAAAGAACGAATGTTAAAGATTTACCTGAGTACGCCTTCCCGCCGGACCATGTGTCGGAAAGTCTCCGTTATGGAGCTGTTGTGGGCCGTCCGGAGCGACTGCATCCGCGTCTGAAACACACACAGCGCTTCAGTGCGTCTGGCTCTACACTTCTCGCGTACAATGATTGTCCTTATGATAGTTCCTTCAAGTTTTGGTTGGGCTTAATCTAAAAAATAATTGAGGAAATATGTGTTTATCGTATTTTTATTACATTTGTTACATTTCTAAATAAATTGATGTGCCTGCTTTCCGTGAAAAGTAAGCGGAAGTTTGGCTGCGGACGTCGGGTTCAGTTTAAAGATCCCTGGTTTAGCATATTTGCGCAGACATCAGTTTAGAGTTAGCTCCATGTGTTGCTGTGTAATGTTCTACGGTTGCCATACTTCCCGGTACGCCTGCACATGTCTCGATTTGATGCAGTGTCCCGGTAACCGTATATTATCCCGGTGTTTGAAAAACTATAAATATGGTGCCTATGCTACTTTTATCGTCCCCGTATTTGTGGCAAGTTGGCAACCTTACTATAACGGTTTTATATGAAAGAGCCCGGTCAGATCAGTATCAGATTTTCCCGGTTTTTAATATCAATACATTACACTTAAGCAGGCTCAACTATATCATATCGTTGATAACGTACGTATTCTGCTGTAAAGAGTCGGTAAAATGTGCAATGCAAACATAGATAACCATCGCCAAGCATTTACACTACAGTTAATACGCGGTGGAAAGTTTTCTACGGTAGCTTTCACTGATATTTTAGTATTGGATGCCTTCGCAATTTAGCTAGTCTTGTGTGTCCTCGTGGCCTATTTGCAGAACAAATTGAGTTCAGCTATTTTGCTTTGTCACGACCAAGAAATATCGCTGGACATTGCAGCAACTTGATATATAAGGGCGCCCGCTAGGTGGCGCGGATGCACCGAGCGGGTGAGCGGGTTAACGAAAAATAAGAGCAACGCTAACTGGCGTGGACGCGTGCGGCAGATTTTTCCTACAATGGCACCCGCGCCAGCTAGCGGACGCCCTAAAGGCAGCAGCTAAACTTACTGCGCAAACGAAATATATAAAAAAATCGTGATTTTTATGCATGATAATTATAGATTTGATAATAACCTAAAATGTACAAAGATCGGTACGTTTAAAAACAAATCGCGCGTGAATTGGAACGTTGATAGTTACTTTAAATAAATATAGCACCATCAATACCTAGGATAATTATCGCGATGATTATGAAATACTATAATTATCTGGATAATTTCGACCAATAATGGCACCAAACCGTCTGTCACCGTTAAAGCGTTCGCTAAATTTTATAGACACTAAACTCGAGACAAGATGTCAATGAAATATTGTGTTAATGTTGAATTTTCGGTGTTTGGTGAATAGGTATAATCAATCTGGTTCTGGCATCACAACCATTTTTATCACAACTATATAAATAAATCAACTAATTATTCACTAACGTTGGTAAACCTGAAATTGACATTGACATGTGTTAGTGACATTTCTGAAGCTCAATCTATATAGTTTCTGTCCCGTAAAAATATCAAAAAACATTAACAGTTCATACGAATTTTGGTGGATCAGCTGGTAAATGAATACATGACTTTTGACCTAATGAAATGGAACTAATCAAGAACCTTCGTTAGGAGCTTGTCAGTGGTGTGATTACGATGCTTTTTCGCGATTATTTGATAAATATGTCTGTCAAGATAATGACGACCGCACCTCTGACTTCCTAGAGTTGAGTTAAAGCCAGCACACAGGCTGCGTGTGCGCAGTCGTACACGTCACGCAATCGATGTGTCGCCTCTCATAAGCACCTGTATATAACAACGCACACGTGCACGACTAAGAACACGCATTCGGTGTGCCAGGCCTTTATTTAAATAACTCGCGGCAGATATTTTTATAAAACTGTTACTTTTGTTTATCCTCTATAAATAATGACTGTATCACATCATCCTAAAAACTTCACCATGAGTATTTACACTGTAGCCATGTGTTTGGAAGTTAAGAATTAAAAAAAAATAATGACAAAATCTTATCACAACATAACAAAGATTAGTATTTGATTGGTTCAAAGCTGATACAGTATCAGGACCTACACTGTGATAATATACCTCACAAAACTGTTTTATACACTTGATAATTGATAACAAAAAGCATGTTTAAGTTACTAACAGTAGAACACTCAAATCAACTCAAAGAGAGAATTGTTAATACTTTCTACAAGAATATTAGATTGAATATCACATGTTTGTCCAACAAACTGACAATAAATATATGATGCACTTCCTATACACCACAAGTTTGTACTTCTTATATAAAACTTCAAATTAGTCATCACATCCAGGAAAACTATGTATAATTATGTTGACATGTTGTCACTTATACAATAAACTCACTATGCTATTAAGTGTTTACCAAGTGACACCTCAAAACATGTACATACCAAACTGTCAATTTGCGAGGATGACAAAAACAACAACTCATCAATTCAGTTTAAAGTAGACTATGATTTTCTCACATGACTTAACAGAAACAGAAAAAATTGCAGATTACAGAGAACAGTAAACATTCAATTCACAACAAAGAAACAAGATTTTAACAACACAGGATGGTAAACTGTGTAATTTAATAGACAACCAAACTCGGTAAACTAGTGATTATTCCAACCAGAACCTGCCCCTTATATAAGGTGTCTCCGTAAAATGCCCTCCACTATCATACCACTTTTTGACATCAACTATCACAATATTTTAATATTTTTTGGTCTTTTCTAGAAAAATGTTTAGATGTGGAGTTTTCAGTGCCATAGTGGCAATATTGGTGCTTGGAGTGAGCTGCATGGATGATGAAATGATGGAACTAATGAAAATGTTACGAGAGAACTGCGGAGAGGAAACCGGAGTAGACCTCAGCTTAGTGGAGAAAGTCAATCAAGGAGCGGATTTGATGCCTGATCCGAAACTGAAATGCTACACCAAATGCATCATGGAGACTGCGGGTATGTTTTCAGAGGGAGAGGTAGATATTGAGGCAGTGGTGGCTCTGCTACCGGAAGATATGAAGAACAAAAATGAGAAGAGCATACGAGCCTGCGGAACGCAGAAAGGTGGGGATGACTGTGAGACTGCATTCCTCACCCAGGTATGCTGGCAGAAAGCAAACAAGGCAGACTACTTTTTAGTTTAAATTGAATGTTCACAATGTACAATAAAATTGTCAAATAACTTATTTTTACTTTCTTTAACATATCTAAAATTGAACTAATGTTTAAAGTAGAACCAATAATTTGTAGTTCTCAAACAAAAATAGCACAGACATGTCTATATGACAATACTAACATGCGAATAGGAGTCATCCAAGTCAAACAAATATTGCCAATTTTACCTGAGAACATCACTTATTTTGTCTTGTATACTTTCATATTTGATAAACATTTGCAACAACCAAGACCTAATCAGACCTAACCTAATTAGCAGCTTGTTTACATCTGATATGACACAAGGCCTATCAGCAACAGACAACTGTTCATACTGTACAGTTGTACACAAATTAGGATTCATTAATATTGAATAAATGTGAGTTGTGATTTGAGAATTGACTGTTTAATTGAATCAAATCATAATAAACAGGTAATAGAAGTTGAAGGCGAAAAGCGGGTCCTCTCAAGGTCACGCGCCCGCATGGCCTCTCGGCTAGCGGTGGGAGCAGGCCAATGCGCTCATCGCCAATTGGAAAACAGCTTGGGAATTGTGCAATTTATATGCGTTTAACTGGACTGACATTTGTCAATATCTTGTTTTGATAAATTGTATGACATTTTGACTTTATTATTTAGCAATTTTTACTAAAATAGAATTGTAAAGCCACTAAAATTGCACTGTTTTTGTGATTTTAAAATGGTTTAGCAGAAGATTTGCATGTGCAGATTTTACATAGGGACTCGATGTGTCAAATGGAAAATGCAAATACTTTCATCTATTGACTATCGGGTCGAGTATTTGGCAAATGGTCCGAGAAGAGCTTTACATAACCCAGGTTGCGGTCCGGTGGCGTAATCGCCAGCCGACAGCCGACGGAAATGTCATTACAATTAGGTTAGGTCGTCAAGACGCAATAGGAAAATCGGCAGGAACTTTGCCTCGGACACGGGGCTACGGCGCTCACCTTCACGGAGTCGAGCGGGTACATGATGCAGTGCTCCATCACGCCCGCCACGGCCCCGGCCGTCATGTGTGTCACGGGGTTCTGGGTCGGCAGCGTTTCATAGTCCTCAAAGTTCATAATACTCACTGAATACTGACACTTAACACAAAATAAACACCTATTTGGTTCAAAAATATGGTTATTGCGTTTGTTCTACCTAATTAGCAATATCATTTTCACTACACTATTTTCGTCTACAAGTCATCCGAAATTTAGATCAAATTGATTCCATACGACTCGCACAACCTCGCAGGCACACGCGCGACCGACGTCCACAGATACACTAACATTTAGTTTAGTTCAGCAGTCAGATAAAGAATATGATTCAATGGAATGACATTCATTCACTCATTCCATTACTAGGGACGTCATAATGATAACGTAACAAGCGAACCGGTTTTCATTTTAATAAGGAAAAACGTTCTCAATTTAGAAATAAACTGTTGTAAGCGAATTTCTAAAAATAGTTACTAGGGTAAGTATTAATTTGTTTCGTCTTATATACAAACAGTGTTGCCACGTAATTATACTCTTACATTTTTGACTCAATGACTAGACTAAATTGAATCTTATAAGTTTGGCATAAAGTTCAAGTTTGCATAAGTATTATTGAGCAATCGCATTTAATCACTTTTTCCTTTTTCATAACATGTGGATATTATGGAACTAGGTAATAGAATTCAGGCCTAGATCGAAACTCAAGGTCAGCGCTCATATTGAGGCGTGACGCTTCTCAATATACCTAATTCTAATCTTCAGCCTACATGGCAATTTGGCATAGTCACACATGACTGGTCTCACAATTGCTTTGCTGCAATATGATATTGGGTTGGGGTGGGGACTATAATAACAATGCATAGGCACTACAGGTGAATATCGAAGATCGAGATTTCGTTATCTGCCTCTCTATCTCTATCCCTGAAATAACCAAGACATACAGAGGCAGAACAAATATTCAACGTTTGTTTTTGCGATAGGGCCTTGTATTATTCACCTGCGTGTCGCATTGCTGCTGCGTTGCTAAATAAGTAATCAATTAATCATACTAAAAATTTGGGAATAATATATTATGAAGGTTAAAAAAAAACCAAGTGCTTCGAGAAAAGGTAGGTAGAGTCAGACGTGGTCAGACCAAGTTGGCAGTTTTTGATAGCTCAGGCGGTGTAAGCGTTAAGTAAACGTCATAATTTCATAGAAGTTTGACGTTTAAAATAACACTTGCACCGTCTGGGTTATCAAAATCGGTGTCAAGTTATCTTGGTCCGACTCTAGTGCCCTTGCGCTTTGCTTTGCTCGTCTTGGCGATAATCAATCTGAGATGACAAGCACTGTTGCTGATGACTACAAAAACGATGTCCTTATGATGTATGAACTCAAAGTAAACACAAATCAATGTGTACATTGCAAAATAGGCCCTGAGATATCTTGTGGAGTTGGAACCGTAGCCGGAGCCTGACGATCGACATTCATAAGTCTTTACCGAATGATATGGCTGTGATGGTATGATGAAGACGCTGACCTGTTACAAGATTTCCCCAATTACACTCTTAGGCATCTACCTATATGGATATCTATCCATCGCGGTATCAATTATTCAGCCAGACACTTAAGGCAGATGGATCGGAAGGTCTACCGCAAAAATAGAAATTTCGTTATCTGCCTCTTTATCACTTGAATATGCAAGAGTGATAGAGGCAGATGCCGAAATTACGATATCCGATTTTTGTGGTAGGCTCTTGATAAAATCCGGACGTTTTTGGTCACGGAAATTTGTCACAAACAACCGTCCGATATGTATAGTTTTATATATGTCAGTTATCTGAATTTATCAGAGCCAAAATATATTTGAGTGGTGGAGGGAATAAATAAAAACACAAAATAATTAATCAGATATAATATTTCTTGAAACTAAGGTATAGTGAGTGCCGAAAGACAATGTATAAAAATTGGAATAAAAACCGGTATTCCGGCAGCGGTCGCAAGAATTGGTAACAAAATTAGGCGATTCAATTTGTAAGCTATCTAACCTTATCCCTTACCTAGCCGTCCCGTCCAAGCCGTCAATTAAAAAAAAATTACGCTTTTAAAAATAAATTATGTCGCAACCGTTGAAAGCTGCCTACAATAAAATTAACAACAATGACGTCAGGACATTTGGCTCACACACACACTCATTTAGATGTATTAGGGTCTCCCCACACCTACTGACGCAGAATCGGCTATAGCCGAAAGAAAAAGCTTTGGAGTCAAACCAAAATAAGTTGCCGGCCATTTAGTCAGCCTAGACAGTGCAAGTGTTTTTTTTCAACGTCATACTTCTATCAAATTATGACGTTTACGTAACACTTGCACATGCTGGGCTGTCAAAATCGCTGCCAACTTAGCTTGGTCTGACTCTACGTCTTTTTACGTAGACGTGAAGGTTTTTCTATCGGGTTTTACCGATTGCGTATCGATAGGTGCGGGGTGACCCTTGAGGGTTGATCCCAGTAGTTACTGTCGCCATACGATTGCGAATTTTAAACCGTTGACATAAGGTTCATATTCGTAGCGTGGTAACTATTGGGATAATCCTATCTTAGGAACATAATACATATTTTGGAAATATACGAAAAGCAGTAGCGGCGACTGGGCGGGCTGCAGCGCGGAGTATCAAGGTCATCAATATGTATACACATTTTTTTTGGAGTTTATTGGAGTTGACTATTTTAAGAATCGATTTTCATGTATAAATGACCGGGGCATGAAAATTTATGGGGAGTAAACTCAAACGTTACGTTACGTTGCGTTTGCAAGTTATGTTGTGCATCCCTTAGCAACGGCTGCATGGAAACACTTTATTTATTCAATGTCAACAAATAACACCTGCCAATTTGCGGAGTTTTGATATTAAACTTTATACTTAATCTATTTTATAATCGTTCGTAAGCAGTAAACTCCAGTCGTGCGTCTATGTGACACACACACACACACACATTTTTATTATCTAGAAATAAATTAAATAATAATGATAAAGGCAAGTTGCGCTGTAACACTGACATCGGGAACGTGTCGCCTCAGTACTTCAGTGTCCGTTCCGTGTTTAGTTTCAGTGTTTTAGATATGTTTTGACTTAAATTGTATTGGAATTAATTTAAATATTATGCGGAGAGGTATTACTGTAACTAGTTAACATTGTAAAAAAGGAAGCTGCCTAGCATTTCAACAAGCTGCAATGTGTTTATTTAATTCAATTCGTAAAAATACTATTTATAGACTAGGTATTTTTATAGAATATTTTCAATGGTAAAATGGGTGTGTTGGTTTTTTTACAGTAAACAAAATGATAATTGTTATTTTACATATGATTATAACCCGAGCTAATCGCGGAAATATTTAAAAAAGAACTAAGAATATACACCCATCTCTGCCTTTAGCGTCAAAACGCTAAGCGTAGGAGAGTGTATATTCTCAGCTACTTTCCTTTACCACGATTACCAAACGTTAAATAATTAATAAAATACGTTAGAGCACTTTTACTTTGTCCGAGCCTATATCGGATGTCGGATACGACCTTAAAGAAGTTAAATTTAAAAAAGTGCCTTTTAATATTGATTTTTTCATTTTATAAATGTTTATTGTTCAAAAGAAAGCATTAATGCAAAAATAAAAGGACTTGATGCCACGGGGCACTCTCTCGCTGTCTTTCTCCGAGAGTTACCCGACATCGGATATCGGATCGGACAATGGAAAAACGCTCTTAGGATCCCTCTCTTCGCTCGCCGCCCGCCGCCTGTAAGATAGCACCTCGTCACACACACAAGCGCACAAGCCGACACCCTACGCCTACACTAAAATATAATAAACTAGAGAACTTCCTAGCGAAGCGTACGCTTACCACTACGTCCCCGACTAAAACTAACGAAAATATAATCTTACATATAATATATTTGGTTCTCACTAAAATAAAGACTCGCATATATATTATTTCCATTTGTGAAGGCATCGACGTCGCCGCGGGCACTCGGTGCCGGGCGGGAGGTGGCCACCACGCGACCTCAACTTGCGTCCGCGGATGCATTTCCTTGTATCCAAATATATACCAATACTTACAAATCACTAAACTTTTTTGTATTATAATAAAAATTTAGTCATTAAAACTTAGTTTGCAATTGAAAGAGAAAATCATTAAATAATCTTGAAGTAGGTATATATACACTTTTATAAAAACTGGTAAATATATTTTATGGCATTCAGGCCTTCAATATTTAGCTGTAGTACGTGTAGCTATTGATTGTATTGTATTGTATTGTATTTATTTATTTGCAATGTGCAAACTAAAAAAAAACAATTTTATGATCTAAATGTATTCGTAATAGGGTATGGTCACAACGAAGAGCAATACTTCTGTCGTCAAAAATGGCCACCTCGCACTTGATAGGCGATTCTAAAGGAGTTTTAACACCACTGACTAAGATTATGCTTCTATTCAATTCAATTCTTCATATTAGTGATTCAAAAATAGTGGTCGAAACGCCTCTGGAACCGCCTTTACAATAATTGAACTCTCGACCAAAATCAAGTCGTAAGCAGAGACAATTAAATAATACAGACTGATATTCTTTATACAAAGTTCCGATTTTGATGTGGGATAGTAGATGACGTTGATTTATAAGCGTAGGTATTATCGCTACACAATAGGTGGTGTTGAGACCTCGCTAAAGTCGCCATCTACGATGAACGATGATGTACTCGTATAATAACAATTCCTGATTATTTATTTGTCTCTCGAAAGTTACATTATATTATACAATCAAAGCCTAATATATCGAGTTCTAGATAGTTCTAGAAGTATCCAGAATGAGGGCGCGCCGGGCGCCTCGATCAAACTCTATGAGCTGATACACACGCTTACACATACTAAACAAATATATTATTATGTGAAAAGTTATTATAATATCATTATTATAATTAATAAATAAAACACTCGACCGATGTCGCGTTAATAGTAAAGTTATTGCGTTAAAAACGACTCGGTCGAAATTATGCGATATTTTGCATATTGTAGTTTATCGTCGAATTAAAAGATAATATCAAATCATTCGTCCTATAATAAAATACGAGTCGGCTCGCAGAATCGATTGTGTTATCGATTTACTAAATTGTACCACACATTGATACACTTGTAAAACAAAGTCGCCATTAAAGAACTGCTATAACGGTTGAAAACACGTTAATTAATAATAATTAAGCAGGTATTTTTTTTCTCTATTTTGACATTGTAAAGCCAATACATATAGATGCTACACGTCTAAGAACACATTTTATATAGATTTGTTTTGCGGTAAGTTGATCATTTTCTTTATACGGTCATATGTGAATGTGAACGTGTCTGCAAATTAGTTCTATTACATTGCTCCATTCGCCGCATGCAGAGTGATCCTAAGTATCAGTCTCAAAATAATGTTTTACCCCTGTTTTTTTAACTGTATTCATTAAAGAGAGACGGGTTGTCTATTTCGCTCGGCGCTCTCGTGTTAAGGGAAGGTTGTGCCCGTTTTTATGATCTACCCACACGCGGCGACCCGAGCAACGTTATTGTACTGAAACTGTATCAAGGTGTTTATGCACGGGGTATGTCCAGAATGCATGTTTAAAAGAGCCTCGCGCGCCGCTTGAGATCGTTGCGGCGCCACTTTGAAACATCTATTTTTATAAATAGAGATAAATGATACTGGCACGCGATTACTGGCGCAACATTACACTGAACCTGTATCAAAGCGTGCATAGATGAAGGTGTTTAGAAAAACCTTGCGCGTCGCTTGAGCTCATTGCGGCGTAATTTGAAATAGCATTTATAAAAAAGGGGCAGCTTATACAACTTTTTATGATCATCTTAGCACACGGCGACTGGAGCAACGTTGCACGGAACTGTACGGTGGTCGGTTAGAAGAGCCTGGCGCGGCGCTTGAGCTCGTTGCGGCGCCACTGCGGCAGGCGGTAGAACTCCTGCCGCCCGCACTGCAGGAACGCCTCGAACTCCACGTCCGACAGGTGCCTCTGCAATGATAACACTCGACTTACATTCGGGAAACGGCTAAATCCTAAATCTTGATTCAATCTGTGTGAATGAATTGGCGAGAAAGTGAACGATAGTTTCGTCCGGTGGTCCAAAACGATCCCGAACCAATGGACTAAGACAATAAATGTAGGGTACTAAGTTCGCTAGTAGACGCAACGAACAGTAAAGGATCGACCACACCGCTGCTCAAAATACGGAATCGCCGCGACGTGCCGTAAGCGTCACGATTTTACCGCATGCCCTCTACACCGCTGCTCAAAATACGGCAACGGCACGGAATCGCCACGTATACGGAACGTCACTGCGATTCCGCACCGTCAGAAAAAGATGAATAAATAAAAAATATTTTTTTTTTTATACTAGGTCGGTGGCAAACAAGCATACGGCCCGCCTGATGGTAAGCAGTCTCCATAGCCTATGTACGCCTGCAACTTAAAGGAGTTACATGCGCGTTGCCGACCCTAAACCCGACCCTCCCCTCGTTGCGCTCTGGCAATCTTACATAGGTCAACTTAGGCCAACAGTAAGTTCAATAAGGTTTGAGTAAGGATAGATTTTTTAGGAGACAAAAGTCTGACAAAATTACTTTTTCTGAAAGTAGGGTACCTTGCGATCTCGACAGTGAATCCGCCTTACGGTCAAGTCGCTCGCGCTGGCCAAGATGGAGAACAAGATCGCAGGTGACCGTTTGTTGTAGAGATCTGTAGGGAGGATGTTGCCCAGGAGCGTGCGGCATCCAGCTGATAAAATGATGAGTAGTGAATAGTGATGAATATACCTCCAGGTTGAGGCGGTCGACGTCGGGCGGCAGGCGGTAGTTGGTGATGAGCAGCAGATGGTAGGGGTACAGCTTGGCGGGCTCGTGCAGGAGATGTCCGGTGGCCATGTTGGGCAGCGAGCGCCGCACGCCGCCGCCGCGAGCGGGCGCTACGCCCGTGTGGCCTGGATGCGTGTACTGGAAAGCAGAAACAATGCTCAGATACCGATCTTATACAGGGAAAGTACATTCCGAACACGAACGAGCTCCGTGCATTTTGCACGCTGTACACCGAGCGCAAATAGGAAACTCTTAATAAATAATGTACTCACCATAGCACTTCTGTCCACGTCAGTAATGGACCCGGCAGAAACTGCAAATTGAAAAGGGTTTAGTTCAGTAAAGCGCCACTAGCAGCTACAAATATGTGACTTTAAAGCAAGCGCCATGCCGTGGACGATACAAATGTATACATGGATAAACCTTACTCAGAAGAAGTAACAACTGTTACGTCAGTATCAGTTTCGCCAATGCGGATGTCAATCCGTATTTCTAGCACTGAACTCACTGAAGACCGTATCAGAGACACTGAACTCAGTGTTATCAATAACAACAACACTGAACAAATCATCAAGATTAAAGTTGTTTAGTTAATATTAGAGTTTAAGCACGGTCAGTGTTTAGCAAATAAGCGTTTAGTTGGTTGATCCAAAATAAGGTTCTTAAGTGTTAACTTAACAACCGCCATAAAAGCTAAAAGTTCAGTGTACGCTTGTTGCTCGTTGGTCGCTTAAATTTTGGTATATTTTGCTGTAAGCAGTGTGTCTACCGTGTCATGGGTGCTTGTGCATTTACGTGGCGTTTACTTTTGAAATAATCATTTAACTAATTTAATCATATAAACCTCTTAAAAGCGATCACATTGAATCATAAAACGGTGTACCTCTTTGCCTCCGTGATGTTTCAGTATGTATTACAGAATACGGAAGAGAAGTTCATTTCAAAACGTAGGATTTTAGGGCTACTGTTTATGATTCTATGTGGCGCCCATAGGACTAGATGTCCCTATCAAATTCATTATATACCATAAAATTAAAATGATGACATACATATTAAATACAAGTACATAGAAAATAAAGCAAACAGCGCAATAATAGAACCTAAATACGTATGAAAAGTGGTATTCGATTTCTTTCAATCACAGTGTGATGTGGCATTAGGCGGAGACAGTGTTAAGCCAGCAATTTGTTTTTTTTTTTAGGGATTTTTAACTAGTCTTTAGAATTGTCCTGACAGGGTCGCCATGTAAGCAGTATCGGTATGACATGTAAAGCGTAGTCTCCGATTTTCGGCAAGGCAAGACTAGAGAAGGATAGACTAGAGCAATAACAGAGCTATAATTCGTTTTTTTAGCATTAAATAAATAGGTAAACAAACTAAGTGTCTTTTATTAATTTTTTCAATTTTCAATGAATTATTGGAAAACGCTATAAAAAATTTGTTTATATTACTATTTCATAAGTAAGAATAATTAAAATCATATAATCAAGTCTACAGTCGAAGCTGTAAAAAAACAGACCTCCCAAGTTAACGTAAAAAAGATACGCTCGTTTATAACAGTTTTGAATGATTCACGGTTAGTTTCACTAGACTTAAATCGACCGGAGTATGAACAGTGATTACCTTTTTTACAAGCTTTTTATTAACTTGCAATGTACTTATCTATGTACGGGTCAAATCTTGCAAGTAAAATTTGAGCCACTTCCCGGTTTCCGATGAAGCTGAAAATTTGCATACATATGTAAGTCCGTTGACAATGCAATATTATTGTACCATCAAGCTGATCTGATGATGGAGACAGGAGGTAGTCACAGGAACTCTGTGATAAAACAAAGCAACCTAATTGTGTTTGGGGCTTTTAGAATTGTTGCTTGTGGAAAAAAAGTATAGGCAGCGATAAAAGCTTGTACCAAAAATGGATTTTTTGCCAAAAACTTATTATTGTTTATGTGCTCCCGATATTGCGACGCAGTTTCATGCAAACGCAGTTACAATGAGGGTAGACCGAGCGCGGTCTACACAACACCCACCCGCGATCTCCAGCTACCCGTGAACAAGATGCATGTACTTAACTGCGTCGAAATATCGGCAGCTCATAAACAATAAAAAAAGGTAACCACGGTCCATATCCCGGTCGATTTAAGTCTACGTTCGTTCAGCCGCAAAAAATGTATTCTTCGACACTCTCGAGCCAATCAAAATTTATAGGGTACTTCCCGTTGACCTAGAACTACACTAGAAATGCAGGAAAAAATCTGAAATTGAAGTAGGCGAGTCCGACTCGCACTAACTTATATACAGACACGTCAAGATCGCTTCCCTTCTTTCTAATGCTAAAAAAACGAACTATAGTCTACGCCGACTTATTGGCAAGCGACGACGTGGAAATACCACCATAAAGGTGAAAATATAAATTATAGTGGCGTTCGTACACTTTGTCACTAGTCTGTACAGAACTTAGATGGATTCTAACTAGACTCCCTTCAAAGAGACATGTAACCGTTGGAATGTTTTTGTAAGCAGTAAGGCGGGTAGCGAGCGTCTCTCTCTCGCGCGAGCAAGCGGCCGGCCGTGCGAGCGAAGCGACTACTTACTGCACAGGTCCGTCCGCACTGCGCGCGGGAAATCAAATAACCCCGCTATATCATTTATTTTACATTTCAAAAACATCCTAGTTTTTCTGCTACACATAAAATGAATCATATTTTCATATAATATATGTGCAATATTAACTATAGATATACTTAGATATTGGTAAAAAAGAAAAAAGAAAACATGATTTCTACAAAAGTAAATGAGCAATTTTACCTCAACTATAATTTAAATCACATACCAAGTGACCATCTCCACAGTTCGCTCGCAATTATTATATGATCTGTTTCCTAAAATTTATGTTAAATGTATTGCCAAATACTTTTGAAAAACCAGTGCTATATTTATTTTGTAGGTTATATATGTGAGTGGTGTTAGTTACATTTGGCGTCAGAGAAGCGTACTCGTACAAGTCTGGTTTTCAAGACGATTAAAAAATTGGTGTCGCTAGAATGTTTACTAACAAATTGTGAATAAGTAATATTATTAATGTTGCTGCTTCACCAGAAAAACTATAGGCGTCGTTGGAAACACGTTTATTTTTATTTTAAGGGGAAAATAACACTTTCTAATATTTTGCAAATTTAAACAAGTAGTAGGGTGTCCAAACTATGTCGATTCGCGGATAAAAGTTTTCGATGTTACATTGTATATGGTGTTATAAAAACCCTATCCACCCGCTCAAGATAAACATCGCTTTTGAAATAATATAAATAGGTACGTAAATACGTAAAAAATACCCAAAATAAGGCTGCCTGTTCACTGAGGCGGTGGGGCGTATGGAATGCAAGCTTCGTCATGAACTTTAAGCTGACAAGATACTTTCATATTTAAAAAACGTTTGAGTCAAAAAACCATGTCCTTTTTCTTGCAAAATCAATAAGTATTAACATTGAATTTAAAATAGTTACATTTGACTTGAGATGGAAGCACAATGTTTAAGTGAAAATTCTCAAGTCACATCACAATGCAATAACGATCGCCTTGGGCGGATGGGCGGGATTTTTGATGGTTTTATAATTTTCTGATGAAGCATGTCTACAGTTACACGTCTGGGCGCAGGAGCTGGCCGAGCGCGGCGCCGCTGTCCGGGGAGCGAACTGCGACAAACTCTTGTTAGTAAACACCCCACGGATCGCACTCATTCGCATTTTACTACATAAAACTGTCGTATGTACAGTTGCAAATGGTATATCTTTATTACTTCTCCATTCAAGTGCATGGCAATAAGTAAAAGAAGGAACTATTGGTAAAGTAGATAACCGAACGTTCGGGCCAGTCCAACAAGATTATCTGGCCTAATTAGGATAACCCCGGACCCCACAAGTTGTTTGTCGCACTTATGGATGCCAAAGACCGAAAAAAATGGCGAAACACCGTCAGAAGATTACGCTACGTTAGGAGATCATCTTCAGTGAGAATAAATGTTTTAGTTTTAGCAAAATGCGAATAAGTGCGGTCCGTTCCAATATGGTCCATGAATACAGTAGCCATTCAACTAACAGATAGTACGAGATACAGGCATCTTTCATCTAGAAAAGTAATAAGTCGCACCTATAGAAGCATTTAGAGTCATATCAAGATAAGTTGGCAAGGATTTTGACAGACTAGACAGTGCAGGTGTTAGTTCAAACGTCAAACTTCTATGTTATGATGACGTTTACTTGACACTTGCACAGGCTGGCCTATCAACATCGCTGCCAACTTAGCTTGGTCCGACTCTAGTTATGCTGAATTGAGGAAACCACTAAACCTTTCACTGTTTTAGTTGATGACATATAATTTGCACTGATCTCTCGAAGATCTTGTGCCATCGACTTCCTTTTAATTTAACTGACAATATGTACATTTTATTTTTTGTATTTTTTTAAGACATAAGGCCCACCGATCGCAAATACATTTTTTTGGAAATTGACGACCGGTCTGGCTAAGTGGGTAGTGACCCTAAAGCCGGTGGTCCCGGGTACGATTCCAGGTAAGGGTATTTGTTTGTGTGGAGAACACGGATACTTGTTCCTGACTCATGGGTGTTTTCTACGTACATAAGTATGTATTTATCTATATGCGCATGTATATCGTCGCCTAGTACAGTCAGCCAAGAAAGTGGTTTACCAGTTTTCGACTCTATTTGTCAAGTAATAGAGTTGAAAAGTGGTAAACCACTTTCTTGGCTGACTGTACCCATAGTACAAGCTTTGCTTAGTTTGGGACTTGGTCGATCTGTGTAAGATTGTTCCCAAATATTTATTTAATTATTATTTTTACACTCAGCTAATTTGTCTAACCAAACAGACCTATCTCTAATCGTAAAAATTAAATAAACATTAACATCAGATGCGTGTATCTGGCACGTTTTGATTGCCACAGCACGCCACAACACACAAGACGCCAGGTGTAGGGTGTACTCACTGTCCGACTTGCCGCTGGAGAAGTCCGTGCTATGCGTCTTGTCGCCCATGCCGCTGAATGTGAAGTCGCCCTGTACATGCACATAATATTACATAAGTATGAACAATAATGTATACCTACATCTTTATTACCATTAACTTTAAGTGTTTCGAGATTTACTTTTGTTTAAAGGAATCTGTCGATTAGATTGGCATTAATAAAGTACAAAGAAAGATCAAGGCCCATGTGGTGGTAATATTTGCTGTCCATGATTAGGTCTTGGTAGCTCAGATGGTTGAGCACTGGGCTAGTGACCCAGTAGTCGTGAGTTCAACTCTCACCGAAAACAGTGAATTTTTCCACTTTTAAATTTATTCTAAGCTTTAGCTCAAATAGTCTCAAGACATATGATACAAGCTACCAATGATGATACTGCTCTTATTGATTTGAAAGAAAAAATAACAGAATTCTATTTTTAGAATACAACAGCACTATGTTACTTCTACAAAGAAATAAAACATAAAGACATCAATTATTAGCTAAACTAGCTTACTACTACTTTGTCGTATGTACTATACATGTTTACAATGTGTACAATAAATGACGTATCGCTTTTTTGGAAGAAAGAGAATAATGATTTTTAATTTGATTTCACATTTAAAGTAAACAAAGTTTATTATGAGCTGTTTTCGACAGACCAGCAAAACGTTTCACGTAAGTATAATCACACAATCATATAACTCAACCATACCTGTATCGTATCCTTTGTCAATTATAAGTATACTTGCATTGCTCCATTCTCAGTTTAGATCTGCTAAAATGGGACTGTTTGATAGGCCAGTGAAGCTCCTGGGTTTATCTTTTTACTTTTTACAGTTGAGTGAGCCACCATAATTGCGTAGTTGTAGTATGTATACTTACTCCAGTACTCGAAGAGAAGGTATGCGAGCGCGCCGCTAGCCCGTAGCCCGGGCGCGGCGCCTGGCGCAGCGACGACACCACTGAAATACCACGCGTCAGCACTGGCTCTACCCTACCGCTACCTGGCCCTACCGCTGCCTAGCCTACACGACAATGTCCTACAAAATCCGCAATTGTCGTCACCCTAATTCGTGTAGTGAAATTGTTTTCTAGATTTTTCATTTGTTATTGGATGTTTTTATTCATTTACAAATGTATTTACTTTAAATTGTTATTTTAGTAACGGCAGATCAAGAAAACAACCGACTACGCTTCGTTATTCTAGCTTAACACTAACTTATGATAAGTAAATAACTATCCTTTGAATTTCAACTTTAATCAAACACGACAACGAAACAGTTTTTGTATACTTATTCAATGTCGAATATCATACAAAAACTATCATACCTAAATTATTTTGTCATAAGATTAAAAAAGGACAAAAATAAAATAAAAGCGTAGGTTTGCGTAACAAAACTAAACATGTGTATGAAACTGAATTTAGGCCATTTTCAAAGTCATCGTGTTTAAATGAATTTGAAATTGTATCGAATTAATACCAAAGAGAAAGAAGCAGGATCATCGTGTCCAATATTTCCAAATGTTATTTTAATCCGGCTTCCATCTACCCAAAAAAAACATTTTGATATTTTTGATACCTTCTGATCTTGCGACGAGCTTTAGCTGTGCAGTTACACGCCTTATTGAACCTTACCACTATGTTGTAAGGTTCACATTAGTATAAATGTGTACTTACATGTTCATTTAGTGGTGTAGCACGTGAACATATATAATGAACCTTACCACAAGGCATTAAGGTCCACATTGGCAGGTACTCACATGTCCGTTGGTGGCGGGCAGCGTGTTGGAGCGCAGGCCGTAGCCGGGCCGCGGCGCCGCGTGCATTACTACACACACACACGCACGCTAGACACACGCACACGGGCACAAGAATATGGACCGACCGTTGGTATTATGTATGTGTGCAAACATTCACTAACAAATATGCAAGCTATTTATAATTTAAGTGAAAACTCTTCACAAAAGTGTAAATGCAAAGAAATATTGTAGATTTTTAGGGTGTACCTTGGTGTAGGTAACACTCGATCTTTGCTCGTTGATGCAAGCGTGTCAGTTGTAAAACATTATGTATTTTCGTCTCAAATATTTATTCCGACTCAGAAAACAGAATCTTGTGTTCTTCTTTCACAAGATATCAGACTCCAACTTTATGACTAATTTTATAACAATAATATTTAATTTTATACATCCCACAGATAATATAATAGGCATTTATTGTTAAATAGTGATTCTTGCAACTAAATTTTATATAAAATGTTTTAATTTCAAAATATATAACGGTCGATTCATATTCGTGCGATACAGCAGTGAAGGAGTACTCCTCGAAAGCTGCGGCGACCAGCGAGAAATATGTTCTTAGCCACAAGGCACACAATGTGCCACATTTTAAGCAACTTTAAAATAAAGAAATAACTTTTTTTATGACACACAATGCCTGCGGCCCGCCCGGCGAGCAAGCCACCGACCAGCCCGGCGCGTGCCGCGCGGCAGAGACCCGCCGGCAGAGTGTGTACGAGCCTTTTAGGGCTCTCATGCATAAACTTGCTTTTCGTTATAATCAGTCAATTTTTATTATTTCACAATTTGTTTCCTCTAATGTAGTTTCTCGCAGTTCGCCGTGTGTGTGTGTTAAAGGAGTTACTCGGCTTTTCAAATATTTTACATTATATCATACGATTTAAAACAATTCATTGTGTGAAGGGCTAAACTGTAATTAAAAAGAATCATTAATAGTTGAATTGAGTTTGAAAGACCGTGTAACCCGAATAGAACAAAATAAATAATTTAACATTTTGTCTCTCACGTATTCTTGCGGAAACACCAATTTGGAAGTTTTCATTCTAGTTTAAAACTGGACACAGAAGAATATGTGGTCGACAAACACATGCTGATAACGAATCAAAGAGCAGCAACATAATAAATTAATAATATGTATATTATTACTTTTAAATAAATTCGTATAACGATGTAAATATTCCAACTTAAAAGTACATGAACATATGTATGTACGTAAATGAGTGAAGATTAAAGACTTAATAGATTGACTACAAATAGAACAAATAGAATTTTGTATCTAGCCAATCCAAAAAATCTTTCACAAATGTAAATAAAACAGGAATATGAATATGACAACAATGATAGTGGAAAATGCATGCTGTGATTCGTGCTACGGAGGAGAACGTGCATGAGGACAGATACATAACTATCTGTAATATGTAGCCTTTTCAGACAATTTAATTATTAATAAAAAAACAAGAAGCCCAAAGCCGAACACTAAACATACAAAACCATCGCCGCCTAAATTAACTCAAATATTTTTAACTATGTGTAATAACAAAAAAAGTAGGGCAAATTTTACTAAAGGGCAAACTTAACTTTAAACGTTACTTAAAAAATACCGACATAAAAAATGTTTCATGAGGCAAAATTTAAGAGCATTGTACAAATCAAAAGTAAGTAACTTTGCCCCTCAATAAAATTTTATCTGCCCGACTTTATTTAAAAATAAAACCGTTTTAAGTAGAGTAAAATATAAGTAGTTTTTGGTTTTCTATAAATTTGGAAGATAAGCAAATGAAATCGGCGGCGTGGCATAAGCGTAGATTGAAAGCCAATCGGTCTCACCTCGGAACGACGAACTCTGCGCCTGGTCTCACTACATAGCTACATTCATTTCAGTAAACATATACGCTCAAATTGCATATGATATCCTATTGCAGCTTTCAATTGTTAATCCAACGTAGCTCTGCACGGACTTGGTAAACGACAGTGTGTGGAAATACCTATAAAATATGCGCATATAGCCGCACTACCACACCTTATCGTTGCGAAATCGGTGAAGAGTTAGCGTAGACGGATTCTAGCCTGTTATCAATTCTTTCTTTATGAAAAATACACCAAGGAATACACGATAACGATTTAAAATCTGTGCTTTCAACTGAAAAATAAATATAATTAAATATAATAGAGATACTGAAACGAATGCAGCTTTCTTGTTAAACTTAAACATAAGTATGCTTATGGATATGCGATGAAAGACAAAGCATAGACGGTACATGTATGTATGTATAATAAAATAAACGTATACGTCAATGTCTGGTAGAAGCGGGTTGCCGTCTAAATACAAGGAACAAGGAAGTCTCACCCTCGTTGAGGTAGTAGCTATGTACTGATTGTACTGGAACAGTCAATACAATGTATTTATCCAGGCTCTGTCGTTCATTACAGTATTAACATTTTTTTGTTATTATACGGTAATTTAAATTCGCTTTTTGGAAAGTGAAAACAATATGTGGTATGTTTTGTAAGTCCAGTTAAGTTTTGACGTATAAGAAAACGCACCTTAACATTTCTCTGTTTGGCCCTATGGTTGACTGGTAGGGACTGTCATGAAGCATTAAGCCCGCCAGGTGGACCTTATTTGATGTACAATAAAGTTTAAAATGAATAAATTAAAATTAAAATAAATATAATTTAGCCATAAAAATGTTACCATAGGTACCACATTATTGTTTTCACAGGTTGAATACTGATGATAAATCTCAATTTCGACCCTATCACCTACACGTTTAGATCCATATTAAGAGAGCAAGAGCATGATAGATCAGAGTGCAGGTTAGTAGTTAGAAAACGCACCTCCTCGATTATTTTACTATTAATAAAACTAAGTATTATTTCAAAGTGATAGGGAAATACGTAACAAAGTAATAATATGTTGAGAGTTGTATGAAATAATCGAGAGTGCGTTTGTGTTAGGGACACTATGTGAAGGGCAGGCCAGTGACATGATGTAAGGGCATATCCACACGAGATCGAGTAAGTGTGAAAACGCCCTCGGTTAGAACTATGGACTTAGTTTAGGTCAGTAGGCTGAGCTTAGAATACTGTAATATTATTGCAAGTTAATAATATCATAAGTGTATTTATTCCCATTTATTACTTTAAATGTTTAAATTGTACGCTTGACTGCCTTATAAAATATTATGAAGCTTGTTTAATATTTTTATTTTAAAGTTTTCATAATAAATGAGAATAAAGAACATCAATGGTATTGATGAAGAAAAGTAGTGATATAATTTGTTGTATTGGCATTTTTTGACAGTGGCAATTATGTGATAAAAACAAGATACAACATTACAAAATTTTTTTTTTTTAACTTTGTGTCTTTGGTTACTACTACAGATGTGCAAGTTGCGGAAAGTTTCCAAAAAATAGGAAAAGTACTCGGAAATTTCATAAAAATTTCATAGAAATATAAAAAAAACCATTTTATGTTTCGGAAACTTTCAATCCCTATACAAAAATATAAGAAGTATCCGGAATTTTGGAAAGTTTCCTTTGACACATCAGTAGTTACTACGTTTATTTGTAGGTACTTTTTTATACTTTGTAAGTTTACAATAGTAGTTTATGTGACTGCTACATAATAAAAGGCATTAAAATACACGAGTGTGGGTTTAAGAAACGAACGAAGTGAGTTTCTTAAAACGATCACACGAGCGTTTTAATGCCTAATTATATACAGTTACATACACTATTTTATGTACACACATATTATAAACTTTCTATGATATATTCACTAACCCAAATTACAGCCAACGTTGGGGCATCGTTGTTCTCT
Source organism: Cydia pomonella (assembly GCF_033807575.1). Taxonomy (NCBI): domain Eukaryota; kingdom Metazoa; phylum Arthropoda; class Insecta; order Lepidoptera; family Tortricidae; genus Cydia; species Cydia pomonella. The sequence continues at coordinate 383,316 of NC_084723.1, read as the reverse complement.
TGGCGGAACTCGCGGATATGTGGTGGCATCACCGAAATACTTTTATAGCTCATTTTACACGAAACTTTTGCTGTAGTTATTTTAAAAACTACAAAACATATTCATTTTAACTTAAAATGAATTAAAAGATAAACTGTACGTCAAATGGCGGTAAATGAAAACTTTTTCACGCATGTCACGCATCCGATATATTTTTTTAATTCAGAGACAAACTAGAGTCGAGGGCCTATTTCCGTATCATTCGATACAAACTAACATGAGATATGTCAAAATTGTATGTAATTGATATTTCATTTCGAATAAAAAGGCATCTCGACTGATATTAGAATAGAGGTCAAATTGAATTGTTTTTTTTTTCAGAGATGTTCCAAATTTGAATGTCATAACCAAATCGATTTTGATGTCATAACGGAGCAATTACAACATCATTACAGATAAGAAATTTGTTGTAACAAAACAGTTTATCGTAATGTTGGCCATTATTTACGGATTTTGAAGGCATCATAGAGGGTTTATGATATGTATGTAGATAAATAAATAAATAATTCAATCTAGTATCGTTTCACCGTCGGGCGCAGGCATCTTTTAGGATGCGAGAAGGCCGTTATTGTATTTTTTACGTCATGAATGTTAGTATCTCGCTCGTATCACACAGGGCGACCGCGGGACTCACCGTTGTAGCTGGGGATGTGCGAGTGCTCGGTGTGCGCGTAGTAGGGCTCGGCGTCGGCGCGCGCGTGGTCCAGCTGGCGCGAGGGCGACGCGCCCACCGGCGACGAGTAGCGCAGCCGCAGCGGCGGCTCGCGCGCCGCGCTCGGCGTCCTGCGCCGCCACACAAGTATAGCCAGACAGTTATACCTACTCATTTTTGCTTAAGCTAGTATAATAACCCCGCGGACCGACCCCTATAGACCGAGCTTGTAGGACGACTCGCGGTCACATATAAGATAGCACGCGCGCCGCTTCGATTAGTTGCGCCCAAGTTTACGGCCTGATAGCTATGTGCCCGTCTGTACGAAAATGAATCGTAAATTATTGAATTCGTTCTCTAATAATGGTATATTGCAGCGTAAAATGATGTGGCAAGTCATCTAAAGGCTTCCAAATACAAAACAGATGGAATAACATTCCACAGATAAGTCAAATTCATTATTTTGTTGAAAATTGTTCATTATCCGCGGGGTTCATGTTTTACTGGTCAATATGGTTGTACTGAGCGGCAACAAAGTACGCCCGTCCCTTTTCGTTAACTTGAAAATGCAATATGCTATCCCTTTCACGTAAACGAATAGTGATGCTGATGTGACGATTATGGTTTCATCAGTTGCGGAAACTTCGTGCTTTCGTTCATACCGCAATGTACCATTTTAAAAAAATATAAAAGAAAACTGTGATTCTTTTTATTTTTTATTCAGAATAATGAATATGTAGTTTTATTTAGTTAGTAGTGTATCTTAGTAGGTAGGTATACATAGTTTAATTTTTAATTAGTAGAATGACCATTATTGAAATAGTATCAAAATAAGAAATGAAATGAAAAATCGACACCCAAGGAGCTAATGATATGATGTACCAGCTCTTTTGAGATATCTACAGTGTCAGCTATTTCAGATAGCTTCAACCCACAATCTGCCTAAACCATATAATGTATTTTGTTGACATTTTCCGGAGTAGTGACGCTTTTTAGACGTGCGGGTCGGGCTTTATCTTGGATGCTTGTACGGCTACGTTTTAATTCAGCCACCCAGTTTTTTATTGTGGCGTAGAAAAGGGCAAAATCATCTATAACATTCTTCAATTCTTTATGGATATCAATACTCTTCATACCTTTCATGTAGAGGAACTTTATTACCGCTCTTTCTTCGATTTTCTCCATATTGCAAAGAATTGACACAGACAATTTTCAAATGACAGCAAATGAATAAAATATTCCCGCCAACAAATTCAAATATATTTTAAAATAAGGCAGTTATTTTTTTCACTCAATCTTTTTTAATATCAAAGGCAAATTTATCATCCCACCCTCGTATTTTCTGGGACCCTTATTATTTTATGTTAAAATTTTACTTATTCCATTAATATGCAAAGTAAAATTTTTAGTTGCATTTTTAAAGTATTTAATGACAGATTATATTGTTTAAATACTATTAAGTATTTTTCTGTAGACTTTATTGATAACAATTTTACCACAATAAATTACGGTACCACTTCCCGTAATGAACATGTCCCATCCCTACGCACACACGTGGCAGCGCGCCATGTTTGGAGCGACCAATCGCAACGCCGCGAGCGCCCGTCCCGCTCCTCACGGTTTGGTGACCCGTCGTCGTCACAGTCGACTACGACACCCACGGTACAAATGCGGGTAGTGAAATTCTTAACCCGACACCACACGGGACAGTATAATAGTACATTACGATACAAGTGCGAAAAATAGGAAATTAGAAACGAGTGGCGATAAATTAAAACACGACCGAAGGGAGTGTTTTAAATCGACACGAGTTGCGAATTACCTATTCGCACATGTATCGTACAACGTTTTACAGTACATATGGCCCTTTAAATGTTCGACACAGTAACGTAATATGCTACTTCTCGCACTAGTGCTATAAAGTAGCCCCATATGTACTGTAAATAACATTTAAAAAAATCTATCAATCTCAAATAACATTATAATTTAACATTTAAATGAATTGGTGGCTACGCATTCCAACCACATACCTGCTTGCATTACGAGGATCTAAATTTTGTTTCTTCCACTGTTGAATCTTTTCCCGCTCTTTAACTTCTTTCAGGAATACCTAAAATAAATAAATAATTACAGTTATTATTTATCACCACTGCCATTTTGGTAAAATTACTGTTTGCATCTTCAAAATTACATTCTATAATTGTTATTTTGTTCGTTTTAAATGACCCCACATAGCGTTCCAAATACTGGTTGTAGTTAATTTTGCTCCTGAATTGGATTCTAAAGCAGAGATGCGTTCCATATAGATTTTCGTATATGGACCCGCTTATTACTCTCTCTACTGCACGCGCGTAATTATATGGGTGTTCCGCCCAAGATGCCGGTAGTAAATGTCACTGTGCGAGCTTGACAGCAATATAATTCTGCGCGTGCAAAAGAGATAGCAACATGTGGATCAATGTACGAAAATCTATGTGGAACACGTCTCTGCTTTAGTTAGTTGTGCCCCAGAATGACATTCTATTATATAAATCTAATATTTATAAGTAGGCTTAAAATATAGTAGCCTTTTATATTTACGTGGTTCTCTAGGTAGGCTTTTACGATCGCCCTTTTAAGGTATTGTACCAAAAAAGAATATGAATGAATGAATGAATGGTGCTTTTATTTGAAACAAAGTTAGATTTGAAGCTACAGGGCTGCGGGTGGTTCCAAAAAAGGATAACACTCAGCATGTGTCACAGCACATGAGTAGTGTTGCGACGCTGATTTTCAGTGTACCCATTGACACGTAAAACAAACACAAAACAGAATACAACAGAATGTGCAGTTGACATTGTAATTTATTTATAAGAAAACCGAGACATGTTTACTCGTATTAATAAATACATACACAATACATAAATAAATAAATAAACTCTGAAGGACAGAATTCGGTACAAATACAGGTGGGTGTAGGTCTATAGGTATAGGTCGGCTAGGTGGAGGTCGTTTGTTCCTTGAGTAGGTGTAATTTCAGTTTGTATCTCGATTCTCGAGAACTTTTTATGATATCGATTTGAAATTTTGGAGTAGTTATGAACAAGACGATTCCTTTGGCTATTTTTTATAGTTAGGCATACTTTAGAGCAGCATTCTAGAACCACTTCGTTAAACAGTTAAACGCTAGGCGTGTCACATGGCACTGTTCTAGGAGATCAGCTCTTCCCGTCTGAACAGCCATGTCAGCATACCTGCGCGATGCCGGAGTCGATCTTGGCGAGCTCCCGGTGCTCCCGGCGGAGCTGCGGGTCGCCGGGCGCGTGCCCGGTGTATGTGTCGGAGCAGCGCCGTCTCCTCTCTGAACATACCTGCGCGATGCCGGAGTCGATCTTGGCGAGCTCCTGGTGCTCCCGGCGGAGCTGCGGGTCGCCGGGCGCGTGCCCGGTGTATGTGTCGGAGCAGCGCCGTCTCCTCTCTGAACATACCTGCGCGATGCCGGAGTCGATCTTGGCGAGCTCCTGGTGCTCCCGGCGGAGCTGCGGGTCGCCGGGCGCGTGCCCGGTGTATGTGTCGGAGCAGCGCCGTCTCCTCTCTGAACATACCTGCGCGATGCCGGAGTCGATCTTGGCGAGCTCCTGGTGCTCCCGGCGGAGCTGCGGGTCGCCGGGCGCGTGCCCGGTGTATGTGTCGGAGCAGCGCCGTCTCCTCTCTGAACATACCTGCGCGATGCCGGAGTCGATCTTGGCGAGCTCCTGGTGCTCCCGGCGGAGCTGCGGGTCGCCGGGCGCGTGCCCGGTGTATGTGTCGGAGCAGCGCCGTCTCCTCTCTGAACATACCTGCGCGATGCCGGAGTCGATCTTGGCGAGCTCCTGGTGCTCCCGGCGGAGCTGCGGGTCGCCGGGCGCGTGCCCGGTGTATGTGTCGGAGCAGCGCCGTCTCCTCTCTGAACATACCTGCGCGATGCCGGAGTCGATCTTGGCGAGCTCCTGGTGCTCCCGGCGGAGCTGCGGGTCGCCGGGCGCGTGCCCGGTGTCTGTGTCGGAGCAGCGCCGTCTCCTCTCTGAACATACCTGCGCGATGCCGGAGTCGATCTTGGCGAGCTCCTGGTGCTCCCGGCGGAGCTGCGGGTCGCCGGGCGCGTGCCCGGTGTATGTGTCGGAGCAGCGCCGTCTCCTCTCTGAACATACCTGCGCGATGCCGGAGTCGATCTTGGCGAGCTCCTGGTGCTCCCGGCGGAGCTGCGGGTCGCCGGGCGCGTGCCCGGTGTATGTGTCGGAGCAGCGCCGTCTCCTCTCTGAACATACCTGCGCGATGCCGGAGTCGATCTTGGCGAGCTCCTGGTGCTCCCGGCGGAGCTGCGGGTCGCCGGGCGCGTGCCCGGTGTATGTGTCGGAGCAGCGCCGTCTCCTCTCTGAACATACCTGCGCGATGCCGGAGTCGATCTTGGCGAGCTCCTGGTGCTCCCGGCGGAGCTGCGGGTCGCCGGGCGCGTGCCCGGTGTATGTGTCGGAGCAGCGCCGTCTCCTCTCTGAACATACCTGCGCGATGCCGGAGTCGATCTTGGCGAGCTCCTGGTGCTCCCGGCGGAGCTGCGGGTCGCCGGGCGCGTGCCCGGTGTATGTGTCGGAGCAGCGCCGTCTCCTCTCTGAACATACCTGCGCGATGCCGGAGTCGATCTTGGCGAGCTCCTGGTGCTCCCGGCGGAGCTGCGGGTCGCCGGGCGCGTGCCCGGTGTATGTGTCGGAGCAGCGCCGTCTCCTCTCTGAACATACCTGCGCGATGCCGGAGTCGATCTTGGCGAGCTCCTGGTGCTCCCGGCGGAGCTGCGGGTCGCCGGGCGCGTGCCCGGTGTATGTGTCGGAGCAGCGCCGTCTCCTCTCTGAACATACCTGCGCGATGCCGGAGTCGATCTTGGCGAGCTCCTGGTGCTCCCGGCGGAGCTGCGGGTCGCCGGGCGCGTGCCCGGTGTATGTGTCGGAGCAGCGCCGTCTCCTCTCTGAACATACCTGCGCGATGCCGGAGTCGATCTTGGCGAGCTCCTGGTGCTCCCGGCGGAGCTGCGGGTCGCCGGGCGCGTGCCCGGTGTATGTGTCGGAGCAGCGCCGTCTCCTCTCTGAACATACCTGCGCGATGCCGGAGTCGATCTTGGCGAGCTCCTGGTGCTCCCGGCGGAGCTGCGGGTCGCCGGGCGCGTGCCCGGTGTATGTGTCGGAGCAGCGCCGTCTCCTCTCTGAACATACCTGCGCGATGCCGGAGTCGATCTTGGCGAGCTCCTGGTGCTCCCGGCGGAGCTGCGGGTCGCCGGGCGCGTGCCCGGTGTATGTGTCGGAGCAGCGCCGTCTCCTCTCTGAACATACCTGCGCGATGCCGGAGTCGATCTTGGCGAGCTCCTGGTGCTCCCGGCGGAGCTGCGGGTCGCCGGGCGCGTGCCCGGTGTATGTGTCGGAGCAGCGCCGTCTCCTCTCTGAACATACCTGCGCGATGCCGGAGTCGATCTTGGCGAGCTCCTGGTGCTCCCGGCGGAGCTGCGGGTCGCCGGGCGCGTGCCCGGTGTATGTGTCGGAGCAGCGCCGTCTCCTCTCTGAACATACCTGCGCGATGCCGGAGTCGATCTTGGCGAGCTCCTGGTGCTCCCGGCGGAGCTGCGGGTCGCCGGGCGCGTGCCCGGTGTATGTGTCGGAGCAGCGCCGTCTCCTCTCTGAACATACCTGCGCGATGCCGGAGTCGATCTTGGCGAGCTCCTGGTGCTCCCGGCGGAGCTGCGGGTCGCCGGGCGCGTGCCCGGTGTATGTGTCGGAGCAGCGCCGTCTCCTCTCTGAACATACCTGCGCGATGCCGGAGTCGATCTTGGCGAGCTCCTGGTGCTCCCGGCGGAGCTGCGGGTCGCCGGGCGCGTGCCCGGTGTATGTGTCGGAGCAGCGCCGTCTCCTCTCTGAACATACCTGCGCGATGCCGGAGTCGATCTTGGCGAGCTCCTGGTGCTCCCGGCGGAGCTGCGGGTCGCCGGGCGCGTGCCCGGTGTATGTGTCGGAGCAGCGCCGTCTCCTCTCTGAACATACCTGCGCGATGCCGGAGTCGATCTTGGCGAGCTCCTGGTGCTCCCGGCGGAGCTGCGGGTCGCCGGGCGCGTGCCCGGTGTATGTGTCGGAGCAGCGCCGTCTCCTCTCTGAACATACCTGCGCGATGCCGGAGTCGATCTTGGCGAGCTCCTGGTGCTCCCGGCGGAGCTGCGGGTCGCCGGGCGCGTGCCCGGTGTATGTGTCGGAGCAGCGCCGTCTCCTCTCTGAACATACCTGCGCGATGCCGGAGTCGATCTTGGCGAGCTCCTGGTGCTCCCGGCGGAGCTGCGGGTCGCCGGGCGCGTGCCCGGTGTATGTGTCGGAGCAGCGCCGTCTCCTCTCTGAACATACCTGCGCGATGCCGGAGTCGATCTTGGCGAGCTCCTGGTGCTCCCGGCGGAGCTGCGGGTCGCCGGGCGCGTGCCCGGTGTATGTGTCGGAGCAGCGCCGTCTCCTCTCTGAACATACCTGCGCGATGCCGGAGTCGATCTTGGCGAGCTCCTGGTGCTCCCGGCGGAGCTGCGGGTCGCCGGGCGCGTGCCCGGTGTATGTGTCGGAGCAGCGCCGTCTCCTCTCTGAACATACCTGCGCGATGCCGGAGTCGATCTTGGCGAGCTCCTGGTGCTCCCGGCGGAGCTTGCGGGTCGCCGGGCGCGTGCCCGTTGTATGTGTCGGAGCAGCGCCGTCTCCTCTCTGAACATACCTGCGCGATGCCGGAGTCGATCTTGGCGAGCTCCTGGTGCTCCCGGCGGAGCTGCGGGTCGCCGGTCGCGTGCCCGGTGTATGTGTCGGAGGCAGCGCCGTCTCCTCTCTGAACATACCTGCGCGATGCCGGAGTCGATCTTGGCGAGCTCCTGGTGCTCCCGGCGGAGCTGCGGGTCGCCGGGCGCGTGCCCGGTGTATGTGTCGGAGCAGCGCCGTCTCCTCTCGGAACATACCTGCGCGATGCCGGAGTCGATCTTGGCGAGCTCCTGGTGCTCCCGGCGGAGCTGCGGGTCGCCGGGCGCGTGCCCGGTGTATGTGTCGGAGCAGCGCCGTCTCCTCTCTGAACATACCTGCGCGATGCCGGAGTCGATCTTGGCGAGCTCCTGGTGCTCCCGGCGGAGCTGCGGGTCGCCGGGCGCGTGCCCGGTGTATGTGTCGGAGCAGCGCCGTCTCCTCTCTGAACATACCTGCGCGATGCCGGAGTCGATCTTGGCGAGCTCCTGGTGCTCCCGGCGGAGCTGCGGGTCGCCGGGCGCGTGCCCGGTGTATGTGTCGGAGCAGCGCCGTCTCCTCTCTGAACATACCTGCGCGATGCCGGAGTCGATCTTGGCGAGCTCCTGGTGCTCCCGGCGGAGCTGCGGGTCGCCGGGCGCGTGCCCGGTGTATGTGTCGGAGCAGCGCCGTCTCCTCTCTGAACATACCTGCGCGATGCCGGAGTCGATCTTGGCGAGCTCCTGGTGCTCCCGGCGGAGCTGCGGGTCGCCGGGCGCGTGCCCGGTGTATGTGTCGGAGCAGCGCCGTCTCCTCTCTGAACATACCTGCGCGATGCCGGAGTCGATCTTGGCGAGCTCCTGGTGCTCCCGGCGGAGCTGCGGGTCGCCGGGCGCGTGCCCGGTGTATGTGTCGGAGCAGCGCCGTCTCCTCTCTGAACATACCTGCGCGATGCCGGAGTCGATCTTGGCGAGCTCCTGGTGCTCCCGGCGGAGCTGCGGGTCGCCGGGCGCGTGCCCGGTGTATGTGTCGGAGCAGCGCCGTCTCCTCTCTGAACATACCTGCGCGATGCCGGAGTCGATCTTGGCGAGCTCCTGGTGCTCCCGGCGGAGCTGCGGGTCGCCGGGCGCGTGCCCGGTGTATGTGTCGGAGCAGCGCCGTCTCCTCTCTGAACATACCTGCGCGATGCCGGAGTCGATCTTGGCGAGCTCCTGGTGCTCCCGGCGGAGCTGCGGGTCGCCGGGCGCGTGCCCGGTGTATGTGTCGGAGCAGCGCCGTCTCCTCTCTGAACATACCTGCGCGATGCCGGAGTCGATCTTGGCGAGCTCCTGGTGCTCCCGGCGGAGCTGCGGGTCGCCGGGCGCGTGCCCGGTGTATGTGTCGGAGCAGCGCCGTCTCCTCTCTGAACATACCTGCGCGATGCCGGAGTCGATCTTGGCGAGCTCCTGGTGCTCCCGGCGGAGCTGCGGGTCGCCGGGCGCGTGCCCGGTGTATGTGTCGGAGCAGCGCCGTCTCCTCTCTGAACATACCTGCGCGATGCCGGAGTCGATCTTGGCGAGCTCCTGGTGCTCCCGGCGGAGCTGCGGGTCGCGCGGCTCCCGGCCGGCGTGGGGCGCGTGCCCGTTGACGCCGTTCACCCGGGGCTCCTCCTCGTCGCTGTCCGGGACGCCTTTGTACGTGTCGGACCAGCGCCGTCTCCTCTCTGAACATGTTTTAAGGTAAATCAATGGATTGATATGTAAAACATGCAAGCTGGACACTTTACAGTACGACTTCCAATTTCCAATGCCACGTCACAATTATGCTTAATAGCATCGGGATCGTGACATTTACTGACATTTACAACACTTTTGACATTAATTCGATTTTCTTTTTTTTTTTGTTAAAACCAACGGCGGTGCTGGTGCAGAGGATGTTTATGATTCACTGCACGCTGTGGTTTTTGTATATATGCCGGGCGGGGGCTTGAACGCCGCGGGGTAGTGCGACAGCTCGACGACTACAGACAACTCTCACCGGGGTCGGTGTAAGGGTAGGGCGGCGCGGGGAAGTCGTCCCGTTCTATCTTAGGCTGCGTGCCGGGCGGGGGCTTGAACGCCGCGGGGTAGTGCGACAGCTCGACGACTACAGACAACTCTCACCGGGGTCGGTGTAAGGGTAGGGCGGCGCGGGGAAGTCGTCCCGTTCTATCTTAGGCTGCGTGCCGGGCGGGGGCTTGAACGCCGCGGGGTAGTGCGACAGCTCGACGACTACAGACAACTCTCACCGGGGTCGGTGTAAGGGTAGGGCGGCGCGGGGAAGTCGTCCCGTTCTATCTTAGGCTGCGTGCCGGGCGGGGGCTCGAACTCCGCGGGGTAGTGCGACAGCTCGACGACTACAGACAACTCTCACCGGGGTCGGTGTAAGGGTAGGGCGGCGCGGGGAAGTCGTCCCGTTCTATCTTAGGCTGCGTGCCGGGCGGGGGCTTGAACGCCGCGGGGTAGTGCGACAGCTCGACGACTACAGACAACTCTCACCGGGGTCGGTGTAAGGGTAGGGCGGCGCGGGGAAGTCGTCCCGTTCTATCTTAGGCTGCGTGCCGGGCGGGGGCTCGAACTCCGCGGGGTAGTGCGACAGCTCGACGACTACAGACAACTCTCACCGGGGTCGGTGTAAGGGTAGGGCGGCGCGGGGAAGTCGTCCCGTTCTATCTTAGGCTGCGTGCCGGGCGGGGGCTCGAACTCCGCGGGGTAGTGCGACAGCTCGACGACTACAGACAACTCTCACCGGGGTCGGTGTAAGGGTAGGGCGGCGCGGGGAAGTCGTCCCGTTCTATCTTAGGCTGCGTGCCGGGCGGGGGCTTGAACGCCGCGGGGTAGTGCGACAGCTCGACGACTACAGACAACTCTCACCGGGGTCGGTGTAAGGGTAGGGCGGCGCGGGGAAGTCGTCCCGTTCTATCTTAGGCTGCGTGCCGGGCGGGGGCTCGAACTCCGCGGGGTAGTGCGACAGCTCGACGACTACAGACAACTCTCACCGGGGTCGGTGTAAGGGTAGGGCGGCGCGGGGAAGTCGTCCCGTTCTATCTTAGGCTGCGTGCCGGGCGGGGGCTCGAACTCCGCGGGGTAGTGCGACAGCTCGACGACTACAGACAACTCTCACCGGGGTCGGTGTAAGGGTAGGGCGGCGCGGGGAAGTCGTCCCGTTCTATCTTAGGCTGCGTGCCGGGCGGGGGCTTGAACGCCGCGGGGTAGTGCGACAGCTCGACGACTACAGACAACTCTCACCGGGGTCGGTGTAAGGGTAGGGCGGCGCGGGGAAGTCGTCCCGTTCTATCTTAGGCTGCGTGCCGGGCGGGGGCTCGAACTCCGCGGGGTAGTGCGACAGCTCGACGACTACAGACAACTCTCACCGGGGTCGGTGTAAGGGTAGGGCGGCGCGGGGAAGTCGTCCCGTTCTATCTTAGGCTGCGTGCCGGGCGGGGGCTCGAACTCCGCGGGGTAGTGCGACAGCTCGACGACTACAGACAACTCTCACCGGGGTCGGTGTAAGGGTAGGGCGGCGCGGGGAAGTCGTCCCGTTCTATCTTAGGCTGCGTGCCGGGCGGGGGCTCGAACTCCGCGGGGTAGTGCGACAGCTCGACGACTACAGACAACTCTCACCGGGGTCGGTGTAAGGGTAGGGCGGCGCGGGGAAGTCGTCCCGTTCTATCTTAGGCTGCGTGCCGGGCGGGGGCTCGAACTCCGCGGGGTAGTGCGACAGCTCGACGACTACAGACAACTCTCACCGGGGTCGGTGTAAGGGTAGGGCGGCGCGGGGAAGTCGTCCCGTTCTATCTTAGGCTGCGTGCCGGGCGGGGGCTCGAACTCCGCGGGGTAGTGCGACAGCTCGACGACTACAGACAACTCTCACCGGGGTCGGTGTAAGGGTAGGGCGGCGCGGGGAAGTCGTCCCGTTCTATCTTAGGCTGCGTGCCGGGCGGGGGCTTGAACGCCGCGGGGTAGTGCGACAGCTCGACGACTACAGACAACTCTCACCGGGGTCGGTGTAAGGGTAGGGCGGCGCGGGGAAGTCGTCCCGTTCTATCTTAGGCTGCGTGCCGGGCGGGGGCTCGAACTCCGCGGGGTAGTGCGACAGCTCGACGACTACAGACAACTCTCACCGGGGTCGGTGTAAGGGTAGGGCGGCGCGGGGAAGTCGTCCCGTTCTATCTTAGGCTGCGTGCCGGGCGGGGGCTCGAACTCCGCGGGGTAGTGCGACAGCTCGACGACTACAGACAACTCTCACCGGGGTCGGTGTAAGGGTAGGGCGGCGCGGGGAAGTCGTCCCGTTCTATCTTAGGCTGCGTGCCGGGCGGGGGCTCGAACTCCGCGGGGTAGTGCGACAGCTCGACGACTACAGACAACTCTCACCGGGGTCGGTGTAAGGGTAGGGCGGCGCGGGGAAGTCGTCCCGTTCTATCTTAGGCTGCGTGCCGGGCGGGGGCTCGAACTCCGCGGGGTAGTGCGACAGCTCGACGACTACAGACAACTCTCACCGGGGTCGGTGTAAGGGTAGGGCGGCGCGGGGAAGTCGTCCCGTTCTATCTTAGGCTGCGTGCCGGGCGGGGGCTTGAACGCCGCGGGGTAGTGGGACAGCTCGATGGGCTCCTGGAATACAAAAGTGTCCGTGATAGTTGTGCTAACACAGCTTTGGATATGAACAAAAAATTTACAAATCAAATGCGATTCGAACACGCGGCACAGTAAAATCGGCAGCGGTAAATATTTCCATATTACAAATCCAATGATAGAAAAACAGATTCCCCTGTTCTTAATAATCATACTCAGGTAGAAACACAAGTAAACGACAGAGGGATATTCAACAAAATTTGATTAAGAAGATATAGTCGAAAAACTGTTAATCCTTCCAGAAGGCTGTAACTACTCATGTTATGCGGTTAACTATTAACATTGCAGTAATTTAGGCCTTTATAAACTGTTTAGGCCTTTAGATAAGTTACCTCATTGTTCATGTGCGGCGACTTGGGCCTCGGGGTCTCGCTGCGGATGGAGTCCACCAGCGCCCTCATGCCGGGCCGCGAGGACGCCTTGCTGCCGGCGCGACTGCTGGCTCGTGTGCTGGCACTCGCTGGAATTTCAAATATAATCTTTGAAAATGCATTCCAGAATCGAGAGATTAATTACTACGTCACCTTCTTCAAACAACAAAACTAAATGAAACACATATTATTTAGTGATATAAACGGGCCTAACGTTATATAGTTTTAAGATTAGGTAAAAAACAATAATAAAGATGACCAGAAAGAGGAAAGGCTGTCTTGAGATTTCCAGCCCAATATAAAGTTTTTCTGGAAGTCCATTCGTTTGGCCAGGGTAATACCCAGAATTCTGAACTAACGGCAATAAATAAGAATGCATCTCAAAAATGGAAAAAAAAAATTAAAAGTTTGTTTGATAGAGACGAGGCAAACACGCCAATTTCGGAGTTGATTGAAAGCATTAAATACGTGTCGGAGGAAGAAGATAGTATTAGCATAGATAAAATTGTGAAAGCGTTGAAAAGAATGAAATCAGGAAAAGCTGCAGGATATGATAAAGTTTCTGTCGAGGTACTGAAAGCTGCGGACGTCGCACTGTCGCATTTTTATCGCTTGTCACCATGCCTGTCACGTTCTAACAAGTATGTAAATGCGAAAGTGACAGGCATAGTGACTGGCGATAAATATGGAACCATGCTGCCACCGCTGGATAGGGCATTGTAGCAAGTCAGTTGTAGCATGGTAGCAAGCTGCAGGTGGTGAGTACTCACACGGCGGGCGGTGGAAGTGCGGCGAGGCGGGCGCGCGGTCGTATGGCTGCAGCGGCCGGCGCAGGTAGCCGGGCTCGCCGGCCAGGTAGCTGTAGGTGGTGATCCGGGCGGGGGACAGGGTGCCCGCGCCACGGTACTCGCGGAGGATCAGTCCGGGGGACATCGCGCGGGACCCGTACTAAAAACATACGTTACCTCATACAATCTTTGGGTCACATATTTTGTAAAAATACGAGTCAAAACAAAGTACCACTATTCAAAATTTTAAAAAATATCTTGAATATTTTACAGTACATATAGTGCTACTTTTCCGCACTAGTGCGAAAATTAGCACATTATGTAACAATGTCAAAAATTTAATAGTCATATGTGCTGTAAAACTATTCGACCCCCCCCCCCCCCCCCTTCGGTCGTGTTTTAATTTATCGCCACTCATTACGAATTTCCTATTTTTCGCACTTGTATCGTAAATAACTATTGAGACTTTGGAATTTATCCATATTTGTAACTGTGGCTGTATTACAGGAAAGTAAATTTAACCAAATTGAATTATATGCTGAACTCGAGAACGAGAGTTTGAACGGACCAAGTATTCAAAAGTGATGAATTTAACATTTACAATCGATTCTTTCATTCAAATGCAAAAAAATGCCAACTAAGCTTTTACATACATACAGACGAAGTAACGTATAATACCCGAGAAAATCCAGTATCTACGTTAGTAAACACACATGCTCGTATTCTGTACACTACTCAAAAAGCATCAACATCGGAATGATCGGTATGATTCAACCAGTGAATATGTCCCAAAAAAGAAAGAATAAAAAAAATACATGAGGTATCATTTGTATTTTTTTAAGAAAATGATTAAAATATACTAATCTTGAAGAAAACTCGTAAGTAACAAAATAATTAGAAATAAAATTAAATCATTTAACTATGGTTTTGCACAATTGAAGCAACATTTATTTGAATTTAATGGGGTACATTTATTACTTGGAATTAATAGGAAAATCTACTAAGATTTCAATAATTATAACAATTTGAATAACTATAACTTAGGGTCTACTGATTTTCGTATATTTGGAAAATGCGTCGTCATATGGGATTCGGTTTTAGTATTTTTGTAATCCAAACATGTATCCAACTGTGCAAAACCTAGCCTAAAGTAACAAAAAAACAAAAAAAGTAAAGTGCGGACCTTCCTGGTCAGGCTACTGTAGGGGCTGCAGTAGGAGCCGTTGACGCTGGGCGTGCGCGAGCGCAGCGAGAACTGCACAACAACAACACTCAGCATTCTCCGTCTCGCTCTGTCTTCCACACACTGACTACGCTACAGTACCTCGCCCCGTTTTCGTTGAGCTCTAGTCATGTGTTAAATGCTGCAACTTATATCTCGCTAACTACAATAGGTACCGTCGTTGTTGATCGACACAGAAATTGACAGGAATTTGCCTGTGTCAGGTGTCATTTGCCAGCGTGGTGAAACAGGCCCCTGATACTGCAATGACACCTCGATTGCTCAATTTAGTGCCCAATCATCCTGTTTAATATTAATTTTGTACTAATATGACAGAACGGCTAGACTAATTTGGAAGCAATCGAACTGGATTTAAGTATCTGGGACACGGTTTATGGCTTTACGTATTTTTTCGAAGCATGTTTATTTTTTATATATAACGCCGTTTTTATTAATTTGTTCTACTGTAGCGATCCTAGAATCACCTTTTGACGGCATTATGCTCCAAGATTATGACATTTCTGACTGGTTCCACTAGATCAAACTTACAAGTTCGATGTAAAGTCCTTTTGTCAAATGTAACACTGGGAAATATTAAAAAAAGTCTTCTAGAAAGAAAATAGAAGTGTAATTATGTGCAGGGCTGTTCTGGTAACCCTTTTTACTTCCACACGTCTATCTACAATACGTAATGTTGTGAACACACAGTCGCTAAAGATAGTTACTTTAATTACAATAAATATCTAGAGAAAGCCGACAACATATTTATTTTATTTCATTTGATTTTCTGATTTAGCGAAATATTCGTAGACTTGATTAGAAAGCACCTTTATTGTAAAAAAAAAACCAACCGGAATAACTGTATACTTTAACGACTTCTCCAGGTAAATGTTGTGTAAGTAATTATGTACAGTCGCCATCAGATATATTGGAGCGGCTAAGACACTCACAAATATCTGAACCCGCCTCTATTGTTAGGGCGTTTGAGTGCGTGTGCAGATATTTTTAAGCACTTCGGTGGCTCCGATATGTCTGATGGCGACTGCACCTATGTCTGGTCAGAAACAGGTGCTGTCAAAAGGTGGTGCTAGTACATTGTCAATATGTTGAGAGACAGAGAAACCCGACGACCGTACATCGTATTGGACCCCTTTAAATTAGAAAATCTGTATAAAAAGAGGGCTTTTTTGCTTGATTCGCCACCAACTAAATGATAACTTGTGTACATAATGTCGTGTGAGATTAAAGTAGTACAGAATCTTACAACCGACAAAAATATATGTACACTTTTGCACCTTAATCCTCTGTAATATGGGGGAAAACGTAAACATATCTGTGACGTCGAGCAAGTACTTTAAAAGGCATTGAGTAAGCTAAATGCTATAATTTATTTGATTGAAATTGCAGCTTTATTAGTCAGTTAATAAGGTCCAATACGGTACGGAAGCCGGGCGAGGGGCAAGATGCATTGCAAAACAACAATAAAGGCACTGAAAAAAGAAAATAAACAACATCAAATTAAAAATAAAAGTATATTGTACAGTGAAATCTGAAATGTTAACGAACATTTTCATAGTTATATCGCAGTTGCACTAAAGAAATATTTGCACATTTTATCCGTAAGCAAATTTCCGAGCTCACTGTACAGAAACCATAAAGTAATTAAAATGCACGTCAATAATCTCGCGTTTTATAAGCCGCTTTTACAGCAAACACTCTATAGAAGCTCTATCCCCCTTGTTCATATATATTATTTAACTCAAGTGACTTGAGTACACATAAATGATGAAAACAAGTACGAATATATCAGGAGATATGAAAGAGACTTGTAAACCGCGAGGAGGATTGCAACTACATCTACCTTGCGAACATCGAGTACATCGTGCATGAGCTACGAAAGTAACGAAATTCTTTCAGAGTGTGCAAACGTTCTTTAAAATGCCTCCACAAATTATTTACCAACATTGCAGAATTTTGTGGCTTTTTAAACAACGTTTATGCAATTAAGAATTAATTAAATAAATAAAAAAGTGTGACAAAGTCAAAAAACTCTAGTGCATTGATGAAAAAAACAATATGTGATAACTGATCATATCATCATGATGGATCATTCTACGAAATAATAATGTTGTAATCAGTAAAATTATACTGATTACTAAGTCCACACAGAAAGAACATTGAAGATTAAATTGGAAAATTAAAGTTTTAAGCAATTTAACAAATGTTAATGATAGCCTGTGCGGAGATAAAATCTTTATAGGGTTAGCATATGTTTGGCTAACTTCTTATCGTTTCCAATATGATGTAATATGCTTGCAAAGAACCCGAAATAATTTTTACATTTTAGTCATTACATATTGACCAGGATTGGTTGCGATTTATCCGCAGTCTACCGAATATTTGACGAGAGTGTAGTAGAAGTTTGTAATACATAAAGCCGTCGTGTGTCTGGTGTGTTCGTGTGGCCGTGTACCTGCAGCTCGGAAGAAGCCCGCTCGGGGTCGTGGTCGGGCTGGTCGGGGTCGGCCGGGTCGCGCGGCGCGGGCCCGCAGCGCGGGTGCCAGATTGCTGCGCCCTGGAACATTGTCCTATCAATACGAGTACACGAGTACAAATAGAAACAAATAGGGTACGTTGAGGCCTAGAAGCTCTTAATTAATATAATTTAAAAAAAAAACCGACTTCAATGCGGGAGACCGGTGAATTGTTGATTTTGGATTTCATACAATGAAATTAAAAAGACTGGCAATAGGGTATTCGACTATATTTAAAATACATTATTTCACACCATGCATGAAATAATATTAAAAATGGCTATAAGTTCGCTTAAAAGAGTTGAGAAGTACCCTCAATTCCTCATGGAATCAATCATCAAAACTCAAGCTTGACAAAAATGTTCCTTGAAAACCTAACTGCTTCACAAACATGCGACGAGAACAAATTGCCAAACGTGAACAATGCGTCGTTGAAGAGTTCCATTCTGATCATCATCAGCAATTCCACTTCATCAAATGTCACTTTTTAAATGTAAATGCTTGATTTGTTGATGAAAATACAAAAATCACTATATGTATGCTCTTCACATTTTGAAGAGTTCCCTCGATTCCTCATGGATCCCATCATCAGAACTGAGTTTGGACAAAAACGGGACCAATCTGTATATATAAAATAAAAAATCAATCTGTATAAAATTATTTTTAAATTGCCTCGTCGTATTCCCACTCGCCACCCCCAAACATTCCATATTAGCTTTTGTGGCTCTAATTTTGCCAAGCATACTTTTTTTAGACGAGCCTGTCATGATTACAATGATAAATTTTCAAATTTAGATATTTTTTCATTATCATTTTGTAAATACAGTAGCATTCTGCGAAGTTCAATCTTTTCTTTATAAATATTGTATGTTTTCTTTTAAGTACCTAGTAACTATATATTATAACCTAACCTAACTAACCTAAGAATATTCACAGATGGCTCAAAAACATTTGAAGGGACAGGATGTGGTGTCTTCTCGGAGGACCTAAACATACACATCTCAAAACCCCTGGGAGAACATAACACGGTATTCCAAGCTGAATGTGTGGGAATAATAGAAGCTTGCAATGTCATAACAAGACGACAGGTGAAACACGAAAATATACTAATACTGTCAGACAGTAAATCAGTACTACAAGCGCTATGCAGCGACAAACTTAATTCAGAACTCATACTCGAATGTCATCGAAGCCTCACGGAAGTGAGCAAAGAAGGCAACAAAGTAACAATTCAATGGATAAAGGGACATAGTGGATCAAGAGGAAACGATGCAGCGGACGAACTGGCCAGGAAAGGCTCAGAAACGCCGGCATATGGACCCGAGCCCATCATACCCCTACCAATATCCTATATACACAACCAGCTAGACCTACATCACAGACAACTGCACAATAAATACTGGAATGAAATGGACACATGCAGGCAGACTAAGGATTTTCTACCGGAACTGAACCACAAACTCACCAAAATACTACTGAAAACACCTCGACACCAACTACGTAAAATAGTAGGATTAATTACAGGACATAACACACTTAACAAACACCTACACAATATGGGTAAAACAGACAGCCCAATGTGCAGAGCGTGCATGGAAGAAGAAGAAACAACAAAACATATTCTCCTAGACTGCAAACAGGTAGAAGTATACAGGAACAAATACCTAGGGACTCCGTGCACACTAGGAGAGGCAATTAGCAACCTGAAAACTTTGCTAGGCTTCGTGGAGGAGCTGGGGTGGTTAGAGTAGCGCTACCTCGTTTCACGCAAAATAGGCACAATGGTTGTCGATTTGCGGAAAATGCCCAGAAGCACTAACTAACTAGCTAACTATATATTATTTGCACGCATAACAACTATAGCGATACATATATTTTTAATTATTTTGTATACCATTTTAAATTCTGTACTATGTCATGCATTTATTAATTACCTACCGATGTTTTGAAGTCCCTGTATGCGTGACAGACAAGAAGATGCCTAACACCTTCCCTGTTTCGATCTGTAATTTACTATGTATTCTTTTATTTTCAATGGAACTAAAGGTCTGTTTGTTATCACTTAAGCTTATTCAAAAATTCAAAATTCAAATTCAAAAATTCAAAATTCAAAAATTTATTCTGCAAGTAGGCCTCAAGGGCTCTTTTACAAGTCAATACAACATTTATAGTAACATCATATAGTGACTTGAAAAATACATAACAACATTTATAAATACAACAGCCAATACCTGGGTATATATATTAATATATGACTGTTTGTTTCCTAAATAAATTAAAACAAAAAAAATAATATATATATATATATATATATATATATATAATCTAATAAATAATTTTCTAAATCGGTTCAGAAATGACGGAGTTATGAAGTAACAAACATAAAAAAAATACACCGAATTGATAACGTCGTCCTTTTGAAATCTTGAAGTCGCTAAAAAAAAATTCAAAATAGATTATGTTCAAAATAGATTATGAAATATGTACTAAGGATTGTACGAGGGGTCTCAGGAGGTGGATGGTAGTAGACGTACAAATACAGTATTTTGTATGATAGACGTGAGACTGGCCGAGACCTAGACCGCAAGCAAGCATCGCTTTTAAAACGACCGAATCTTTTCCGACTATAGAATGTAAACTTAGTCCAATATACATAAAATTTCTTATACATAAGATATTTATTTGTGACGATCACAAAATATGAGCGAACATGTACAGACAACAACAGCAAGAAAAGAAGAAATCATTAAGTGTGCATCACGAAACATCAACAGTAAGTTACGATAAAAGTAAACCTCTTGTATTTACCTGCAGGAACATTTCCTCGCCGTCTCCGAACGGGTCGCCACATTTGGAGCAGCGCGCGCACGTGGGGTGGAAGTGGTGGTTCTCACCCGCTTGAAGCACCTGGCACATAAAAATGTTTATATATTTTCCAAATGATGGAATTATACGACGCCTCCAATGTGTCCGTTATTCTAAATAATATTGATTCCAGCAAAAGCCCGCATCAGAGCTACAATACTGCGTTGTTTGCAATTTGAATTGTTTATCAACTTCCACCTAATGAATATTATTAAGTTAAGGCTTTCAGTTTAAACGGTAGGTCTTAGCTTCATTAATAATAAGGGAAAATCTCTACTCTAATGCAAACAATTTTAATCGCGTTATAGCTTTATATCCTACCGACTGCGCCAATTATCTACACCCTGCAATGCCGAAGTTTACTGTTGAAAGATGGGGCTGGACTTAAATTCACTACGGTATATAGTTTTAATCTGAATTCATAATTAATGTGAAGTTAGAATAGTATGAGCACCTTGCCCGCGATGTACCGGTTGCAGTACGCGCAGCGCACGCCGAACAAGCGCTGGTAGTCGCGCTCGCAGTACGGCGTGCCGCCGCGGCCCATGTACTCTCCCTGCAGCACGCAGCCGCACGCGCCGCAAGAGAAGCACCACGTGTGCCACTGTCTGTCAAGTGCCACCAAATATTATTATTAATCAAAAATGTATACGTTTGGGGAGAGTCTTACGCAGATCGACCTAATCAAGGAGATAATCGAATCGAATACAAATTGAATGAGCAAGTTTGCCCGTTTACCTGTCTAATGCCACCAACGCCTGTCCTTCAGACAACTCCTGGCCGCAGCCCGCGCATTCTGCAACCAACATGACGATGACACAGTTAGCCCGGCGATGGAATGGTTAGGAAACTTTGGGTGCGCCCGTCCACCACCTTGATTGCTCCCATTAAAAAAGTATATACAAATACGATTTCTTAATCAACAGGCCGAAATGAGATATTATTGGAATATTACTCTAGATTTCTAGATCTGCTAGGCACTGAAATATTGCAGATTCCGGTTTCAAAAAAAGCATTTTCATAGATGAAGTCAGTTAATTTTCTAAACATTTGTTTTTCGTTTCTCTCAGTGGAAGATAGGACGCTTAGTACAAACTTACAAAGAGTGATGCATTGCAGGCAGTTATTCACAGTGATAGTGCAATTAGGCAATGATTTCACATGAATGGGAAATGTAATATAGTATAGTTATCGATTAAACATAAAAAAAAATCTCGACAAAACATCCGTTATACACAAAAAATTTTTCAAATTTATTTCAAAGAGAAATCCAAGACAAGTTAACATTTAATTTCGCATTTCCAACATTTTTTTACATAAAAATGACTGCTTGGCTGGATCAAAGCAATGTTTCAAAAGGTATCTGATTCGATCCGTTAGGAAACTAGTATTAAAATCTTAGCATTAAAAGATTCAGCTCAGCAAGATACCTAGCATGTAAGAGTTCTTCTCTGTAACAGTTAAAATAAAAATAAAAATGTTTTTCAGATTTTTAGATAGGTGCTATGATACGGTAATATGATTGATCTATGATTGTAAACGGATGTTTCATCAAGACTAGGTGCAAATGGATGACAGTGCGGACCATATCTCTCGTGTTCACCATTCTGGTCGACGACGCGGTCGGGGTCGGCGCGCTGCTGGCCGCGGTCGAGCCGGTCCGCCTCGGCCGGGCGCGGCTGGCGCGGCGCCGTGTCGGCGCGCGCGCGCGTCGGCGGCGCGGGCGACGGCGACGCGGCGGCGCGCGCCGTCTGGCGCTGGATCGGCGCGGCCACGCACGAGGAGCACACGACTTCCGCGCCTGTGTACGTTACTTTCTCGCCTGATGGGAACGCGCGTCTGGGAAGGAGAAGTACTTGATAAACTGTGAGATTCTTTAGACAACATTCAGAAGGATGCACTTGCAATTCTACAATCTGCAGGTGTTCAGTTGATCATTCAAAAATACCTGAGAAAACCATGATGAACGGAACGAAACCTTTACCCGAAATATATAAAGATCTTAAAAGACCAATTGATGTACTGAGTACTGACTGAGCAACAAAAATCCAACGTGTTTATTGAAAAGAAACTGTAGTGTACTCACTTGCATCTCGCACATGTGAAGCATTTCTGATGGTAGGTGTTCCCGAGCGCAGACACAACCTCGCCTTCCACGTATTGCCCGCACGCTGCACATCTCGTGCCGAACGCGCGCTGATAATCCTGTAACACGAAATATGCTGTTCATGTTCGGCTGATGACCCACAAACCATGCAACCGACGATGACCAGGAGATCTAGATTATGTGATGGCCACCAAGGTGGCAAGTTAAAGGAATTACCTGTGGGCAGTAGTAGTGGCCGTCCTTGCAGAAGAAGCCGCCCTTGGCCAGCGACGCCGAGCACGAGCGGCACGTGAAGCACGCCGTGTGGAAGTATTTGTCTGACACGCGCAGCACTTCCCCGCTGCACTTGCCGCCGCACGCGCCGCACACCACCTTGCCTGCAACAATGTAAGGAAAACGTCAGTAAGTATCAAAGAAAGGACCCGAAAGGAAAGGAGGAGGAGGTCAATTTTACATAAGATGATTTTTATGCAGCAAGGTCCTTTTTCCCGTAGGGCTGCGTTTCCACCCGAGATGTGCGTGGATGTGGAGCGAAGGGATGTGTTTGTTATTAAACAATATAGAGCGAGGAGGAGGGGTGAATGAAGTTACTCTATTGATTCTTAACAAACACATCCCTCGCTACGCCTCAAAAACAATGACAGTACAGTCAGCATCAAAAGTAGCGGATCAAATAACGCTTCATAAGTGTAGATACTTATGAAGCGTACATTTTGTAACAGCTTAACAAAAAGTGATGTCTTTAATATAGAACAACTAAGACTGTAAAATATATATTTTGCATGCATGAGATTTGTGCAGGCATGGGATGAGAGCATATATTGTTACGCAAGTATTTATAAGATATTATTTTAGTGGACTGTGACGTAAGGTGAATTTGCGAAGTTCAAGGTCGCCCGAATCACGCGAATCGCTTCCACAAATTGAGCACTCCAGCTAGACGGCCGAATCATTTTGGTGGTAAGTAATAAAACCAATAACATGCGCAACATGTGACCGCCGCGTCACGCAGTCCGTTCCGAGGTGTCGCGCTATCGCTTTTCGATTACGATGGTTTATTTTATTTTATAGTCAAAATTCACTCATTGATATATAGCGGTTTGTTACTATTTATTACAAGCTTTTCTTTAACTTACAATTTATATCTGTATGTACAAACATATGTATTGGGTAAATCTTGCAAGCTAAATTAGATTCGCGTCCCATTATTCGATGGAGCTGAAACAGCACATACATATGGTACAAGTAAGTCGGATGACACCATGGTACCAGGTACCATAATACCATGGTACCTGGTTGTATTGTTGAGTTGATCTGATGATGGACACAGCAGGTGGCCATAGGAACTCTGTGATAAAACAACGCAACCTTATTGTGTTTGTTTTGATAAAATTGTCTCGATAAGTATTATTTGCCTGTTGAAAGAAAAGTACAGTCAGCGATAAAAGCTTGTATCATGAATGAAATTAGGCGAATACAATTTTATAGGTCAACGTTTAAACAGCTGAGCACGCCGCTGCATCGGTGTGAGTTGCTGCAAGTCTTCTTTTACTCCAGTGTAGTTGGAGTGTGGTCCTGCGTCGCTAAGCGGTGATAACACATCAGCTGTGACGTGTGGGTAATAGTTGCACAATAAATTAGAGTCAAAGTGTTGGGGTCAATTGAGGAGGTGGAGGGGTCGCGGGGTAAACGCAAGTCTGCTCAATCGTAAAAGATAAGGTGCGAAGCTGTTTTAAGTCGTGCGGAATTGATTGGAAAATCACGTCGCCGCCCCGGCCGCCTGCGTAGAAAATTGGACAGAAACACTTATTAGACTATTGGTGGTCATTGTCTGTTTTTTTATGATATAGGAGGCAAACGAGCAGGCGAATCGCCTGATGGTAAGCAATTACCGTCTACCATGGACACCTGAAACACCTTTAAGATGGGAGTACGCATTAAGGTTTACGAATTTGTTTGCCAGTTGAACGATA
Source organism: Cydia pomonella (assembly GCF_033807575.1). Taxonomy (NCBI): domain Eukaryota; kingdom Metazoa; phylum Arthropoda; class Insecta; order Lepidoptera; family Tortricidae; genus Cydia; species Cydia pomonella. The sequence goes on along the minus strand of NC_084723.1, from coordinate 359,379 downwards.
GCAGTGATGGTGCTGGAGGCCAATTCAAAATTACATTTGACGTCAAATTCATTTTAGTAAATGATAATCTTTTGTTCTCATTCGCCCGTGCGTCTCACTCGCGCTAAATACATGGAGGTATGTACGATCACGTCTGATAATATAGATACGGACGATAAAGTGCCAAAAATATGTATACACCTTAATATATGGGCAATAAGGTCGTAGATATATACATATTTTTGGGACTTTGTTCGTATTGATATTTTCAAACGTGACTTATGTGTGATGTACGTTCGAATTGGCGTCCTGGCTGGGATGATTCGATATATATTTTTGTCCGAAAACGACCTTAATTGTATATAAAATATACCCAAATTACAATAAAAATGTTTTTTCTTTTTTTGCATTTTTTTTAACCTGAAGCATTTGAGGCTTAAGTTTTGGTGAAAGCACTACATATATATAGGTTAATAATCCAGTATAAGGAAATTAATTTTTTCGCTAAGGGCAATTTGGCCATGCTTACCCGGCCTACCCTCTTAAAACACTCTGTAAGTGTAAAAGCAATACAGAATACTATACACAATAATAATAATATAATGTGGACAAGCTTTTCAAGACCTTCGCCTACGAACATTTGTTTCTAATCTACGGACCAAATTATAATAGTGCATGTTACAACTTTACGACCGCCATAAAACCAAGGTCAATGTTTATTAGGTCAGTGCTGATTGGTCGCGCTTTTTAAAATACACTTTTTAACGAGCATAGTAAAACTCGCTCTACTAGAACAGCAACTATTTTAGTTGACTATAGATGGAGCTTACGTCTTTCAAATAACATTTACAAAAAGGAAAGATGTTTGTGAACTCGAGTGTATAGGTAATTGAAATGCAAACGTCAATTATTCAAGTGCTCCTCATACATGTTAGTCAAAATACGAGTGCATAGTTAACATTGATTTCAAACAGATGAAACCCATGCACGGGACGTTCGCTCAGATTGCTCCGATACCAGCTCAGAGCGCATCTGTGCACAAGACAAACATCTGTTCCCATGCGCACCACATTAACATTACCTAAGCGTCGATCGTGGAGCACGAGCCATAATCACCTACTCCGCGATTTCCGACCTTAATGCTTGGAGGATTCAGATTGGAAGCAGATGCGCTCAGCACGAGCTACGGTTACCTGCTGAGTGATTTCGAACCTTAACGCTATACCATTCACTATCGATTGGGACTTTGAAAGCAGATGCAGCGCAGCACGTGCTATGTACTGACGCGATTAGTAAAACGCACGTGTAACCTTAAGAGGGCGCTTAAACCCAGGAAGTTAGAGAGGAATAAAAAATATGGCGCATCGCACGAAACTTGCGACGGACGATTTGGCGATCATGCGGGTTTTAACGTTTTTCCTCAATGACTCTGAAAGTATATTTCTAATTAGAATTTCTCTAGTCAAATTCCTGGGCTATAGGTATCACTAGCTATTTTAACAGAATCATTCTGCTATGGTATGCAGGGTAACGGTATAGAATTTAAAATAAATGAAAACGAGATATGTTTATTTTTGTGAACCCTTTATTTTTGTAAAAGGTTAATTTACAGGATCCTCAAAAATCCATCAACCTCACGCCTCTGAATGGTCAAGATGACTCGGCTCCGAACGAAACCAATTAATTTGACTTTGGGCTGACGAGTTGACAAGTTGACTCCAATCTGCGGTCAATTGGGCGCGGATTGAATCTAATAAACGCCTTTTATTATCAATTGGACATGTCAAAATAAAATCTTGTCATAAATGGACTTGTTCGAGATGAAAGTGGGCTTAACTGCAATTAATTGTTAAAGGGTTTTATGCACTAAAGTTTTGTATTGACACTTATGAAAGCTAAAAGGATAAGAGCCATGAAAGTTGGGTATTCACATAATTCATACTGAACCTGATAAAAATAGGAAACGGAACACAATTCATCGAGTAGTCTAGAATTATAGGTCTCAAGTAAACTAATGCAGTTTTTTGGTTATTTTATATTGACCAGGGACCGGCCCGCTAGCTCTTTCACAGCAGTTGTAACTTGTAACTCTTTCACTGGGTTAGCCGCCTTGAAGGGATCTCCAAGCTTAATTAAGTTAATTCAAAATGTATACGGGTGTAGATTAGTAAAAAATTTGCAACGATACAGCTTAGCACCAATCATAGGGAAAGAACTGTCGCTAGCGGCGCCATCTGTCCAAACCTTTTATTGTGTCTCCCCATTGGAATAAAACGTTACGTCTTCCAAGGGTTACCTTTCTAAAAGAGGCAGCAAACCCAATGCGGTGTAGCGATGTCATTCAATGCCGCATTTGGCACTTGACATCCGACTTGAATTAAAGATAATTATACTAAACAACATAAAATGCAGAAAGGATAGGGATAAGGAAGCAACAATAGACGGTAAAGTTTCTGTGAGACGCCTTGTAGTTAAATTCGTACGCCGCGTTCGTGACTCGGCGTACAGCAAGCGACAAGGAAAATGGTACAGAGATTACAAAGTAAAACATACTCAATTTTAATTTTAAGAAAGATATCTTGTCATAATTTAAAAAAAAACTCCTTAAGACGAGAACTCCTGAGGAAAGACTATGCCCAAGTATTTCATCAACAACACACACACAAACACACAACAAAGTGTATTTTTGAAGTGAAAACTTCTTTAGCGGCGCTGTGCACTTTTTGTGATGGGAAAAAAAATGTTAAACTCGCGACAGGTCACGTGACCGACAGATTCGTCACATTGAAAATTCGTAAGACGGACACGTGATCTGATCGAAAAACTGTTACAATGACATTGAAGCCAGTAGACCGCCGGCGCGGCGTAGGAGAGGAAGTATCCCCCTCTCTTTCTACCGCACGGCGAAAATGTGTGCCTGCGCCTGCTATTTAGGCGGCGCAGGGCGCTTGCAATGAATATTGTATTTTACCACATAAATATGATAGTACTTTTATACTGATAATTAAAGCAATTCGTGCAAAATTATTCCCTAACCATTCCCAAATATCAAAAATGCACAACGTTAATATTCAAGTTTTCACTTCTGCCGGCACTCCCGGAGTGAAACCCGTTGTTTTTTTTTTTATAAAGAAGATTACCTAGATATAATCATCCATTGATTTAAAGCTCAGTAAATGGGGTTTATCATACAAACCACTGCATCCAGTTAATATTTCTTTTATTACATCGATACACCTTATTAACTAAGATCAAATCGTACATAACATCGGTCGACGGCATTCCGCCAAAATCTGACAGTTCTCTATATAAAACTAAAATGACCATAAACACAACAACCAAAAAGTATTAAGCCAGGTGCATACTACACGTTATTATCAGTATAAGGCCACATACAGGATATTAATTATTGTGATGCTTACATACAAGATATCGTCGTTAAGTCAACTTACACCGAAAAAATAACTGATAAATGCTGTCGGACCGAGAGGCTATGCCTCTTTCGAACAATAAGGAGGTGTTAGTGTTACCCCCTAAAATATTTTCACATTGAGTACTTATCGAAGTTTATAGACATATCAATCATAAAAGGCCTGTCCTGTGCACACCGGCTGCGTCCACGTTGTAATATACAGATCCTTATGAGCGACGGCACACCGCATCAGTGACGGATGCGTGTACGGCTCAAACACACGCAGCCGGTGTGCTCTGGCCTTAAACTGTCAACATTAATTGCCATCTAACTTCTATTGAATAAATGCACGTAAGGAAAAGTAGTAAACGTCCCTAGCACGCGTGGTCCCTATTAACATGTTAACAGGTGTCAGTAACGGTGTCGTGCGCGTGCTAACACTTGATGAGGCTAATGAATGAAGCCCCGCGCTTCCTTATCCTGAATCCTTGATGTCCCAGTACCATAGTCAACTAAGTAAGTCGGCTAACCATTCGGAAACCTTATTGCAACGAGATAAAGAATTCCAAAGATTATTTATTTATTTATTATATTTTAGAAACATACAGTCGTTTACAAACAGTACTTATACAATATTGCTTAAGTTTAGACCTAGAGTTTCATTTGTTACATCTTGCCCGCCTGGTGGTAAGCGGTCACCGTAGAATATGGACACCTGCAACTCCAGGGATGTTACAAGCACGTTGCCGATTCTTTAAAACGTGTACATTCTTTTTTTGAAGAACCCCATACTCTAGCCCCTCGAGAAAACCTCTGCAGGGAGTTCATTATACAGCCGGAGAGTTCGCGGGAGGAAATTCCTCTTAAACCGCATAGTGCGCGACCATTTAGATTCTAGGGCCTCAGGATGAACACCCTGCCGAGACGACAGCGAGCGGTAGCTGCATCAGTAACAACAATTAAATTCAATAAGAAGACACATTGAAGATGGAGTATAGAGGTCGACGGATGGAGTAGCACAAGACATGCATCGACGAGATGGGATAAAGGCGATCCAACAAGACGCCAGGAGGCTTCAGGCTTGTTTATTATTCCTTCAATTACACTGAAAGAAATGTTTGCATAACTGAAACAACATTTTGGTTACTGTTTACACAAAAATTGGGACTTGCGAACTATGTGTTATATGTTACAAAACCGTGTTTGGCTATCAGTGTTCAGGTACTGGGTATACACTACAAAATAAGTTTGTAAATTTATGCAAAGTTTATTTTCTTATAACCGTAGTTTAGTTATTTAGTAAAGTTACAAAACCAGTTCGGCTATCTATTTTTTTCAGTGTAACTATTCTAGTTCTCTTAAAGTTTTGCAAACCGTTTTGAATCGGGTTTTATGAATGCTCCCGCAATTGTATCCATTATACTCTCTACTTACTACTACTACTTTACTAGGTACACTTGGTTTTCATGTACCTGGTCTGCATGTATCGCGTGAGGCGAACACTTGCCTGCGTATAGCTTTTACAATACAATCCTCGATCTAGAACTTTACCAGCGCGGTGTATTATAAAATCATGCTCAAATAAAAGATCCCTTTGTGCACATGTAGGCCGGACAATAAGTAACTAAATATAATAAATATTGAATAGTTCCCGGAGTTTCTAAACGAGGAAACACAATCGGCCAGTCACACTACGAAATTACAAACGAACTCAAACAAAAACATCGCAAAAAATCGTCTATGAGTTGCGTGAGTGACTCACGCAGATGACGCAAAAACTTGACAACAAAATAACAGGTGACTGACAGCGAGCAAAAACTATTTATGTAATATTTAAATGAATATAAGAACAATCGAAGATTGGCAAGACAATGATGCTAAGCACTATGCTGGTTTATTATCATAAGTTTCCATGGCGACTATTCATAAAGTTGACGGAGTTACAGATACAAATAAGATTAATTGAATTAGATTTGCACACTCACTTGACATATCGTGTGACGCAATGGAAATCAAACTGAATTTTCATTGCTTTCGTTACTGTTGGATTTACTATAACAAACAAAAGACAATTTATCTTGAACGGATAACAACAGTGTTGGGTACTTTAACAATATTGTAAAAGCTCGCGACTGTTACAGATCTCTCAGAAAGAGAGGTACTTAACATACTTATTAACATTAACACAAAGTCAGTGCAATTCAGATTTAACTGTCCGTATTGTTATTAGCGAATAATTGGTGAAAATAAACGATTGCAAATAGCACTCTCGATCGTATAATATTTATCAATCAGTTCTGTTCTGAATAAATATCTGGTTGTTCGCTTGCCTTTCCCCGCGTGCCGGTGCGGTCGATACTCGATGACTACTGATGAGATGAGATGACCAATAAAAAGTTTACTGCGTACTGTTAATTATCATTTAGCATGAAAACTGGCGAAGCAGGATCTAGTTGATGCTGATTGTAGCGAACGGTACAATCAGCATCAACTACATTATGCGTATAACGACTTAGATACTTTTATTTATTCAAGGAAGATTACGAACTCGGAACATCAATAGTCGTTTTGGACCGCAATACTGTTTTTTTTAATCAAAATAATATTTGAATAGTTTCTAACCGACCTAACTGTGAAGGGAAGCGGGGAAGTTGATATACAATGTAAAACAGAACAGGAGGTTTACGTATAAAACATCTAAGGATCACACATCACACTGCACTGTTTCAAGCAGAAGATGCTGCTATAGGTACCATCAGAAAATAATGTTATTGAGCAAATTCCGAATCAAGAAAAAGTTACAACACAGACCAGGTTAAAGCTGCAGTAGATAGATCTTTTTCATGTAAACAGGAATATGTGAGGATAGCTGTCATCAGAGAGGTGGCGTGGAAGGTGACTACCAAATTCTAAAATTCTGAAATGAAATTAACTCCTAATTTCATCTTTTGACTGTGGTAGGTAATTATTATAGCCTTTTATTTCCTTAATAAAATAAGTTACATAAAAAAGTAAGCAAATTAACGTATAGGGATTATCCTCTCAGCGAGTGAAAGCTCTCCTCCATCTTTATCCATGTGGTTCTATCGTTTGCCGTGGTCATCCAGTTACTGCCTCCTATTTTCTTTATTTCGCCTATCTATCTTTCTAGAGGTTTCCCTTGGTATCTTAGGTAGTATAACATTATAATATAGGCCTTGACTATGATGGTTTAAACTTAGTTTTTGTTGTATGATATTTTTTGCATGCCAGATGCTGGTGAAATATACAATACAATACAAATACTCTTTATTGCACACGTCAATACAGAAACAACTAGCTAAATGTCGAAATATGTTTTATTTATAATATTATCTGACTATCTTTTGTACCACACCATATTTCAAGCAAATTAAAGTTATAAAAGTTGAAATAACAAGACCAAATAATAGTCAGTATTGTTCCTGGAATGTAAATTTTTCAATGTCAATTTTACCGATACGAGGCATCGAAGAAATGATGTAAGAGTCGCCGGATTCGTCCACGCTTGTTTATACGTTTTTCTGCATGGATTCTGCGAAGACAAGAAATCTCCGTGGCGTGTAATCGCCACTCATCATTACAGTTTTTGCCCCAGATCATATTACACGGCGGTGTGTCGAAACCGAGACCGTGCAATTACGTGCATTATCTAACACGGGATAGCTAGTAATCTAGACAGGCTGCGGTAATGCGCCAGCCAAGTTCGGATAGCGAGGAGAAATCATACTCTCTACCGCGAATTTAGGTATGGAGTCCTTCAAACATAATTGTGAAACAAGAGCAATGCGAACATGTACCTAAACAGCTTTGACTGACTGTGTAATACTCGTAACTCACGTAATCGTCGCTTTTCTGTTTACTAAGACTAAGACTCAAGAAATAAGGAACTTCGCCCAATAGTTTATACAAAATCACAGAATTCAAGAGCTTTGAATCCCAACATTTTTACACGACAATATCGTCATAGTACTTGGTCGGTTCTCTGTCACGATTACGTTTTAGTCTCAGAAGATTAACTTCCCAAATACGGAGGCTAAGTCACTAACTAACGCCTGTCAATTACTTATCGTCGTCGTATCGCCTTTTGCTATTAGGATGGTATCGAGTAGCAAACAGATACATTATGTAACGGTACACATGTAATAATGCTAATGTCGTCATTATAATTCCAAGCGTTGGTGCGTGACTCACCATATTGCCAATACGGTCACATCAGTTGTCATTGGAACCGGTTACTTAGAACGAGCGAGGAGAGCCGTAAGACATCCACTGTCGTACATAAAGCCTATACTGCACCGTCCACCTACACAGACCTTGGATCGTCGAAAACTTGGTTACCAGCCTTGCATACGCCAAGGCTCTTCAAGCTTCACAACGTGTGCTGTTTTCACGCAAAAAGCATTTTTCTGCTGGCTCAAAGGAAACGCAGTTCAGAAGACTGGCATTTCTGCTGTGGCTGCGTCCTGCAGTTCGCGGTCGTCATTCAAGAAGCTATGTCTCAGTAACGACAGCGCATACTTATTAGGGATCTCAAGATAACGATACACTAGCCCGAGGATTGGACTTGATCGAGCTCGCGCACCGAAGGAAATACGCGACCAACGAGTTAAAACGATTATAAAATAGATGTTGATTGTGTACACAGGCGACGTCCGATTTGGAATAATGTGTCACTGACGGCACGATAGCGCAATCGTACGGGTATTTATATCAAAGAGACCATATGAATGATAAAATAGCTTTTCAAGGATGCAATACACTATATTGAGTGTAGACGAAACAAGTTCTTGAAACAATTGATGTGATTATGGAGACTCATAATAACTATAGGAGATGTCAACCTCTGTGCTGACCAGGCACCCTCACTCTTACTCTGACTTAAATTTAAACTGAAATGGAAATACAAAATATTTCTACGACAAACGATTGATATTGCCAAGACTGGAATATGGATGACATAGACAAAACTGATTCATCCTAGAGATCAGAATAAACCCTGAGCTAAATGTCGAAATAACTATATGGTCCCCAAAGCCGGTGTCGCAACACCGAGTCCCCGGGGATGACCGGCTTAAATGTGTCAGCTTCGCTAACAAGGCCTTCTATTTCACAATGTTATTCGTCCAAGGGTAAATGAATTACGTATCCCTTAATTTTAGCCACATGAGTTAAAAGTTTTGGGATTAATATCATGAGTCTTGTTTATGAAGTTAATCAAACCGCCAATTATTTTGTTATAGTTTTGTCGAATACTGTCCTTAGCTGCGTTTCTTTATCTATTTAAGTATGTAATGTTTTTATCTGCTATATTTCACCCGAAACACTTTTTAAATTTGTACATTTCAGAATTTTCAGACCATTACGGATAGTATTTTTTATGTTAGAAGATTACATGTGATGACGTGCAAGAAACTTAAGGAAGCCTCTACAATAGGGCCGAACGGAGAAAGTTATGCCCTTCATCATCTACACCGCCACCGCCAACTATGATAACGAACACATTCTAAAAATAGAACCGTTAGTACAGTACAGTACTCGTAATTGCTTCCAACAAGAAAGTAATCGACAAACCTGTTTACCCCAACACGCTAGATAGTGTGAATGCTATTTGTGCAGTAATGACAAAGTGGCATAATGGCTCATCCCTAATCACAGCCATTACGGCGCAGGCGCACAACTATTCCTGACACTTAGATATAACCAACCAGTATAATTTGACCTGGAATTCCGTGACAATTGATTGTAGAAATATAATTAGTGTACTACAAAAAATAAAATTTACAGCACAAAGCAAGCTTCGTCGTAACTGCTACATTCAAAGATAGTATCCACGACATGCTTCGTCAAAATAAACAGCGAATTTGCAACAAGCATTGCCATAGATTCTAATCTATCAAAATACTTATGGCTGGATATATCCGCCCTATATCTTTACGTATTCGGTGCTAGTTCTTGACATTTGACACATGAAGGCTCAGCTGTTTCGAAAACAACGCCCACCAGGGGGCCTAGCCAAGATGACAACCGTACATCTACAAACGCTAAACGAAAAGAAAAAGTGTATTGGAATGTATTAACGGATAGTCACGTGACTATTTCCATACATTATTAACGTTTTCTGTTAACATTTGTCATCATGGTCTCCACACTGCTAATCGGAGACCATACTTGTACAGAGTCGTCTGAGGTACTCGGTGAGCGATGTGAATAGCAGCATCAGCTCACCGATTGCTGCCTCTTATCGAAGACGTGAGGTGCTAATGTGTGAACCATACTGTTCTCTGTGAGGAATATTGCAATAACATGGATTGTACCTGAGAAAACGACTTTTGATAGGTATTTAAATTACAAATGCCACAATCTACCATTTCACAGCAAGTAATTAACAAATAAAAACTGCATAGCGGACAAGAAAGCTCGTTAGTAAAATTCCATGAAAGCATTAGCAATAACGCCATTGCCGTAGCCCATTGGAGTTTCTCCAGCAGGCTGCGGTCAGCGGAATGCTCAGCGTCTAGGTTTCTACAACCAAGTAATAAATCTAGTTAATTACCCACCGATGCCAAAGATACACGGATAATAGAGAAAATGTTAGATCTAGTACCGAGATGCAGTCGTGACCCTTTTAAAAGCATGAACAATTAACATGTTATCTCAGTTACTTAACAAATTAGTACAAAGTAACGGCCCGAACTTTCTCCCTTGTGCAACGCCTATCGATTTTCACTTTACATCACGCCGACACAATGTTTAATGCAATTTGAACTGACAAGCTACTTGCGAAACAGATTATTGAAAATAAGAGAGTGCAGCGTCTGTGTTGTATTAAGAAAGGGGGTTTAATGTTTGTGGTGCGCGCGGTCGAAACTGTCGAAAGCTTAGCTTTGTACGGAATAGAGAAACTAGCCGTAATGATGATAGATGCGAGGCAAAAAGCATATCACCTGTTAGTAACGGGCCCGGGTCAGCGTCGCGAGTCATTTGTCATCCAGCTAGCCTAGGACAGATTGCGCCGTCAATCAAGTTGCTTTCTCTAGCAATGACTAAGACAAATTGTTTATATTCCCGTCTTAAAGGATTCTAGTTACGGCCAACACGAGTTATAATCTGTCACGGAGACCATTATACGTGGGGACTGTGAAGTGCTCATTCCAGTCCGCGTCAACAGTCATTAACGCGTCAATTTGCATTATCATTATACAATCGCGCGAGACGCCTGAGCTGGGCTTTGCATTAATTCTCAAGGACGTACGTAAATTAAACTGCTTTTATAGTGCCTTATGTTATCTAACTACAATCACTGTCAATTACACGATGTGTGGATGGAAGATTTAATTAACAGACGTTTCACGCAAAGATGGTAACCTGAATAACAAAAAATTGTCTCACAAATAATTTATCTTGGGACTCATTTTCAAATGTAACAAAGAGAAGGAATTTTGTATTAGATTTATTTTTATATACTACGTCGGTGGCAAACAAGCATACGGCCCGCCTGATGGTAAGCAGTCTCCGTAGCCTATATACGCCTGCAACTCCAGAGGAGTTACATGCGCGTTGCCGACCCTAACACTCCGCACCCTCGTTGAGCTCTGGCAACCTTACTCACCGGCAGAAACACAACATTATGAGTAGCGCCTAGTGTTACTGCAGTTGTGTGGCTGCAGTTTTCTGTAAGGTGGAGGTACTTCCCTAGTTGGGCTCTGCTCAAGATCTGGAATGACATCCGCTGTGCTGTGCCTTACTACACAAAGCGAGATGACATTCACGATGCCCATACCTCTATTTTGGACGTAGTTTAAGGACGTAATCGGGTCCAAAATGCGATTAATCGGACGTAATAGCAGGATAACCTATTTTTCGACGAATCTAAAGAATTTCGTGTTTAAAATAGCTTAAACCTTGACCGATATGTAAGTTAGACAGGATGAGCGAATTGTCGTTCCCTCGGCCCCCGGTGACATCACCTCTTTAGCGTACCATGTGCGATTAGCGAAGTGACAACAGATGATCGGGCTATTGTTATTTAAATACGACCATCAAATTGATAGGTACTTTACATACTTTTTTGTACATGTTAATGCCAATGTTTTAGCAAGTGACGTAATGGCGTTGGTGCAAATTCATGTGGTAAGTAACAAACAGTTCTTGAACTTGAAAAATTCCACGAAAGACATTTGTTTCGCAATCTGCATCAAATTCGGCAACACTTGTGTCAACAACGTCCAATTCTTGGAAACTGGGTTTTTTGTCTCTACAGTATTTTCCTTTATAAAAATTATGATTATAAGTTTTTGGTCCTAAATAGTCTATAGCTTGAAAAACTACACATTTTATAATAAGCGCCCTATTTGACGATTGTCTCGGTTGTTTCCTAGTTTTAGTTTAGAATCTGTATAATTGTAAATGAGCCAGGAATTACCGGTATGATTGGCACCACTTGAGGCAATTACGCCAGTCTGCTTTCCCCGACCACCAGGGCTCGTGCAAATTGATGGAAAGCGCGAACACGCAAAGGTCTATATTAAATATAGTATTACTTTATGGTCAGCTAGCAGCTGGTTGGGGTTTTGGCAGTTTCTTTGTAGCCAGCTGAGGAAATTCTTGATAGCGAGCAATAAAGAACGCTGTACTTTTTAAAATGTACGAATTCTACGATATACTTAACCAGGTACTTATTATGGCAGCACTCATGCGACTGACGACTATAGTGCATTCAGTCCACATATAAAAACAAAAAATAATATTAAAACAAATTGGATGCGCACGCTGCACGCCAGCATGATATAGAGCTTGATTAAATGCACAAGCTTGTCGCAATGGCAGGGAAATTAATTTTATTCGTATCATATTAATAAATAATATTATATGTATTTTCGCAAACGTGTATCAAATCTAAATTATCATTGATGATATATTTGTTAGAAAAAGATAATTTTTAACAAACGTTAGCTAAGTTCTATGGATAATCCTTTACTATTTATTAATTGCGATTCCCTTCTTTATTTGTAAAGGCGATATTTTATTTACTGTTTGTGTCATGTTTAATAACAGAACTGACCTTCAGGACACTTATATAAATACGGTGATGTCATCGGCGATCTCGGGGACCTCTGATATCATCGGTCACGAGATGTCAAAAAACAATAAACACAGTAAATAACAGTCTTGTTATAATCGACATTTGACAGACATTTTTCGGTAGGTATGCCATTTCAAAGGATTTTTTAATACAGTACTCAAAAAGTGCCACTTTACGTAGCTGTTTAGCGTGCGGAAAGTAGGTTTTCGTGAACTAGTGTTATTCACTTTTCCATTTTTTTTTAATTTATACTTGTTCCAATTCATGACTACTTATTGATGAGTATTAATGTTAGTTTCTTTTAAAACTCGTTATGAACATAAAAACCTACTGTTAATGTAAGAATAATAAAAATATACATATTTCATATTTTATTACTTACCTCTACACGTTTATTTTTTAATATTGAATATTGAAAACCCGTTCTTAATAAGTTGTCTGAATGGAACGGAATAGCTGCCGAAACACCTGTCAAAGAAAAAGCGTTTTTCCTTACTTCAAGCATGTTTTAAGTTTCCAAAGGCGACATACGATATTGTTTTTATACAATTTAAATATACGATACAAATAAGCGTAAATAACGATACTTGGGTAATAATAGTAAAATGTTTTATATTTACAATTGTTTCTGTCTTATAGAACATGCATAAAAAATACTTGTTTTTCTTATTTTTTTGCAACTGTATTAAAAAAACGTCGTTCGTTACACGTGCGTAAATGTCATTCTTCACTCGTCCTGAGTCTTGTCACTCGCCTACGGCTCGTGGCAAGATATCTCGGTACTCGTGAAGGAATGAGATACTTTCCGAACTAGCGTCGAAATGTACTATTATTACTACAATTTCTACAAACAAAGAATATCCAAGTTTAAAACTTTGTCTTTCATTGAAATACTATACTTACCTACTCGTGGCTACAGTATGGACTTATCTTATGGGGAGAGAGCACTGATGCACACGATCTGTTTCTTCTACAGAAAAGATGTGTTAGAATTTTAGTAAATATTCGAAAGAGAGAAACAACTAGGCCGCACTTTATAAAACATAACCTCCTGACACTGCCTTCTCTCTACATTTTGGAAGCAATAATGTTCGTTAGGAAACATTATAATTTATTTGTGCAAAAGAAAGATATTTGTAGCAATTATAATTCGAGAACAGGATATCAGGGTATTGCCAAAAGCGAACCTTGTCATTTTCAAAAAAAGTCCATATTACCGATGTGCCCAAATTTATAATAAAATCCCCCCTAATATCTTAAAACAAAATAATAATACCCGATTCAAAAACATTATAATGAAAATATTAATACAGAAATGTTATTATTCAGTTGACGATAACTAGTGATAACTATTTTGATATCACATTTAATAATTAATAATCAAACGAACTTACCTGTGAAGTTTGATTACAATTATGCGAGTATCCAAATCCAAGACAACAAATATAATTTACTGGCAGCAGTACACGTTATCGTGCAGTCCAAGTCACACATTTTAGAGATTATAGTATTTAAAAAACAAGTTCGCGCCGTCCCTCTCACTCGCTACGCTGCGTTCCTGCTTCGACATCGCTCCTCCAGTACTCATTATTTCAGAGTTATTTTTGTGTTATTAACAGAGACTATTTTATTTTCATTTTTGGGGATGGGGGGCGGGTCTTTGTTGTCTTGGATTTGGATACTCGCATAATTGTAATCAAACTTCACAGGTAAGTTCGTTTGATTATTAATTATACTTCGTATCCAAATCCAAGACAACAAATATAATTTACTAGCAGATGTTCAGAGCTTTGTATTTAAATTCAAATCCTGAATGCGAAAATAAAATAAAATATCGATATCAAATCAGTATGTTACGAACATACTGATATTATTGATTTTGACTAAAGAGAACAACGTACCACCTAGAAGTTATTAATTTATATCCAATTTAAATAATTATTTATGTATCCACATAGTATAAATGTAAAATGTATGTATAGCATAATAAAATTAAGGAGTGAAATTGCTCTTGGTATTTCATTTCGTTAATATTAAAAAAGTATAAAACTTTCTTTGATTTCACTGTAGTATATTGATAAAGTTGTATATATCTTAATATTCACAAGGTACAACTATTTTTATGTCATTTACAAGCCAGGACGCCATTAAGTGTAAATGTGTTTTCAAGCTTTAGTTGGCTCTAAATAAGATTTAGATGGGCATTTTCTGTCTGTAACCATATAAACAAACCATTTTGTATAATTTAGAATTTACCAACCATTCTCTGGATGTAATTACAACGGAGACAAACAAGCATACGGCCTGCCTGATGGTAAACAATCACCGTAGCCTATGAATGCCCGCTACTGCAGAGGTATATTACATGCGCGTTACTGACCCTAAAATATAATCTAATTTTATGTTACGACACTTTAAAGTTAATTTTGAATACAGCAATCAATACTTTCCTCGGTAAATAGCCTTTGAGTGAGGTAGATAAAGGAGAATTTTCTTCATTGTAAAGCTACCATAAATATCAAGGCTATATGTAAGTACTTTAAAACTAAGTCTGGACAATTACTAATAGAGTATCCTGTAGGTATTAAGTATTTGAAACTTATCACTTTGAAAATATAGATGGACTAATTTTAGTTATTACCACAGATCAAGAAATAGTAATATGATATTATTTATAACTAAATAGCTAATCTCATCTGCTTATGCGTATCTGAACGATGATGGCTACTACGCTAACAAGTGGCAAGGAACTTAGGTAGATTATGTGTTGAGTTATGATATATTTGTGAACAAAATATCTGGCATGACTTGTAACTTGTACTTCATTTTAAGGAGTAACATTTTTTAACGTTACCTACAATAAAACTGTACAGTGTGCATTGCGACGAAAAATGAAAACTATTTAAGCTTTCTTTTACAGCAAGACAATATGACAACCCGAGCATTTACATTTCAGACAATAATAATGTTATTGTTAAAGGATTTCAACCGTTTATTGCGATTATTAATCTAGCTACTTAGCGCAAGCGACTGCAACACGTGGCAGCATAACTCTAGTTGCATGGTTGCACAATTTACAGCACTTATTTCGCGTCGCGGGATAGTGCATCAACGGCGGTTCACCTCTTGTTTGATGCGGCGATGTTCCCCTGAAGTTTGGAGCTGAGAATCCGTAAGTAAATTGTACCGGATTTATTACATTAGGCTCGTTGATATGGTATATTCTTGACAGCATATCAAAGCTGACGTTTGAAGTTATTAGGAGTATATAACAGCGTGATATGAGTACGAATCATAAATTTGGGTTAAAGGGTTTACAGATATATTTTTTCCTATATGTTGTTTACATACAGCATTTCTTTGTCTGTAAGGGCAATGACATTGCGTACATTTTGTTTAAGGTATTTTAGGCCGCATTAACACCTATTAAATTACCTCAGCGTAACAAGAACCTCCTTTATATTTCATTATTTTTACAAGTCCTGTAAACTTTAGCTCAACCTTAAATATTTTTGCTCTTTAGTCCCTTATATTTACATGCGTAAAGCTACTTCCAATACTATTAAAGTCTTCAATCATTACATTGGCATCAACACTGTTATAGTAGAGCAACGTTATATATCTTTGACGATATCATTTTGAGATATGTATAATGACCGACTGTAGACCGAAGAGCGAAGTGACCGAAGAGCGTAGCGACCGAAGTGCGAAGCGACCGAAGGGCGAAGCGACCAAAAGGAGCAAAGCAACCGAAGAACCAAATGACCGAAGCATTATAACCTCAACACTTAAAATGAAGCACATATAGCCTCGACGCTGCGGAAATGGAGGCCTCGATACGATTATTGTGGAATTGTATAGTACATATAACTTAAAGTGCGGCATATATCTTCGTCACTGCGACAGCTGCGACAGCGGACCCCTTGACACAATTATTGTGGAGTAATGATAGCATCCTCACTATGACGTGGGGCAAACTTAGCCTCAACACTACGACAGCAGAGCCCTCGACACAATGATTGTGGAGTAATGATAGCCTCCTCACTATTAAAGTGGGGTACATATAGCCTCGACGCTGTGAAAGCGGAGCCCTCGACACAATATTGTGGAGTAATGATAGCCTCTTCACTATTAAAGTGGGGCAAATATGGCTTCAACGCTGTGAAAGCGGAGCCCTCGACACAATGACTGTGGAGTAATGATAGCCTCTTCACTATTAAAGTGGGGCAAATATAGCTTCGACGCTGTGAAAGCGGAGCACTCGACACAATGGTTGTGGAGTAATGATAGCCTCATCACTATTAAAGTGGGGCAAATATAGCTTCAACGCTGTTAAAGCGGAGCCCTCGACACAGTGATAGTGGAGTAATGATAGCCTCATCACTATTAAAGTGGGGCAAATATAGCTTCGACGCTGTTAAAGCGGAGCCCTCGACACAATGGTTGTGGAGTAATGATAGCCTCATCACTATTAAAGTGGGGCAAATATAGCTTCAACGCTGTTAAAGCGGAGCCCTCAACACAATGATTGTGGAGAAATGATAGCCTCTTCACTATTAAAGTGGGGCAAATATAGCTTCGACGCTGTTAAAGCGGAGCCCTCGACACAATGGTTGTGGAGTAATGATAGCCTCATCACTATTAAAGTGGGGCAAATATAGCTTCGACGCTGTTAAAGCGGAGCCCTCGACACAATGATTGTGGAGTAATGATAGCCTCATCACTATTAAAGTGGGGCAAATATAGCTTCAACGCTGTTAAAGCGGAGCCCTCGACACAATGATTGTGGAGTAATGATAGCCTCATCACTATTAAAGTGGGGCAAATATAGCTTCGACGCTGTGAAAGCGGAGCCCTCGACACAATGGTTGTGGAGTAATGATAGCCTCTTCACTATTAAAGTGGGGCAAATATAACCTCGACGCTGTGAAAGCGGAGCCCTCGACACAATGATTGTGGAGTAATGATAGCCTCTTCACTATTAAAGTGGGGCAAATATAGTACCATGTCGACATCTCATTTATAAGAAAATGTTTATTTAATATGTGTTTTAATTTTGAACTATTAATTAATGTGCATTATAAAATTACATTAAAACTTTAATCAACACAGTTAATACCGATTTTCTGTTTGATGAATATCTTGTTGCACAGTAAACCTAAGCTTCTAAGTACTCACGGAAAGGAGAATTATTATTAGACGGAGTCCACAATATTTCACAAATCAAGTATATATTTCCATAATATATTTCATTTTAAATTATATTATATTATGTTAATCAAAGCTGTCTAATAATAACAAAGCGGGTAACTAACTGATGATCAAATTTAGGAGGCGACCACATCGATTGGACCCAAGACTCGACGATACCGCGATGTCCGATTAAAGCCTACTACCTAATCCGTCATGATCCATACGATAGATTCACTATGGCCCTCATATGGGGCATGGGACGCACGGTATTGGAGCACGCATAGCACGTCCCGTTTGTATACGTCGATTAATGGCATTAAACACTTTAAACTGTCAGTCAGACTAAATAGTCTTCCAATGTCTTATAGATTGTGTATTGATTGACATTACTCCTGTATATTTATACCTATAGGTATCCTCATAAGACGCTCATTAAACTTGTTGGTACTGTGTATGTACATTTGCATAAAGATGCGTTTTGTTATCATTCATAGGCACTTATTACCAATCGGCAAGGATTACCATTGTTATCTGTTTTATTGTATGGTAGGGTAGATCGGACATGGTAAAAGCCGCTTTCGTGAAACGATTACCTAGTATATATGTATTAACTTTATTCAGATATGGTTTGTATATTTAAATCTGTACGCGAAAGCATCTCGTAAAAAAAAATTGTGAGTGAACATTGCATTTTATGCAATCATAAAATGAAATCTAAATAATATTATATTAGTAAATAATACTATAATAGTACGTATTACAATTATTTAAAGTTCAAATTGTAATCTATTTGTAGCCCCATACTTATTTTTTCCGTAATTTATTTATTCAAAAAAGAAGGTAGTTGTAGTAAGTGATTTCGTATGAACGTAAAAATTACTTACTTGATTTCTTAGGTAATAAGTTTATTACGCTAAACGAATATACCTACAATTTCAAATTGAAAGTTTAACTGCCATGTAAGTATGGCAAACGAGACTAGACTTGCCGAGCTGAATAAACATCAATTTTTCGTTCGAGGGTACGGCGGTCGGCAGTTCAAATAATGTTTTGATTCTATACTTCTTATTCAACGCACAATAAACATTAATCGAAACACAATTAGGTACACATATTTAGAGGAACACTGTTTTGGCGAAAATACGTGTGACTCGGACTATCACAAAAACATGTAATGAGTACTGGAGGAGCGATGTTGAAGCAGGAACGCAGCGTAGCGAGTGAGAGGGACGGCGCGAACTTGTTTTTTAAATACTATAATCTCTAAAATGTGTGACTTGGACTGCACGATAACGTGTACTGCTGCCAGTAAATTATATTTGTTGTCTTGGATTTGGATACGAAGTATAATTAATTTTTAGTCTGCATTTGTTTGTTTTGTTATTTTTGGTCTGTCTAAAATTTATAAAGAATTGTGGAATTGATTTGTTGATATTTAATTTTTAATTGATGAATTTTACGGATGATTTATATTATAATCTTTTTTCAAATGATTTTTCTTAATTATACGATTATTTTGTAATTAAGTATATAATATTATTAGTGTTAATATGTACATAAGTTCTTGCTTTGCCCTAACAGGGCCCATGTGAAACTATTTATAATATTGTGTAACATCTATATTACCATGGTCGCAATAAAGGATTATGATTATGATTAATTTTTTTCACTACATATAGATGGAGTAAATCTTGTCTTAAGTTCACATAGGCGCATGGCACACTGCATCCGATTCGCAGGTCGTTCCGATGTTTGTGCGAGACAACGCTATGAGCGTATTATAGCGATATCCCGCTCGCACGTCGAAGTGTGTTCGTTGCGTTGTCTCGCACAAACATCGGAACGACCTGCGAATCGGATGCAGTGTGCCATGCGCCTATGTGAACTTAAGACAAACAAGAATTAATCCATCTCTTAATTCATAACATGACACTATGTAATCATGAGCTTTCTAAGCTTCCACGTAACATTAGACTCCATCCATCACTCCTGTTGCTGGCTGAAATTATTTGATACACAAAAAATAGAAAGGCAGATGCCATCACGTGTCAGACGCAATCTGTACTTACTGAATATTGAATGGTAGTAAGAACCCTTATTGAAGATAACTGTCCCGGTACCGAAAAGGAATCGACAAATTGTTGAAGTGTTGATTTTCCGGCTGAATATAATAAAGATATACAAATTGCTCAGATTACCGAGTAGAATCTGAGATCGCGCGCAGTGGCAATGAATGGATCATAAAGCCAGAATAAAAGGATGGTCATTGGGGCAAAACGTCTGGACACTAAATGGAAATGGCTTGTTACTGATTATGTTTTACGGGCCTCACTGTATATGCTCCTGGCCCAGAAATTAACAGTTACGGTCCTATTTTGTTCTTTTCTAACTCTACTCAAAAATTGTCCATAGTGCAGCTTAAGTTATATAAGGCCTTCTGCCTCCAAAGCTGTGGGCCTTTCACTGCGCCTACTCGAAAGATTACATCTCATCTCGTTGCTGTTATCACTTACTGAAGCGCTAAGCCGTTTTTGTGACGTCTTGATAACATCTTGCTGAGATGCTGAGTGATGGACGTCGGAGCTTTCTTGTGTCTGATATAATGACAATTAACTAACGGATGGCAGTTACTATAAAATGTGAAATATGTCATATGCTGAATTGAAAGTGTCGATAGAAAGTTTCCATGAATGCAAAACTTTAGACTTTGAAAGATCTCGGAAACCTCTCAAGTTTTCCTATGGAAAACATTCCAAAATGGTGACTTTCTGTAATTGCTGTTCAATACTCTAAAAGTTTTTTTTAAAACCTTCTTAACTTTTGTACTAGATTAAATCACCATATTACCAACGTTGTAGTTTATAATAAAAACGAACAATAAGGTTAAAGACGTGAGTGTGGCCGCTGTGGTCTCGTATTGACAAAAGATTCTTAGCTATTTTAAAAGTGGTAATGGCAGAACTGTAATCAGTCCACAATCAAATAGTTTATTTCATTATGTCAGTCTAATGACCGTACTTGTGTCTACGGAATGAAACATGAAAAAAGATCATGTAATCAAGCAGCCGGATGTTGAAAAATATCGACGGAGCTTATAAACTTTCTCGCCGGTTTAATAATAGGTGTGTATTGGATAAATGGCACGGCTGCTATGGATTGCAACAAAAACAGTTCAGTCATTAGGTAGAATGGAGACCGCCGGCGATGAATCACGCGTCTTCACTTTTTCAAATCAACTAATTTAGTTTTTATCTCTAAAATCGATCTCGTAGATCCTAGTGAAATAGATATGTGTTATAGTTTCTATTTTGTTCCCACAATCCCATTTGGATGTAACAATCTGTATAAATTCCTATTTTTAGGAAATTTAACTACATACCACTCCAATCGGAGTTCTCGCGCATTCCTTACCTGAAAATAAAGAAAATGAAAATAAACAAACACGTCACGATAAACAGTGAGTCAGAGTTATCTCAAAAGATAGCAACCTGTTTGCTTGACTTATGCTAATGTAAACAGGCGAGACGGAACATGTCTGTCGGCTTGTGCTATGTTCCATCATCCAGGCAGTTCACTTGCTGTTGGGGAACTTTATTGCAACGAGATACGGTCTATCATTAGGACGTTTAGATCAGTATGTTGATTGTACAAGTTTTTTGACAACATCTATGAGTGCCATCCTCATCATGCATGTGGACCGCCATATGAAATTGTTTTTTTTTTATACTACGTCGCTGGCAAACGAACTACGGCCCGCCTGATAGTAAGCAGTCTCCGTACCCTATGTACGCCTGCAATTCCAGAGGATTGATTGCCACATTGACATACCATAAGGAATTGGAGAGCAATAGAACATTCAGCAGACTGCGCGATTATAGAAAACTGAACACGTAATTATAAATCACTGACAAGATACTAACTTTAATCAATATATTGCTTGAGTTGATACGATTTACTCTATCACAGTATCACATAACCTTTGGGGTATTTTTTGACTTTATTATCGTATTATAAGATTACTTATTTTTAAGAATCAGCTTTGTTTTCTAAAAAAATCGATCCCTTCTCACCGAGTAACTTGAAAACCTAAGATCTTAATGTAATAAGTTCTAGTTATTATTAGCAAATAATTATGTTATGTACAAGGTACGCCAAACGAATAAGGTTTAACATTAGTAATCAGGTCGGCAACCTCAGTTGAGCAGCTCCAGTTGTTTTGCTTTGCGCCAGCATGCTCGGTGCTCGGGTCAACGTCGGTCGTAATTACAACAAGTACGGCAACTTGCATTGTAATAAGAATAAGAATGGAAACATTTATTTGCGACATTCACATTCAAATACGTACAAGGTGTACATATTCGGTATCGTGTACTGATTACGAAAAAGTAGAAGAAAAATTTTTTGGCCTTTGTCGGTTGGCCGACTTGGACGAATTGCCCCATAGAAAAAAAAAAATGTTTTCCCGTCAAAACATTTTTTCTTCTACTTTTTGTAATCAGAACACGATACCGAATATACCTACCCTTAAACGGATCCCCACTATTTTTGTTACACCTTGTATAACATAGGCAGATACAATTAAAGTACAATTTAAGTGTACATTACGAAATGGACCTAACTTAGCGTAATGCCAGCTTGCCAGACTCCTTCGATTATGCCACGACACAACACAAAGTTACAAAATACAGTAAGTATTATAAAAATAGACTTTGCAGGGATCTAAGGAAGGAGGCAGAAGGAAGGCACGCCGCAGGAATAGGAAGGTAGCGTACTTGTTAAATGTTTTCAGTACATTCTTAACTGGAATTGTCAAGATCGCAAGATAACGGTTGAATAATGGCAGCGCATGAATCCCAGGGGCGGATTAAGAAGGCGCGGGGCCCTTAGCACATTAGCTTGCGGGGCCCCCTGGTTCGAAAAAAAATATGATTAAGTGCGAGTCGGACTCGCACCCCGAGGATTCAGTATCATCACAACATTTTTACGATGTCTTAATATTTTTCGACTCGTTCTCAATTAGTTTTTAACATGTTATGCAGTGTATTTTTTAGGGTTTCGTAGTCACCTGGAAACTCTTATAGTTTCACCATGTCCGTCTGTCCGAGGGTTTGCTCCGCGATCGTTAGTGCTAGATAGCCGTAATTTGGCATGGATACATAAATCATGCATTGTGACAGAACGGTAAAATAAAAACTATACAAAAATTAGGGTACCTCCCATACAAAATATTTTTTCTTTGTATTTTTTTTGCTTTGACCCTATAGTGTGGCATATGGTTGGATAAGGTCTTTCAAAACAAATAACGGTCTCCAAAAACCTTTTTTATTAGTTATTACTTTCGGAAATAATCGCTCCGAAATAAAAAAAAATTATTTTTTTTATTTAGCCATTATAAAAGTGCCTAATCTTAATGAAGTTGTTAGCTGTTATTTTATCACAGTTTTTTTCTTCTATATAGGTTTCCTACTAACCTTCGGTTTTCATCAACATTGTATTGTCACCGATTTTTCCCTAGTAAGTGAATTTTTAACAACAAATTTTGACAAATGGTCAAAAAAATAGTTTGCAGATTTTGAACAACTTACGAGTATTGCAAGTTAAATAAAGCATGTAGGGATACTGTTTAACAACATCAATATTAGGTATTAAGTTTTATAAAAGCTTGTAAAAATAGGTGAAACGTGAGTCGGATCTACAATAAGAAGTGGGAACTAACGGCTAAGTGAGCCAAAAAAAGGGCCGAAGGCTGAGCCCCACGAGCTGAATATCCGGACCAAACGATTTCGTAGCATTCCCGTGCGAAGCTGAAGGCCAAGCTGCAGGAAAGCAGAGCCTAGAATGAAACCAATGCCAGAGTGTGAACGAGGCCGCAGGCCGAGCTCCGTATAAGGGCGGAGGCCCGGAGCGTTCTATCGCGGCGCGCCACCATGCAAAGGCTGAATTGCAGCAGAACAGAGTTTGGAATTGATCCAATGTGATCTCGGCTCGCCTGATGCTCGGCCTTAGTTCTTGCTCGAAAATGCGCCTTGCTGGGATGCTTTGGGTATCGGGCCCTATGTAAGGCTTTACACCCGGCCTATGCGAATGCAAAGCCCTGCATAGGGGCCCCGCTGTTTTTTTTTTTATAACGGCTTTGCAGCAACTCGGCTTATTTTGGGCGCTCGGCCAGCCGTAGACGAGCGCGTCCTTTGGCCTACTACGGGCTCAAAGGTGATCATCATTAGGCATTAGCTGTAAGGTGCAATGTGTTATTTGAAATAATAAATAAATAAATCATCCTTCCTTGCTTTTCACTAATATGTTTTTTAACACAGTATCTTCTTTTGTTCGTTTCCGAGCTCTGCTGTTTCCTGCAGCTTAGCCATGCACAAAAGTTTTGAGACACTGCACCTTCGGTTTTATGCTAAACTCTGCTCTTGGTCTTTGCGTAAACCTAAAAATTCTTTTAATTTGGTATCGTCATAAAGAAAAATATATGATAATAACAAATAATAATAATTTATCAATGTTGTTACGACTGCTGTTGTTGCTTACTTACGAAACAAATACATTGTAAATAAAATGTGATAGTACAGGATCCGCGGAGTGCGAGTTCTACTTGAACTTGGCCGGTTCCGCGTGCCGAAATCGCATGGTCAGGGTCGGAGTGCGGGGCCCCCCTGGGCGCGGGGCCCTTAGCATATGCTTTTTCTGCTGTTCGGTTAATCCGCCACTGATGAATCCTTTGCGGAGATTAGGAATAAAAGGCCTTTGTAGAGTCTAGTAAGTAAATGGTGCAAACGGTGGTGGGTTGAAGTGAGATAAGTAAGATGATATGTTAAAAATAATATTTGCAAGTCGTTTTATAGAAGGGACCCTCAAGGAACAGTCAAGGGTAATGCCAGTAAGGTCGACAACCTAAGTTGAGCAGTTGTTTTGCTTCGGACTCACACCGGCCATGTTTGCTAACACTGGTATTTGCACAGAACTTGAAACTGCAGTGCGCATTGAAGAGTTTAAAGGCTCTCGGGGTGCAAGATAAACGTTTAGGAAAGCTTTGCAAATTTGGCTCTGGTTAGTTTATTTATCGAGACACAAGCAGACATTAAGTATATAATGTCTCGTCCTTTTTATTTGTATTGCATTGCAAGTTGCACGAAAGCGTTGTTGTAAATTGGACATTACCTATATTTAAATCCACCAAAGAATTGAAAACTGCCCTCCGGTTGTAACATATCAATGACATTTCGAATATTGATCGTCCCAGATACTACTTGCGTTTAGTAGCAAATGTATAAACTCATACTATAGTCATACTAAGCAAGTTTACTTATCAATATGTAAACATGCCTTAAAGCTCAGTACACGCTCGTAGGAGCCTTATCGGAAAGAAATTCATAATTGATTATCTCCAAAATGGAGTTAATTAAAATACCGGTTTCTTTGAGCAAGTTATTTATTGCACCCTTGAAATTAAAGGACTTTAAAAAAACACCGTGTATACATATTTCCACATGTAATCCATCTCTAATAATACTCAGCAATCAGCAGCTGGATCGGCTTGATAATATCTATTTATTTCAGATGCAGTCAAATAATGTAGCAGTTATGTAATAAACATACGTATGTAATTATGATAATACCAAAATGAACAGTGACTGTCCATTTGTCGTCCTATTATGAGTTAGGTTCAACGAGCGAAGTTGAGCGATGAATCAGCATCAGCATTGTGATTTACTAGACCGGCACTATCTTCCATCGATGCATGCATGGCTTCGCAGGACCAAGGGTGATCAGACACCAGTATAAGAGTCCTCGATGAATACCCGCAGTTGTTGGAGATCTGGAGGTCATGTTAAACTGGATGTACTTGCCACGAGGATACACAGCCAACAATAACTACATTAAAGTGCAGTCGATGAATGGGCAGATTTGTTCCGGTTCCCAATCAAACAAGGTTAATGCAGTATTGATTGAGATTGTTATAAGTCGTGATAACGCAAATGTTTTGATAGCTGTTATATGATGTCACTCGCCGGTTATCCGGCGTGGCATGGGAAGTACGACAACAAGAGATTTGACAAGTAAGTATACAGTGTGAGGAGTCCAAAGAACTATTATTGATCGACTTATTAAGTGCAAAAATAGATTCTGCCACGACGATGCTTAGATGAGCGACTTTATATTTGCTCTTGAAGAAAAAGTAACTCTCTTCTTAAAAGTAAGTCTCCTCAGCTGAAAAAATTTCGTGATTTTTTCTCATCTTGATCTTAAAAAGACTACAAAATCTGGTTTTTCAAAAAAGTTGCCAAAGTTTTGAAAGGGATCAGCAACGCGCATATCACAACGACAGAACATCCCAGAACCATCAGTTTTATCCAATATCTATTCAGAACAAAGAGTATGTGTTTTAAGACTTGTTTTTATACAAATCATTGGACCTCGTCTCAACAGAAAATTAACCTTCGCTGGAGGGATTATTATCGCTTACTCATTTGCCAATGTCAAAAGGTTGTTAAAACTTATCAACCTAGCACTTACAGATATGTATTTAGAATTAAATGATGACAACATTCAAGGAAAATATAAAGGTAGGAAAATCCAGCGTCGTAGATAAAAACCTAGATTTCTATTCACAATTTCTCAGAAACTTAGTTTTTAGTGTTTCCGCTAAGGAAAATACAGACAAACTATCTAAGAGAAGAGAAGGATAAAGTTGGCTGCAGATGTCGGCGCAACCGCGGAATTCATATTTCGAAATAAGTATCTTTCACCCGACAATGGACAAGTTTAGAAATACGGATTTAGGCACACTAGCGATCATCCTAGCTCCAAAGTAAAATCGAATAGGTAGTGCGTTCACGCGATTTCGTAGAATCTCTATAGTGTAATATCAGCAGCTGGCCAATACCCACCTTATGCCTTTCCAGTTAACTATGCAGATGGTACCTACGCTTGACAATGTTTCTGGATAATTCTAGTTGGCAATAAATAAAACAAACGTGGGAATCGCCCGCGACTGTCACTGCCGAGCGAGTTGGCACACATCTGGATCTGATAGCGGCAGAACGTTCATTCATGTTCCGGCTGTTACGGTGTAATGCGAGCAACATTAGTAATGTAAATAAATATGAAACACGCAAATCGAGATAAGCTTTTTTTAGCTTTTGTACCTTTTTGCCTTAATTACAATTAGTTTTCATACATGGCAACTGCTTAAACTTGTAAGTAAAGCAACCTTTTTATCGAGTTTAGATTCATTAAAAAAGAAATAAGCATGCATACTCGATGTAATAAGTACTTACCTTCGCTCAGCAGTAAACAAAAGAAGTGAAATTTATTTTAAATAGTAAGTAATAAATTATACGAACTATATTATCGTGTATAATGTTTGCAGAAATCAAGTTAAGATCAAGAACACAATGCTCGTGTGAACCGAGCTATTCAATAGAATAAACACATCCATTTTATAGTCACGAATGATGTCAGTGCTAGCCCATATCATCGAAGTTTTATGCGGGTCGTACGATGTTGTGTCTGCTTAGCTTTCTAGATTGACTATAAAACGGAGGCAATTATTGGAAAAGCTTCAGATTGTGGAAACTCTTAATAATTAAGTATCTACAGTCATTTGTACAGTCAATAGCCGAAGTAGCTGAGCAGGTGCGATCGTCAAAACAATGACACTCTCATACACCCTTATAAAGTTCGCTAACACCCGAGGGAAGATAGAGCAATCAGTTCATGTGAATATTCATAATTACTTACACAACACTGAAATTCTCAACTTGGTCATCTTTTCTATACCTTTAAATAATTAGAAGCTTACTCATCAATAAACCATATTTAAGCCTACATCTTTGTATTTAAATTTGCTGATGTGCATAAAATTTAGATAAGTCTTTGATAATATATTGCAAGTTAAGTAATCTAAGATTACTGTTATGAAGAGTTCTCTCAATCGATACCTATCCATTTTTTCTCGTGCTCGTGATATGATTGATGGCAGTTGTTGATAGATGAATGTCTTCGCAGTTGTTACGTGCACTCACAGATTTTAACCTTTGAGCCGTACCGGATTAAAGCTTATTTAGCTGATCAATATTTACGCTACGACTTGTCCAACGTAAATATTGCAGTGTCCAAATATTTGATGCTGACTATACAAGTGAAATAA
The DNA here is from genome assembly GCF_033807575.1 of Cydia pomonella. Taxonomy (NCBI): domain Eukaryota; kingdom Metazoa; phylum Arthropoda; class Insecta; order Lepidoptera; family Tortricidae; genus Cydia; species Cydia pomonella. Next base: position 331,536 of record NC_084723.1, on the reverse strand, counting down.
AAGAGATAATTTGTTTTTTTTTTTACATTTTCCAAAAGCACACCGCCCGAGGCGTATGCTCGCCCTAATAAAACATGCTTCGGAATAACAGTGTAGGTAATCGCAATAAATATAGAGCGTGAATTGCCTCGCGTCAGGGGCGTCAGGGCAGATCCAATCGCAAAACAAACACATTTCAGCGGACATAAAGCAACTATTCCAGCTCTTATTGAGATAGAATATAACTTATATTGCAGTTTTGGCCTAATTTATCGCGAAAAAATGTGAAGATATTGTCTGTATGTTCCCCGATTTGGATAATTATTTTTTTGTTTTAAAGGGTACTTAACAGTTGGCATTGCCATTACATCAGAACAGTAGTTAGTAAGGTCGTAAGTTATTCGTATTCATTAGTAATTTGCTGTCTCCGTTTTGCATTATTTTATGTAATATTCGGAAAAAGTTATAAAAAAAACTAGCAAAAAATACGCGGCCTCTTCAAGGTGATTTTGATCCCTATTTTTTTACATAAAACAAACGCTGAATATTTTATCTCTTTATATATATAATTCATGTGTATTGGATTGCCAAAATTGCAACTGTATATGTTTTACCAAACCTATTCGTTGGATGGCAGTCAAAAATAAGCGTGTTACTGAAAAGTGCCCTAAGTTAGAAGAAGAAGGGTAAGCTGGTCGGAGAACTAAATGCTGGTGATAAAAATAAAATAACGTTATATAATGAAGTAAGTTCATACAAATAAATAATTTTACATATTTTACTAATATGACACTGATTTTTACTCCTTTATGTTTTGATCTAATTTTCGAGGATCTTCTTCATGGATCACCGCCTTTACTGATCAAGAACGTGACGTGTACTGCGGGCCAAAGCCCAGTAAAGGCGGTGCTCCATGAAGAAGATCCTCGAAAATTGGATCATAATGTCGAGCTTTTATTCGACTCTACATAATAATACGTGAGGTGAGTAACCCGTTTAAAATAATTTTAAAGTATTCGAGTCCCACGGGAGCTTTAAAATTCGAATTGGACTATATAGTTGGTTGGTTTTACGCCTATTAATAGTTGTGTAGTGTTAGTGTGTTCGTAGTGGTCAGGGCCGCAGCTGTTGATCAACACAATGATGTCACATGCACTTTACATGCTGGCAGTGGCACCGGCGCGCGGCGCCCACTGACATTCGCAACGATGATGAGATGTCTTTAAATACATCTATTGTTGTGTGAAAATAACTATTTATACAAGTAACAAGATAACCAGTCGTTAAGTTTCTAGGTATTTTCCGATTATCCTTGTATGAAATAATGATTATATTTCGTCACTTCATTTTTCAGATATAATTTTATATTAACCATGTAGTTTCCCTATTGTACAGATAGCATCGCACACATTTAAGAGTAACTATTTTGATTAAAACTGTGAAAAACAACTTCCACCCACTTCCGTTTACTGGTTACCTGCGTGCGGCGACCGCTGCGCTCTTCATTCTTTATTTGTGCGTGGTAGCGTCCACACGTCGGTCTAGTTGCCGAATACTTCGGCACAAGAGCACATTTTTTACAACGATCTTCGTTGCCTACTATGGTGTTAGCTGTGAGATTTCATTGAATTCGTTGTGCAATATTCGTTTTTAAAATCGTTGTGCAATCCTTCAACTTGAAGGACATACATACATCCTGGAGGTTAGTCGAGAACTAACACGAAGGAAAGAATCATCCTGGAGGTTGGTCGTGAACCAACACGAAGGAAAGTCTGTTCGTATTTCGAACACCGATTTCGCCCGGGGGTTGGTCGTGAACCAACACGAAGGCATAAGATCGGATAACGCACAACGTAACAAAGGAATAAATCATCCTGGGGGTTGGTCGTGAACCAACACGAAGGAAAGTCTGTTCGTATTTCGAACACCGATTTCGCCCGGCGCGGCGATTGGTCGTGAACCAAAAGATCGGATAACGCACAACGCACAACGAAACAAAGGGCCTAGACATTCATATTGATGCATTTTTCATAATACCCATATATTTTGTGGGAAATTTATTGCCCTAAAAATGGGAATAATGTTGTGTTATAGAGCCGAGGGAGGCTTTCTTTTTATTTGGTTTTAGATGGCCCAACACTCAAAATCCAAATTTTACTCACACCTAACCCATAGTACGGTATTAAATGAAAAAAGAAGTATGAATCCCCGCCCATAGGTTGAATGTAAATCAACAAATGACTCACAAATATTGTATTTAATACAATAGTACATTGTTTTTATACTACACTACCCACATAAATATAATATTAATACAGTGGGTAGGTATAACTTGTCTCTAAAAGTGGGAATTGCTACGTGTACCTACATCACGTCACAGTATTATTTAAAGTATATTCTTTCTGACGTACAATATTTAAACTCTTTATAAGTCATAAAAGACGTGTAGTGAATTTGAAAGCAATTTCTAAACTTAATAAAATATCTTGTTAATAGTATGTATAGTGGTGCCCTGACAGTGCATACATTTTGGTGTCGATTTTTAAATGATTATGATATGCAGAAACATTCATAAATCGAACTATAAAAATATGGCTACGTACGTCAATATTGTTATGGGCGATGAAACTTGAACAACTTTGGTTTACTCCTATATTAAATCGCATAAAAAAGAGTCAACCAAATGAATACTTATATAAAAATATACCTATTTATGATATCAGCTTTAAGAATCTTTATTTCTCAGAATAAGATACAAAACTTGATAATAAATGAGTAATTGTCATGGTCGCTCATAGGCGATGCCAGTAAGTACTTATTATCTGTTTGAAAATTAGATTTTTTCTTAAAGTGAAATTGGATAATTAATTCAATTGAATTATTGAATTATAATAAGTACCTACACTTACTTCAATGGAATTAGAGGAAGACGAGTTTTTTCATCACAATTTGCAAGAACTCAGTGTCAAGCACCACTAGAGTACTATCCATCTGAGTTAATCAGAAAGCGGTTTTCTCTTCATTTTGGCGAGTTGCACATATTAAGATATTTTGTTCGCATCTCTCACAGATATTTAGTGTTTATTTTTATGGTTGTAAATAATCGGTAACTAGGTAAATACCTATTCATATATTTATTTAACTGTATTAAAATTAAAACAACAAGACGATTACCCTCTGATTATCCTTTAAAGGATTACCCCTCAGATTAAATAACTAAGTAATTAAATAGGTAATAAAAATCGTATAAAATTAATAAATGAATGTATGTCTTTCAGCCATCATTAATGCGATGGTACTATGCAATACGTTCACTAGACTTAAAACACTCAAAACGGTTATGCAATACGTTTTTGCTAAGTTTGAAATATATGTACATATACATTTAGTATCATAATTAATATAGGTAGTCATTCATAAAATTAAGACCGAAACACTAAATATAATATTTGTTTTCTAAACTCACAATACAACCACGGTAGCAATACAGCAAACACATTTTTTATTTTATTATGCCAGTTATTCTATAAGTGTATTTTTTTATACATTATAAAAATATACAACATTACGTCTCAGTCTTTCGTTACCGACAGAGCGAATATTTGAGATTTGATGCTTAATACCTGAAATACTGTGGATTATTATCGAGGTTGATTGCTGTGCTAAGTTAGTTTGCGCTGAGAGAATAGCAGCTACAGCACCGATATTTGTGCAAATATGGTCAAACGTGTCATGCTGTCATTAATATTTAATAAAAGAAAAAAGTTCATCTTATTTATCTTTATTCAAATGAAAAGACTTGTCACATGGAGTCATGTACAAATCTCTAATAAACTAATGATGATAAACTGATGATGTTTGTTGTACGCTGACTTTACCTACTCAGGTTTAACTGGTTATTATTAACTAAGCACCGTAATATGAGTAGCTCGAATATACATAAGGTATATAAAATTAATTGATAAATATATTCCGATGTGAATAATGGGCCTTAGCCCTTGCCCTATTTATTATATGCAATATGAGCGCAATAATAAACATTTGAATTTGGGTAAATTATAATCTTATATAGGAAATAACTTCGAAAGTTGAGTAGTAGTTATAGTAGCCTTATAAATTTATTTTTTTATAACTTAACCGAAAGCATATGGAATTATGCACGTTCATATATTTCTTATATTTCAAGAACATGATGGATTTTTACATTTGATAAAATCCAAAATATATTTCTTCTTGAATAAATCAGAGATTTTAACAAATTTTAATGACGTTATACACGTTTTGGAGAAAAGTAAAATAAAAAAAATATTATTTTTAAGTTAAAAATCTTAAAACGCGCTAGGCCGCGGAGTCTTTGTAGGCCGTGGTGTCTCTATTCGTTCAGCAGGAGCTGCTGTAAGCCGACATGCGTGTGCATGAGCCTAATAACTGAATTTTCTCATTGTCGCCATCTGCTCAGTGAACAGAGCGTATCCCACCCTGTCTGGAGGTAACGCTGGGTTGTATCGTTAACACAAATTACGTCTTATTTTAGTTATTACTCTTAGACTAGTCTGAAGTTGATATCAATAGTAGTACCGCCTGTCTTCTTTAATTTCGTATCGCGGACAAGGACCGCTAGTGAACTTTCATACATTCATAAAAGGACGTTTTATTAATTAATTCTACTTTTTGAAATCGAATTAAACTGAATGTAAAGTAGACCACAAAGTGTATACAATTTTAGTGAATTATGTTTCATTGTGAACAACAAATTGAAACAGGTTTATTAGGCTTTGTTTTGATATCCTAATAGGTGTTAAAATATATATATCATGTGTACATACCTAATAATGTACTTTTTATTTTGAACCTACATACCTAAACTTTCTTTATGCTTTTAAACAAGGCTTTATAGCTCAATTGGCACAGTATACTTATGTATAGTACACATGTTATGTCCTGAACTTGGTCTGCAGTCTACGCAGGTGGGCTACTCTGCGTTCTATACAGTGATAATAACTTCAATTACTTGATGGCTTAAAACACAACCCGTTACACAGTTGTTCGCTAAAGCATTGATTTAATTTTGGTTCAGTTTAATTTACCATACTTCTGGATTTCTTTAGCAGTCAATTAAAATAGTATCATGTGTTTTCATGAAAAAGGATCATCAGATCATTTTCTTTTATTGCAGAATTTGTTAAAGATAAACGACTGCTGAAATACTGTTTTAAATCACATAACTCAAAAGATCAAAATATGGTATATTTGGGACACTAACTTAATACAACTGATCAAAATAAATCCCTAGAAATCGAAAATAAATAAATTCTGATCAAAGTAAATCCCTAGCACCTGAAAATAAATAAATTCTAGCCATATATACACGGCGATTAACTTATAATCTAATAATTTGAAATATTATACTATAACATAAATATATATTTTATATGAGTAACGGCCTAACTGCAAATACAGTAGGTCAGATAAATAAAATAAAATAAAAAATATATATACAAAATATTTTGGTTTATCACCATGGTTAATATTAACAAATAAATTTCACCCGAATGACTTATTTTACTTCGGACTAAGATAGATATACATATGTTTTTAGTGTCTCATTATGATGTTTTTTAATAATATATTTCTAATGTTAGTACGGTGTATACGTAACGTACAGTAAATAAAATAAAAATCCTGCGGTCATTGGCATGGCATATACATTGAGAAGTTTTTTTTTTCTCTTTGGGACGTCCCGGCGTCCATGTGCTAGTTAGGAGGAACGTCTTAAGGGCCTACTAAAGCCGCGAATACCGGTTCGTAAGCCACGCCCGCTAGCTTCCTCACTCCCCGCTAGCACGCACACATGGAAGCGCTCCGCGGAGTCCGCGGCGCACGTGTAGGTGAAAGCTCCATCTAGCGTTACAAAAGTTAACTACGATTATACGTGGTCGGCCAGAAACTTAATTCTTAGAAAATAAAAAAGATGGCGTTATTACTTGCTACTAGAAAATAAAAAAATATATTGTTGTAAATTGTAATAAATCTGAGACTACAATATAGCCAATTTTTATTGTTGATTTTTGGAAGATGTTAATAGTATAGTTAATTGTAAGTATAACACTACCTATCTTTTTAAATTCGGTATCTTACATTGTTAGTTATCATATTTTATTTAGTAATATATTGTTGAGGCAGGAAATACAGGGTGCCGTTTTCCGACGACCAATTTTTCGGATGATAGTGAATCACAGTTGTCAGTGGGAACTACCTACATATAAAAAAAGAAAAAAGTAAGTAATATGGTAACAACGAAAACTACCAAAAAAAAGTGAAGTAAGTATTTTTATTACGCTGAAATATGTAATATTCAACTAATAACTTTTAAACAATTACTCAAACAATCAGGGTGATTCTTAAATTGTGTCCAGAAAAATATTTTTTCATAAAAGCTTTTTATTTTTCACATATTGTTACGTATAAAAAGCATTTTTTGATGCATATGGTCAAGCTTAATACCCTCAGGAAAGGTAAATAAAATGAGTACATAATCACGGTTGTCACAAAGTGTCCCTCAGTCGTGATGTTTCAGCATTTTGGCGGCCAACTCCACTATTTTGAATTATACAATATTTTTAATATAGCCTAAGTATAACTACGACACATCGAATCATACGTTCATACGTTGAAATTCGTCAAACTAGCGCTGTAGAGCGTGACAAAGAACCGGATACACATCATACATCCACATACACGCGGAAACCATTTTTCTGCTTTGGCAGTTGGGCAATAATAACAAATGAACGTATCTAATAAAATCCATTTCTAAAGAGTGACTATGCCTCTAAATTAATCAAACGAATTGAGAATGTCACGACCACGTGTCTATATGTCACGAACATGGATTCAAAAGTCCGTGGTGGGGACAGAATTTTGAGGCCACTGTCGTGACAATTTGAAACATGTTCGGTATTACCTAAAAATTACCTTTGACTTTGCAAATATTAAATAATTAGCTCAATCTCGAATGTAGTAGGTATATCTTATGTTACAAACAATAACGTGAAAAGAGTACTGACTTTTAAAACTCAAACACGGCGGTGACGCGTTAAGGTTGACCTTTGTTTTTTCTTTAATTAACACAAATAAATAATTTTAGACAACATTTCTCCCTTCAGCCATTTGCAAATAACACCAACACAGTATTGCTGTTCTAAAAAAATGGCGTTAAAAAGGCTGCCAGACGTAAAGGTAACTTTCTACCGACTACTGCATGTTTATGTTACCACGCGCGGCGGTGACACGAAAACGATCTCGTATGTTATTAAATTTTTTATAAAGTCGTTATATATCCATACAATTTTTAAACCGTATTGTGGAATAGGTGTAAGTGTTAACATTTGATATAAAATTCTTCCAAAATCACTTTCAAAGAAAAATAAGATATCATAAAATCCGAGGAAGTCACACTACACGTTTCGTGACATTTCGAACTTCTTAATATGTTTCTAATAAATGCTCTTAGGATATTAGGTTGACATAAAACTAGAGGTAAATTACTAAGTATATTGATATTCAGTTAACTTATTTTCTTAAAAATATATGCTATTCTTACTGTTTTTTTTTATTTTGTTTGTTATTTTGACTGTTTTTAATTTAAGTTAATTTCTATTGTATTTTCGTTTGTTTGTGATGTAATTATGGATCTTTCACCTGAAATAAACGATTTCATAATATCGTTCCCCTGGCTTTGGTTCACTGTGATTTTCATTCCCGTGTGTTTTGATATAAAATGTATTCTTCATGGGCATGTACAATGTTAAATCATATGTCAAGTAAATTATTATTTACTTTCATGGATTAAGTAAAATTATCGTAATCATAACAGTTGATCAAAGACATACTTATTTATTTTCCCCTGGTTCTCATTCCATCCCTTTGGACTGGGGTTTCAACTAAAATCAACGCTTGGCACTTCGTTCTATAGATCTTAAAAATAACATTAAGTTGCTAAGAGCGTTCTATGATTCAGTGTATTATTTTGGAACTAATTGTTCCTAAATTCATTGTCATTATGTCATTCCTTGTCATTCCCTTATCGGTTTTTTTCATTCCCTCGTCGCTTTTAGATTGATGGGCTTATATTGAAATTATATTTAATAATCTGATTTCAAAGAACGACCCTTCAATGCCCGCCATAAGCTAATTGGTTGGCTAATGGTTTCAAGAGCATGGACAAATAAAGTATAGACTAACATTATCAACACAGAATCGCGTTCCTCTGAAATGAAAAGTTTGATCGGGATATCCATAATTGCACAAAGCCGTCTATTAGGAACTACTTTAATTATCAGACAGTTAGACAAGAGGTTGAAGCAACTGTTAAATGGTGGTATCTACTATAGCAGTTGCCTAAACTTACAGGAGAGCGATTTTGTAAAGACATTGTTAGTAAGCGATTTTGCTAAGTATAAAACTTTAATCGTCTTTGTCAAGACTAAGATATACTCGTATTAATAAGGTATAAAAGTAGAGCGGTATAATTTTAAAAACTGAAAAAAAAAAGAAATTAAAAACAGTTTAAGTTCTAAGATGTACATTATCAAAAACCATCCTGTATATGTTATGTAACATTTATAGTATTTTTCAAACTCGATGGGTAGGGTGACAGGTGTTATCTCTATATAATTTTAACCTAAAAACGCCAAATCTCGCAAAATCGTATTGAAACAACAGCTGTCAGCATACCCATATAAAAAAAAAACTATAGATAGCACCACACACGAGCTGAATTTTCTTTGAATGGCAATTTTAAGAAAAGGACGATTCGGTACGTTTTTCTTATTGCTCCTTGTCAAGTAAAATCAAACTGAAAAGCATACTTACTTTACTCTTTGCTGAAAAGTCATATTAGTCATTGACGTTTTGACAGTATCCTGTTAAATAAATTATGTGAATTTTGTTCTTAAGGCATGCGGATTACAAATCAGAGGTCGCTGGTTCAAACCCCGGCCCGTGCAAACGAGTTTTTTTTTCTAATAAATGTGTTGATTTTTTCGTTTTTTTATATAATAAGTAGGTATATTTGTTTTACATAAAGATTACCTAGGCTATACAAAAATTGGTATGAATAAAATAAAATTATTCGTGTCATTAAAATATGTTTTTTATACACATATTTAAAAGAATAACTTTATTTCTGTATAAGATAGACAAGATTTACTTTTACAATAAAATAGAAAATAAGGAATAAAGATATTATATAGGAACAAAAAAAGAAAACAAAAAGTTGCGATTAGATTGGTCTATAGATGTCTCGCATTTTTTCTTTGGTGTCTACACGACCACACAGCTACCGATACATTACAGAAGCTGTCGAAATTTCCTTACCCGTTGTAATTGTTCAAAGAGTATTAGACTTTGACGTAGCTAAGCAAACACGCACACATGCGTAACGTATAGGCCTGTAAAGATAGCTCCATTCGTAGTAGACCTCCGATTCCGTTACTAGTTAATAGAGCTACGACTCAACGTTTATTGGATATGTCGATTTTACGTAATTTGGAGCGCTGCGCGATTTGACATAGGTCTTACCTCTTTGAGGCACCACGGCCATCTAACATTACTGGCATAAAGGACGCATTTATGACTTTGACGCATGACAGAAAGAGAAACCGAACTGCGTAAAATGGGCGTTTTCTGTTGAATTCATAAAATCAAAAACGATTATAAATCCGTTTGTATAAGATAATAAGTTAATATTTAGTTGAATGATGTTTAAGACGAGATGAAAACCTTTACTTTAAAGTGGATTATGCTGGATGAAGATGTGTTTTCTAGTTGCACTGAGGTAAACACTAAACATGTAGATGTAACTTTGGATTTATATTCTATCGAGAAAATTTTAAGCCTTTTTGTTTCGACTAGTATCATACCTCTTATCATATAGTCAAGATACATATATCCGAAAATCACGCCAGTTTGTTTCCGGGGCTAGCCCCTGCCACGCTTCAAA